>NC_052030.1:12542335-12871569 GCF_015832195.1 Motacilla alba alba | reverse complement strand
GAGGTTGGAAGACTTTAATAAGGTCGTTGAGTCCAACCATCCTCCCAGCACTGCCAAGCCCATTACCAGAGCCCATCCCCAAGCACCACATCCACTTGTTTTCCAGACACTCCAGGGTCACCCTCCCTGGGCAGCCTGTTCCAGTGCCTGACAACCCTTTCAGTGGTGAGTTTTTCCTCGTATCCAATCCAAACCTCCCATGGTGCAATTTGAGGCATCTCCTCTTGCCCCACCTGAGCACACACCCGGCTCATGTTCAGCCAGCTGCCAGCCAACACCTCCAGGCTCTTCTCCCGGTTTTCCCTTGAATTATGGAGGCTTCATTCTGCTCAGCTGAGGGCATTTAGCACCTTTTCCTCATCCTTTGTCACAGCGTTTCCCCCCACATCCAGTGGAGATTCTCCTGAGCTCCCCTTTTGTTCATGTATCTATATACAATGCCTGCTCATATGTGGATTTCTTGTAGATGAATGGAAATTGTTTCTGTTTCTGGTTTAATGGAGTAAGACATCCATCGCCGGTGCCTTCCTCCCAAAGCACCTCTGCAGTTTGTACAGCTCAGTCCCTGCAGACACAGGTGTGACCTCCTGCAGACACGCACAATCTCCCAAGCACCTACAGCAGTGGCATGTGCCACCTCAGCTCTGCTCCTGCCTCAATTATCAGCCAAAAGGATAAACAACGGGCATGAAAAACCCCTGACCCACAAGCACTAAACCTCTGAATCCTTGTGAGAACCGTGCTCTCTGCCTGGGCTGCAGGGTTTTGAGGTCAGCAGGCACCACTGCCACTCTGCTGAGCTCTGCAAACCACTCTGACCCAAAACTGCCAGGCCAGGGTGACCCAGATTCTGAAATAATTAATAACATCTTCCCTGCTCATAATGTGTGACTCCTCTTGTCTGTTCACATCCTGGGCACAGGCTGGCTGTGTTCTGCTACAGGCAGACACTCTCCACATGGCTCACACTTTTTCAAGCCTGACTCATGCTGTACATACACACTTTACTTTTGTTTTTCAATCACAAGGGAATTGATTTCACTGACATCCCTTGGCAGCATATGGTGCTAGCAGACAGAGCAGGGATCTGCACAGAATTGCAGCGGCTTTGTTGCTTTCCTCCACGTGCTAATGATACCAAACACAGCCTGGTAATGTAATTACTGTTTCCATGGGCATGCAGAGACACCCAGACAGGGCTCAAAACCAGCCACAACAAGCCCAGCCCAACAGAACCCGCACATGAGAGGGAGTCAGTGGCTGTGACACGGCCTGAAACATCAGCACAACATCTGGAAGCACTCCTCCCCAGCCTGCCTCTGTATCAGACAGATGGCTGCAGAGCCCTAAGCCCACAGGCCTCTCCAAAGGTTCCAGGCCAAGAGGATGAAGTGCTCCATCACAGCAGTTTTCCATGCTGTCAGTGTTTCTGAGTCTCTCTGCTCTGTCACACTCTGTGTGCCTGGCTGGCAGAAATGCCAGCGCTGGGCGACTCCAGCCCCCACGAAGGGCACAAATGCCAGCCCGAGAGCAGCTTGTTCCAGGACAGCCCAGGTTTGCAGCAGCAGGAGGAGCTAGGCCTAGATCAGACTCAGCTACAGGATGCTCTGGTGCTTTGGCTTTGGCACAGAAGCCAGCCTAAGGAATCCCCTGCTCCCTCCCTGCTCCTCACCCCCAGGCCGGCAGCAAGCCAGCAGCCAGAGCTCTGCTACACTAGAGTTTGGTACCTTAAAAAACAACCACCACAAATGGCCTTGCTCTGCCTTGGAACAGCTCTCCTGCCCCGTGGGGCAGTCCAGAATAAACCACCCAGACAGCAGGAGCCCTTCCACTAAATAAATAAACTACCCAGAGCCCTTCCACTGGGGCTGCTCTCAGGCGAGTGTGGCACCTCACAAACCACACGAGCCTTAGGCTGGACCAAACCAGGCAACACTGGGAGATGGAACTGGTTCCAGGACCAACCAAAAATATCCTTTTTTGTCTAGCCCAAGCACACACGGCAAACCTCCAGAAGCCACAAAGGAAAACAAGCAACCAAGCAGTTGTCTAAGCCTTGTTTTCACTAATCACCACTGTTGTTATCCTCATCAATAGCGACTCGAGTCTCAGCAGAAACTGCATTATGAGGCACACAAACATCGCTGATTTCAAGCTGCTGGCAGTCACTTGCCATAGTTGCAAAGACTTTTTGAATAATTTTAAACTAAACTCTGCCTCCTGGCTTGAGCACCACAAAGTATTTCTTAAAAAAGTAAAGAAGCATGACCCACTTAAATTCTCCAAAGGTAATGTAAACAATTACTGATGTGATGTATCTAAAATATCTCTTGTGTTCTATTATTTATTTAATGTGAAAGGTGTATTAGCTGCTGCTGCATTCAGACTCAAACTGCTTCTTTCAAAGTGCTTACAGTGTAATTATACCCACACACTAATGACAGAGAAACGTGCAAGAAAGGGAAAGCTGGAAACAAAAATCAGTGTTTTTATTGAGTGTGGGCACTTGTCCCTAGGGGCGTGAAGGGAAAGGAGTGCAATGGTTCTCCATGGTGCAGCAGGGAGATTTCTGAGCAAACACAGTGGAAAACTCCTTCTACTACACAAATTAACCAACATGTTTGTGAGCTGGCTGAGCTTGCTGCAGGGAGGATGAGGCAGCGCTGGTGCTGGCACTCCAGAGCTGCTCCTCACACCCGTGCTGACCTCAGTACAGACCTGCACATCCCTCTGAACCCACCCTGCTGAACCAGCCTGGGAGAGCTGCTGGCAGCACAGGAAATTCCCATTAGGGACTCACAATCCTCCACCTAATTAAATTAGCCTAATGGAGGGTTTGTGCTCTGTGCAGAGGGCTCCAAGTGACACCCAGAGCCTCGGCAATGCCCACTGCACCGTGTGCTGCCCCTCAGCTTTCCCTACCCAGCTCCTCCCTGCACACAAACATTTCACTCAAACCAAGGCTCATCATGCTTTCAGAAGACAGCAACTATTTACATGCACAAATGAGAGAGGCATTAATTAAAACATTGAGTTTTATTTGCATAATTAGTGCCAAAAATATTTTTATGGGTTAATTAGACTTCATGCAAATTGGATCGAGGAGATTTAATTTGGGGTTTGATAACCTGACTATTATAGTTCTGCAGTTGCAAATCTGCTCAGAGCTGCATGCTGTTCTACAGCTACGTCCTCCCTTTCAAACTGGTTTAATTTTCACTCCTGGCAGCCTCAAATGATGCATTTTTCCTTTCCTTTTGCCAGTCCTGAGACAGGTTGACCCTGTTTAGATGCCAGGTACCCACTAAAGCAGCTCCATCTCTCCCTTCCTCAGCTGGACAGGGAGGAAAAGACAGAATGAGAGGCTCAGGGTGGAGATAAAGACAGGGAGGGATCAGGCACCAAGGGGAAATATATATTATATTAAAAATGCTATATTGAAACTACACTAAAAGAACAGGGAGAAAGGATCCATCAGAAGGCTGGGCAGGAACAGAAAGGAATGAATAACAAAGGCTGTGACTGAGCAGAGCCTGAGCCAGCTGCATCCTTGATTGGTCATTCATTAGAAACACCTCCATGGACCAACCAAGGCAGCACCTGCTGCATCCCACAGCAGCAGAGAGTTCTTGTTTGCATTTCCTTCCTGAGGCTGCTCAGCTTCTCAGGAGACAAAAATCCTGGCAAAAGGATTTTCATAAAATATGTCAGTGACAGGCAGGCACCCAGCAGGCCAGAGGAACCTCCAGGTGTGGAAGAATCCCCAGTTTGCTGCAGAGGATAATTCTGTGTTACCCACTGGGGGTTTGAATTGCCCTGCACAGTGGCCCACGGGAAGAACTCAGTGCTTGCTCAATGAACCAGCCCCCGAGGCTGTGCTCTGCTCAGAGAAACAAGGTCAAAACTACCAAGGCAGAAAAAGCAAAGGTTCTGTAAAACCCTTTGAATTAAGAATATCCATACTGCTGCCAAAATGACACCACCCCCCAGCTCCACCGTAGGTGTATTCTATTAATTTTTTCCTTTGAACTGATGAGTTTTATTACCCGTTGTAGGTCAGCAGATGGTACCACAGCTACCCTGAGTGTCTCCACATTTCCAGGCTGCAGGTTTAATAGCTGTGAGCAGTGCTGATATGAGCCTTATGTCTTTCAAGCCCTGAACGGTATCGTGGACATAAATGAGTTTAATGTGCCGAGAAGATGAGGTTTCATACCTGTTCCTTGAACTTGGGGCTATCCTCTGACAAAGGACCGTGGTGGTGGAGTGCTTCCCACCATTGCCCACCTCCTGCTTCACGTCCCACTGCCGGGGGTCGCTCGTCCTCGCGCCGAGAATGTTCACACCCTTCTTCACCTTTGCCCTGTGGGAAACAGCAACGGGGAAAGGTTTACAAGCCTCATTCGGGGACCTCTGGGTGCAGCTCAGGCACGGGAAGCTCAGCAGAGCAGTCTGAAGGGAAGTGTCAGATGTGCTTCTAATCCAGCAGTAAGCAGCAGGGTGATATCGTGAATGCAGACCTGAGGCAGCATCACGATTTTTGGACAGGGCCTTTCTATGTTCTGCTGGAGTCAGGGGTCAAACTGAACCTGTACAAAAACCTGCACTCAAGGTTCTTTATTCAGACAATATTTTTTTTCCCAAAGAGAAGCCTGTCCCAACACAGAGGACTCTGGCATGTTTGTCTGTATCAAGATAAAATTGTGCCTCATCACTGCACAGAGCAATACTCCACTGGAGGCTTTTTAACAAGCCATTTTTATGCCAGATGAAATCCTTCTAGGTATCAGTGGGCAGGTTGTTGCTCCTCTGCCTGACAACTTCCTCTTTCCTGCACATTCCTGTTTGAAATCTCCAGCCTGGAGAGAATGCAGCTGTTGGTTGAACCCAACCTTGTAACCCAGAGATGTTCTCAGAGCATGCAGATTTCTGCCACTCTCAGTTGTTATGCCCTGTGGAAAAGGTAACTGGATTCATCTAGTGATGCTAGTAACATCAGCAACAACTGCGTGGAAGGTTAATTACAGAACACTTGCTAATTAAAGAGCATTTGTACAAAGAATTCTCAGCAAGGGTGTTGTTTGGGTGCAGAATGCTGAAGTGCTGATGCTCAGCCCTACCACAAAGCACCAGGAACGGGGAAGATGTAGAGTTATGCAGCCCTTCCCTTCTGAAGACAGTGAGGGACAAAAGGACGATGAGTATCTGGGAGGAGGAGGCCACTGAGGAGCTCCCAGCCCTGAGAGCAGTGTGGCCTCATGCTCAGAGGAAGAAGGGAAAGGGCTGCCTGACTCCAGTTAGCATCACAGGTCACCACAGCACGGAGGCCAAACTTAAAAATCACAGTTTTCTAAAATATTTATGCAACACAAAATGTTAGTTACTGGGCAGAAATCATCATCTAGCAAGGTGCTGGTATCTCCTTGACATTTATGAGGACTTGGCACCTAAGTTTCTCTAAAAGACTGTTTTTTTTGCATCTTCAGCCAATAAAACACTCAAAAGCTGTCGTTAGGAATGACTGAGAGTACCTGTCTCCTTGCAGTTTTTCAACAAAACACAATTAATTTAAGGTATTGGAAAAGTTGGTGGTTTTTTTCTTCCCACTATAAAAGCATAAAAGATTAATTCTCTCATTTGTAACATGAAACACCACGGAGCTTTAGAGAATGCTGCCTTGCTCTTGTAAAAGTAGCCTGATGAATCTCTCGTGCCTTCAGCTGAATTACTCAGAAGCAAAAACAGAAAGGCAAAGGAAGAATCAAATTCATTCCTGAAGGTTCATTAAAGCTTTGAGTCCCATTAGGTTTTCCAGTATATTACAGTTCAAATAAATGAACAATAAATAAACGTTCCAGTATTTATAAAACACTCTTGCCAATCTTGAGGCTGTGTAAATCCATCAGTATTTCTGTGGCAATCTGTATTTTAGGAGATCTTTGGATGTATTTTAGGACACTGCAATTTAGCAACTGGAGAGAAGTAAAACCTCATTGTTTATACTTTGTTCAGCTGCTCCTTGAGACAGGCTCTGAAATGACAAAACACCACTCAAAAGGAGGCTCCCGTGCCTGGATTTTCAACAGAATCACAACTCTGTCAGCAGCTGCAAACTGCTCTTTCCACCACGGAGCTTGACACAGTCAATAGCTGGGCTCCTGCTAATTAGGATGGACGCTGTGGATGGATGGCCAAGGTTAGGGTCAGACACACTGCCAGAGGACCAGACCACGGCTGCAATGCCATTTTGTTAATTAACTACAGGATGGGGCATTAAGTTGAGTGGTTTGCACATATGCCATTATATAAAGCCCATTAAAAAAAAAATTCCATCCCAGGGTAAAGTAGGTTATGTTTAGTGAGAAAAATCAATGTTGTGATTGCACTTAGGACTGGAATGAGGGTATGAACACCCAGAAGATTGAGCTTCCGAAATAAATATGCAGAAGCACAATTTGCAACTCTCCCTCCAAAAAGGGCATTGAGTTTTATATAACAAGGTCAATGGATGGATCAGAATTAAGTCAGACAGAACTGAGCCCCACACATTTCCAAATGCAATCTGTACATAGGCTACAAATGTTTTCACTCCAGTTTTTATTTACTTGGTGTTTGAGTGCTAGCAAGGAAAAGTCTATTTAATTACTTACCAAAGATTTGTTGACCTTGTTGGATGCTTGTGATTAAATATTCATTTTTTTTAAAATCAATAGTGCCAACTTTGTACATAAAAATCTGTAAGTTATACTACCTCAATAAACCCCAAGACCGAGGACCTGGAGGCCAAATGCCTGGACAGCCTCCTGTGTTTACCCAGCTAACCTGACAGTATTTATAAACGCACTGTGTTTACTCCAGGGTGACAATAAGTGCAGAGGACAAACAGCTGAGGCACTCCAGGTTTGCTCGGTGAGGGGCTCCCCACTGCAGCTGGGAAGTTCTTTGCTGTTCCTGCTTATCCACAGGTAGGTGGTTGTCCTCACTCAGGGGCTTTTCTGCACAGCTCCGTGGCCTGCAAGCTTCCACCAGCTTGTCAGGACTTCCACCCGAAGTGGAGGCAAAATCTTCCCTCCAACGTTATTCTAAACAACCTCCTGGGAGTGTCACTAAACCTAAACTAAAAATGCACTAAACCTCAGGGCAGCAGCTCCTTCACTTGAGGTGATGGTCTGTGAGCTGGAAGTTAAGCCCAGCTTTTGCTCTGTGACGAAAGCAAAGCTTGAATGGAAGCTGGAGCCCAGCCCAGCAGAGCCCAGCTCCAGCCCTCACTGGGGAAGGGACTCCAAGCTCTCTGAACACATGGCACCCACAACAAGGGGAGATTTTCTTGCTCGAACTTCTGAGGTTATTAACTCACAGCACAGGAAATCTCTGCCTCAGCTTTGTCTCAAAATAACTGTCTCTCTTTAAATCTCTCAAAGGGAGAGTTAAGAGATTCTGCTGGCAAGCAGAGCAAGCAGCATCTCAAAGATATTACAGAGTCTCCAGCAGCTTACCTAGGAATCATTACTTAATTTGTGTCGAGACCAAGTAAAAGCACTTATTTACTCACACAATCACACAGCAAATGAGCAATTTCCAAGCAAACATTTCACTTTCAACTTGAAGATTTCAGTTATATACAAAGATTTCCATTTAGCACCTCACCTTCCTAACATGTCAAATCTAGAAATGATGCTTCTAATTAATGCATTCTGATCAATTGCAGATGAAAATCTAGTTCCTCCATTTCATATCCTCAAATTACAAGAAATGTCAGCAGTATTTAGATATAATACTGTACAGCTATTAAAGACAGCAACCAAAAGGCAATTGAATCAGCAACAGCCAGAGCTGGAGATGTGACTTACGATTCATGCAGCTCAAATTATAGCTTCCTATTTAAATTTAAACGTTAATCTTGCAGAACTGCTGTGCCATGGAAGGGCTGTGCTACCTGCAGCAGTGCTATGGAGAGGGCAGGGTGCTGAGAGCTCCCAACCTGCAGGATTCTGCTGACTGTGCTAACAGCAGGCAGCATCCCCCCTCTCCCTGCAGAGGAACGATGCTCGGAGCACAGAGCCAGGGAGCTGCTCTGCCTGGGGGTGCCGTGCTGGCCACAAGGAGCTGCACAGGAAGGCTCTGGGCTCTGGGCAGGCTGGCAGCACGGGGAGCTGGGCAGGTCCTGGCTGCCCTGAGCCTGGCAGCACCCAGAGCAGGGCTGAGCTGGGGCTCGGCGCAGGAGCAGGGAAGCAGCAGTGCCAGTGCCTGGAAGGGCAGAAGTGGGGGCTGGAGGGGGGAACAGGGCCATGCCCCCAGCAGCAGCAGGTGCCTCTCTATTGTATCTGTAGGGAATGCTCTGACCATGTTTTCAGAAGGTTAATTTATTATTTTATGATACTATATTCTATTAAAATACTATATTATACTCCACTAAATACAGAAAAGATACTTACTGAATGTTAGAAAGATAATAGTGAAAACTTGTGACTCTTTTTCAGTCTTGACACAGCTTGGCCCCAGGTGGCCAATGAGTTAAAACAACTTACACTGGAGACTAATCAAATAACCACCTGTGGGTAAACAATTTTTAAACACATTCTACATGAGCCAAACACAGGAGAAGCAAATGAGATAAGAATTGTTTTACTATTTTCTGAGGCTTCTCAGCTTCTCAGGAGAAAAACCCTGGGTGAAGGAGTTTTTTCAGAGAATGTGAATGGCACACCTCTCACCTGGGCTCACCCTGCACTCCAACCACTCACACAGCAGGGCTGCTCTAGAGAGTCTAAATCAGCACTCAATTCCTATACCCAGTGAGCTGCAGTGCCTGGAGAGCTGTCCAGACTCTCAGCCCTGTGTTTCCTGCCAGGCTGTTTGCCTTCCATGGGTTATCACCATCCCTGGCAAATGCCACGTGTCCCTGGCTGTGGAGCAGCCTGCCTGCAGGGCAGGGCACTGCTCGGAGTCTCTGCAGCGCCCACCTGCTGTCCCAGCAAGGATCCCAAACTCCAGTGCAGGGCAGCAGCAGCTCGGTGGGCTCCTGCCCAGGCTGTCCCCAAGGATGCAGCAATCCCAGCTCCTGCTCCACAGCAATCCCAGCTCCTGCCCGGGCTGTCCCCAAGGATGCTCCTGCTCCACAGCAATCCCAGCTCCTGCTCCACACCAATCCCAGCTCCTGCTCCACAGCAATCCCAGCTCCTGCTCCACAGCAATCCCGGCTCCTGCCCAGGCTGTCCCCAAGGATGCAGCCATCCCAGCTCCTGCTCCTCAGCAATCCCAGCTCCTGCCCGGGCTGTCCCAGAGGATGCTCCTGCCCCTCAGCAATCCCAGCTCCTGCCCGGGCTGTCCCAGAGGATGCAGCAATCCCAGCTCCTGCTCCTCAGCAATCCCAGCTCCTGGCATCCCCCAGCCTGGAGCTTCAGCTGAACAAATGCTGACCCCTTTTGGTCAGTCTCCTCCGAGCCTCGCTGTTTCCCCGTGCTCTCTGCTAGCTCTCGCTCAGAGCCCTTGGCTTTTCTGGCTGTAAAGGTCAGGCTGTCAGAAATTCCCTCAGCGGCTCCTGAAGCCCAGGACAGCTCTCCTGGTGGCTCGCTGCGGGGCTGCACGTTACAGCAAGTCTCGACACTTCATGAGTTCTGCCAGAAAAAATTCAGCTTCTTCCTGCCATGATTCACTCCTCTCCTCCTTTGTTCCCAGAGCAAATCAGGAGATTAAAGCCAGCTGCAGGAACCCATAAAAGCCAGGCAAGAGGCTGACCACAGCAATTAAAAAATATTTGTTTTATTAAGTAAATATTTTTCCTTTCATCTTTCTGTATGCAATGAGTTGCTAGATCTCACAGCAGCTCTGAAGGAACAGGACAAACATCTGCCTGCAAAACATTACTCATGAAAAGCTGAGAAGCCAGAAGTGGAGCAGAAGACGACCTGCTTAGCTGGGTCAGCCTTTCAAATACGATCCTTTAATTTGCAGAACACACAGACAGGGTAAGTGTGATTGAGTGGCTTGGCCCAGCTGAGGGAATTTGGGGATCAGGTATCAGCTCCAGCTTCCCACTGGGCTCCACACAGGATCCCTCTCTGACCATCCCACTCCAGCACGCAGATGGCCACCAGAGCTCTCTGTGGCCACCTCTTTCCTACAGAAATTTTCATTTACAAGCCACGAGCCCACGTCAGCAGGAAAAGAGAGCTCTCTCTCAACTGCAGGATGTAGGTACTGAATGGATTAGGTAATAAATCACTGCTAATAGCAGCAGTTCAGATTTCCTTCCCAACTCAGGAGCTGCTGCAAAGGGCCATCCACGCAGGAACCACCAGTGAAAGCAAGGCCTTGCTGCTCAGGGCATCCTCTCTGCTTCAGGCATTTCTCTCTCGTAGTGTATCCAGAAAAGGCCTTCAGGAAACCACTTTTGTAGAAAAAGAGAAAACAGCCTTTAAAATGTCAAAACAGATAAACCAGGTGCACAGGTCTTGCTTTTCACTCCTTACAATTTTCCTTTCACTTCCAATAGACCACAAGGTTGGTCTTTTTGGAATTACTTTGGAAAAGAGAACACGTCAAAACAAAACAAATGGAAATATTTCACTTTGAAAATGCAGTAAAAAAATCCTTTAAGAATCTCCAAACCAGAATGCTTAAGCTTCTTGAATGCAGGGAGCAGCTGAGGCACATTTCAGTATTTCTGAAACCTCCTCAGTCTGGCAAATTGGACTAAATTCATCCCCCAAAACTGCATATTTCGGTGACTTTCATGTCCATCAAAATTCTACAAATTGCCAGCGAGGAGTCCTGGGATCTAAAATAGCTCAAGGGCTGATCTTCTGCAGTGTTTCTTACATAACTGAAATTCCCTGAGACCCTTGGAAAATCAGCTCTCTTCTATTTCAATAGGAATAGGTGCTTCACATCCCTTAGGAAGCTTTGAAGAGCTCAGCTGCAAGGCACGAGGTGGATGCTGTCAGCTGTATTTTAGAATTTTTTTTTCTCTCCATAAAAGAAATCCAATGTATTTTGGGATGTTCCAGGGACAGAGTTCTTTGGGTTTCGGGCTGATATCTGTGGTTAACTATTTGTTAACATCTCCAGTCCTCTTGAGGAGTCAGGTATGCCATTATTGAGTTTTAAAAGGAAGGCAAAAAGAGGTGCTTTCTGTGAAGTTTGGATAACCCTACTCAAGGCACAGTCAGTCACTGAGCCTAACAGATCTATGGCAAAGCTGCCTTCTCCAGCCCTGAATTTCAACAGCACTATCAAGGCCTTAGGAAAGGAGTGTGGGGAGGTGGGGAAATCCTAAAAAAATCTATAAATAAAAGCAGGATGGAGCTACACAACACAGAGAATCTGGATTTGCCATCCAAGCTGCAAGGAAAGCCAATCTGAATTTACAACCTGCTAACATCCTGCCTGCAGCAAAGACAAACCCTGCAAACTCCTGAGTTCCCAGCAGCTGTCACTGAGCTGCTGCTGCTGCACTGAGCTCAGTTCCTGCCTGCAGAGGAACAGCCAGGGGCTCGCAGATGCCTGCTCAGGGCAGCAGCCTCACCTGCAGCAGGCTCGCACCTTCAGGCAGCTCCTGCAAAGCTCCACGAGTTCTCCTTGCCCCCTCTGCCTGGGATGGTTGCTCTTCTGGGGCCACTTTGGTGGCAAACCCACTGCCACTGAGCCCGAGCGATCAGAGCAGCCGCAAGGCAGCAGACAAGGTGGGCCCAAAGCAAAACCATGCACCAGAGAGCTCCAGCTCAACACACACCTTCCCTTCCTCTGTCCCCAGCCCCCAGCCCCAGGAACTCCTGTGGATGTAGCAGCTGGTGCCAAATCCCTGCCTTTGACACCAAGTACAGCAGGGCTGGATATTTATGGGTTTTCAAGCCCCAGCTCCCAGTGCCATTGGCAAAGAATCCTCACAGTTAATAAGAAATGAAGAAGGGGGAAAACTGAAAGCAGAAGAGAAGTGTTTTCAAGAACACAAATCCCTTCTTTTTGCAGCACCTGAGCCTGGCATCTCAGGACAGAAAACCCCATTCCTGGGCTGGAAGGATGGAGATCCCCTCCTGACAAACCCTGTCCCGGGTGGCACAGGAAGGGCTCCCTCCCAGAATCTACAGTGCACCTGCTAACCAGCAGGTTTGCTGATTAAATTACCACATGTGGCTTGAGACAGGGGACAAGGCCAGGACGTTCAGCCCTCTTTTCACTGCCCTGTACCTTTCACCCATGGAACCAGCAAAAAATCTGGGTTCACAAGAAATGCAAGGGAATTACAGAGAAGGCCAAAGTCTTGCAGCGCCTGAGGGGGTTGCAGCAGTGCTTTAAAGCCTCTGCTCTCCTCATCCCAAGCACTGGGGATGCTGACCTCAGCTGACATGGGGACAGTGAGTGGGCAGCTCTCCCTTTCCTTACAGGGTGAACGAGCAGCAAAGCTCTTCTCTGGTTTGAAACTCAAACAAACGAATGGGTGAGTGACAGATCCATCTCAGGCACTCTGAAGCATAATCACATGCAGGTAAAATCCCTGGACAGCCTGTGCCGTGGGATCAGTATCTGGGTGAACACTCATTTATGAATTCATCACAGGGGGAGACACTGGAGACCAGGCTGCCTGCTCTGCTGTCACAAAGGCAGCTGCAATAATCTTCCTCACACCAACACATGCCTGCTGAGAGAGGCAGGAGAGACAGAGATGGGTGTTGTGTAAATAAAAACCCCAGCAGGGTGAATCCAGAGCACAGATTCAGCTGCACACGCTAAACACAAGCTCATGGATCTATTTTACAGGACCAGGGACACTTTTTAGATAAGTAAATGCTTTGAGATTATATTTCCCTACTATATCCAGTTTCTATTATTACCAGAAAAATCTCTAAGCTGCACATTTGTGACATTCCCCCAGCTGGCAGAGCAACAGCAGTGCTGAGGAAAATACTTACTGTTTGCAGTGGTTATTAGGATTATTACCCAGACCCCAAGTGACTTTCTGAAGTAATCTCCCCCTGCAGTCCCTTTGTGGTTTTAATCCCATCCTCAGTCCCCCTTCAGCAGCTGCTATGAACGCAGCTTTGGAGCTACCAGGGTTGTGTTTCCTTCTTCCCTCAGGGAAACAATTTTGCTGAGATCAGCTGCTGGAAAGAAGAAGGGGCAAATGTCCCTAAAGCAGGGAGAAAGGGAGGAGCCTTCCACCCCAGGAGTTGGTTCCTGCCTTAGGAGCAGGGGCAGATGTCTGCACGTTGGGAACCACCAGTTTCTGGACCAGCTTTCACACGTTTGATTTGCCAGGCCCATTTAGATCATCGATATTATCTCAACAACCACTGCTGGACACAAGCAAGAGCAGCAGCTCCCGTGGGCTATTTCAACAGCACGTTTCAAGGATTCTTTTTCAAATTATTTTTTTGAGGCTGGGCTTGTACTTCAAGAGAATGGAGAACTCTTGAAGCCACAGTGAACACAGTGAAGTCTTGAGAGGGCAACAAACTGCTGAGCTCCTCTGACATACGACAGGAATCAGCAGGAAGATTCTGGGATGTATCAAAAGAAAAGCAGCTGTCGGTGAAAGCCAGAGGCAAGAGCTTGTTCCTGGATGCAGATATTAAGGTCATGATGTGGCCAAACCAACATAAAACACCTTCAAGAGAAAACAGATCAATAATCTGGAAGTCTCACTGTGTTCATGGCTCCCTCTCTGTGAGGATGAGGATTGCAGATCAGCAGAAGTCACATTCCCTACACCACCTCCTGGGGAGTCTCTTCTTTCCCCCTCGATGACTCTCCCCAGAAGTCACTTCAATTCACCCAACTCCAGCCAGCAACTAACTGCAGGGATGGAAATCAATTTGTTTCAGCTTGATGCAGCTGAGAAACACCTGAGGTCAGACAGGTGAGAAACACCTGAGGTCAGACACAGGGGAGAAACACCTGAGGTCAGACAGGTGAGAAACACCTGAGGTCAGACACAGGACAGAAACACCTGAGGTCAGACACAGGGGAGAAACACCTGAGGTGAGACAGGGGAGAAACACCTGAGGTGAGACACAGGACAGAAACACCTGAGGTTAGACAGGGGAGAAACACCTGAGGTCAGACACAGGGGAGAAACACCTGAGGTTAGACACAGGGGAGAAACACCTGAGGTCAGACACAGGGGAGAAACACCTGAGGTTAGACAGGGGAGAAACACCTGAGGTGAGACACAGGGGAGAAACACCTGAGGTGAGACACAGGACAGAAACACCTGGGGTCAGACACAGGGGAGAAACACCTGAGGTCAGACACAGGGGAGAAACACCTGAGGTCAGACACAGGGGAGAAACACCTGAGGTTGGACACAGGGGAGAAACACCTGAGGTCAGACACAGGACAGAAACACCTGAGGTCAGACACAGGGGAGAAACACCTGAGGTTGGACACAGGGGAGAAACACCTGAGGTCAGACACAGGTGAGAAACAGAAACACCTGAGGTCAGACACAGGTGAGAAACAGAAACACCTGCCTTCTCTCTCCCTCTGGCTGTGCTCCCAAGGCTGTGGCAGTGGGGGATGCTCAGCAGCAGTCCCCGTGGAGCAGGGAGCTGATGAGGCTGCTCAGCAGCCACGAGGGTGGTGGGACAGGAGCTGCACATTCAATGTGCCAGCTCACTGAATGCCTTAGCAAAGCTCTCCCTGCCTCCTAGGCCATGCACTTCCTCATCTGAAAGGTCTTGGATAAAACGGCCAAGAGTTATGGGGTATACAACAACCAAGGGTATAGAGAAATGACAAGTACAAAGAGAGGAATATGAATAATATACAGAGGAGGCCATTATTCTATGTACCCAGGGAAAGTGTTTCTGCTCCTTACAAAAGGAAGGATTTATCTCCCCTTGATCAAAAGTGACAAAGCTGGAATGTTAATGCTAGAAAAACACAAGGAGGGCAGGAAGAAGGCTGCCAGCAATTTCACTTTGATTTCATCAGCTGATGGTGCAATTATACATTTATTTTTCCTGTGAGCAGCAGACACTTTCACACTCAGAGTACACCAGGAGGAGAGACAAATTACCGAGTCTCACAGATCTTTCTACAGAATTCCACACACGTTTCCCTCCAGCAAGACACTGATGCTCTCAATCTCGTGTCCTTTAGGGCTGACACAGCTCATGGCACTGACATTAAGAGGGCAAGACTGGCCATCAGGTACTAAGTCTTCTCCCAGTGACAGGAGTGCCACACAGACATAATTCAGGGCCAGCTCTGAGTCTGCTTTGCTGTGCTTGAAAACCAGGTCAGGCCTTCAGCACCTCGAGCTCCCTGAGAATTCCAGCCCCTTCTCCCCAGGGATCTGCAGGGCTGCATCCCTGGGATGCTGAGGAGCTCTCAGCAGGAACTGCTGGGCCAGGGAACATCCCACAGGGGCACTGGGACATGCACTGGGACATCACACAGGGGCACTGGAACAACACAGTGGCATTGGGACATCACACAGGAGCACTGGGACACGCACTGGGACATCACACGGGGCACTGGGACACGCACTGGGACATCCCACAGGGGCACTGGAACATCACACAGTGGCACTGGGACATCACACAGTGACACTGGGACATGCACTGGAACATCACACAGTGGCACTGGAACAACACAGTAGCACTGGGACATCACACAGTGGCACTGGGACAACACAGTAGCACTGGAACATCCCACAGTGGCACTGGAACATCACACAGTGGCACTGGGACATGCACTGGAACATCACACAGTGGCACTGGGACATCACACAGTGGCCCTGGGACATGCAGCCCTGCTCTGCTGGCAGCAATGCCAACGCAGCCATGTCACCGTGGGCACATTTCCAGCTCCCACAGAGGTGACAAGGCACCCGAAGCGGATCGGAGCTCGGACCGTGTCGCTGTGGTTAGCAGGAACAGCCTCCAGAGGGAAGCTGGGAGCTCTGCTGTGCTGTCACACTAATGCATTATCACGGAGTTTACACCCCAGAAGGGTTTGTTAAAGGGAGGAGAAAGGGAAAAATTCACATCACAAATTGCCAGAAGAGCCCTGCTTTTGTTTGGATCAAACTTCTCAAGCTCCAGGTATTACCCATTTACACTTGGAGCTGCAAATTTCCCCCAGTCCTAGAGACCTGTTGTTTCAGTCACTGACAAGGAGAGTCAGCGCTGGTTTTCAACACAAAGGAACAGTAAATTGAATAAATATCAAGAGTGGAGCTGCACTGCATGGAGCAGAGCTGCCTTGGGTTTACATGCAGAGCGTGTGCCAGCCTTGCAATGAGCCCACATCACCATGGTGTCATCCTGAGCCACCCACAGCAGTGTCCCAGTGCACAGGATCACCCCTGACTTCATTTTATGTCATAGGCTACAAGGACATTTTACACCTTATTAGGAAATTTTAAGGCCACCCTTTCAGCATATCAAAAACAACAAAATGTGTAATTGCTGTTATGCAAAAGCAGCAGTGGAACTTATCTGAAAAAAAAAAATCAAAGTGAACACTTGGGAGTGTTTATTTGGAGTAAGAACTTCAGCTGGGTGTGACAATTCCAGACACCTGCCCCAGGGGTGTCTGACCAGAGGTACCTGAGATCCAGGGCTGGGCTGAAGGACTGCCTCCCTCAGCCAGCCCAAATCCAGCTACTGAAGCATGCTTTTAGTCGTCATCTAATTTAGTCTTTCACTACCAACCCTCTCAATCCAATTTCGCTAATTTTTAAGAACCTTTGCTCTCCTAATCCCATTAGACCAGTGATTTTAAAAAAAGATTTTACTGCGAGCGATGCAGAAAACCAACACTGCCCCTACCACGTGCTTTTACTCCTCCTTCCCTCCTTGAAGTGATAACTTTGCACATCAGCCCCTCACAACTCTTTAATGCTTTGGAATGTGTTTGAAAATGGGAATTTGCTTATTTGGGCTTTTTCCAGCAGACCCTCCTCGCTGGGATCTCCCAGCCTCTGTTTGCAAGGGCGGCGTTGAGAGGAGCAATGACCCATTTTTGATTTTTATTTTAATTTCCACCTCTGCTGTTCACACAGCGGAAGGCCCTGGGATGAATCCATGTCCCCAGTGCAGGTCAGATCCTCTGGTGGTTTGTCCAGAGCTCCTGGGGGAATCAGGAGCTGAGCTGAGGAGAACAGGGGGTTCAGAGGCAATAAATCCACCTCAGCACCAGGGAGAGGGGAGATTTCCCTTCAAAGATAAGGCAGAGGGCTGAGAACTGGGGGGTTATGAAACCATTGCTGCATCAGAGAGGGGTTGAAAGGAACAAAGCTGCATTCCTGCGTTTGCATTAAAACTCCTGCGAGGCAAGAAAAGCAGAGAGGTTGTGTTTGCACTGCCCTGGCTGAGCACAGGGTGTGTTTCAACGAGGAGGATTTGCCCTCTGTACACACGCAAAAAGAGGCTGCAGTAAACAGCATGAACCCCTGGAATCCTGGAGTCACCCTGCAGAGGCAGAGCAGGGCTGGTCTGGGCTGTGATTTCCAAACTGCAACGAAGGGCCTGGCACAGCCACGGCTGGAAAACAACACCACCTTTTCATCTGGAACCCCAGCAAACTCAGAGCAGGAGCTATTGATGGAAAACCAGCTCAGAACCTCACATTTCTCTTTTTTTTCCCAGGGTAGGGCTGCACTTTAAGTCACTGGCTTTATTAATGGAATAAGTGCATTTGTCTCTCACAGGCCTGGAAAATAAAGCACTGAGCAGTAACATATGGAATATGCCTTAGGCAAGAGACTTTCTTCTGGTATTGCTGTTTTTCTAATAAAACTGAAATCACGGCACGAGTGCACATGTTCTTGTAAAGTGTTTCACAGGGGGTGGTCTAAAATAGATGCACCCAAAAACAACAGACTTTTTAAAAATAAAACTGCTAATTTCAACAGTTCAGAACGCAGTGATCTGGGGTCCCTAATCTCATGGGATGGAAGGAAATAAAAAAGAACTCCGTAAATTCTCCTCTTTTGAGTTTATCCTTCAAATTCTTGGGGCAATTTCCTCCGTAAATATAAAATAAGGGCTCAAAAGATCATTTTATAACGTGAAGTCACAGTCACAGCCCTCGTGCCACCCCTCAACTGCAGCAGAGGATGCTCCTATTAAAACAATAAATGAGACTGAGACTCCCAAGGAACGGTGAGTGTTCAGAACACCACTGATGTTAAAAAGCAACTTAAAATCCTGCAGACTGCACTGAGCTTGTTGGCAGGCACAGAAATAACTGAAAATAACCACAGAAATAACTGGGTTTTGGCTGCACCACTGCACAGGCAGAGGAGCAGAGGAGGCTAACAGCACACGTCTTATGGAGGGTGGATCGATTCAAAGCTGGTACCCCTGCAGCCTTTGGAGCTTTGCTTTCAGGCTCCCCTGTGCTTCAGGCAGTTTTCTGTCTGAATTTCTGTTCCCCAGGCAGTCCCCCCCCTGCCTCGGAGCTGCCTCAGCCTTTCTTAGCCAGGAGCTTTAGGGCAGAGCAGTGAGAAGCACTGCAAGTACAAAAAGCACAGAGCAGCCTCAGGCACTGAGATTACCTTTACACTGGAGCACCTTTGATGCCAGCTCCTGGACAAGAAATGCAGTTGACTCAGGCTCAGTAAAAATTGATGTTTCCTGCCATGCTCGTCTCAGCACCAAGCTAAGTCTAAAACTCAGAACAACCTGGAAAAAAAGAACTGCACTAAAAGGTCGTGACATGCAAGAGGGATTTTCCTCTTGACAACACTCAGGCAGTGGGTCTGCCCGGTTAAAATACTGCCCAAAGAGCTTCATTTCCATCGAGTCTGTTTTGATTCCAGACTCACAGGTCAGCAGCTCCAAAGGTAAGAGCCTTCTGGTTTGCTGTTCCACACTCCCAGGGTGGCTGATGCAAAACCCAGGCAGCAGGGAGGGAACTGGGAGTCTCTGAAACGCTCTGGAACAGGAATGGTCTGTAACAAACAGCCTGATACAACTTCAAACCACTCAGCACTGCACAGCACATCACTGCCTCTTAAATTAGCTCTTCTGCTACCATTTTTTGCCTCTTTTTTTCCCCACTGGCTGTAATAAAATACAGAAAAGTGATATCCTCCCCCTTTTGTACTGCTAATATCAGATTCCTCAGGAAACATGTAACTTGGAGCCTATTTGCTGGCTCCCACCAGGAGCTTGTGTTTGTGCCATTTGTGCACGTGGGAAATGGGGCACCTTCTGCAGAACCACTGGAACCAGCAAACACGGGAGCTGCAAAGCATGAAAAAACTCTGCCCTGTGAGTGTTCTGACAGCAAAAGCTGGTTTACGTCAGCCCCACATTCCACAGGTACATATCACTGAAAGGACCCTGCAGATCCTCTGAGTGGGAAGCAGAAATATAATTAAATAAATGGAGAGGGCAATGAGCAACAAAATTTAACAAGCCAGGCTACGGTTAATGTCCTGTTCCCTTCCAGGATCTGGGTAATGAATCAGATTTTACACCTCGAGTTTCCAACAATGTCTGCAGAGATAAAGTAATGGAATGTCCATTACCCTGGCCCAGGATTGACATATTCCCATCAAATGCTTTGTGACTGTATAAATAGCGAGGAACAAGGGAAAATCAGGAGCACACAGCACGCAGAACACCTCCACAGACACCTCATTTTTTTCCATTCAGCAGGAAGCAGCAATGCAAGCAGAGCTGGAGGCATTTGTGCATTTCAGCATTCCTGTCTCCCCTGAAGGTGCTTGATAAATCCAATGCACATAAATAAAAAGCAGAGGGGTTGGAGTACAGGCAGTTCCTGGTGCTGGTGCTGACTTTTCATTGCTAAGGCTCTAATTCAAGTATGATCCATATGAATATTATTTCTAGATGATTATCAAAGGTGCAGCCCTTGCAGGCAGGAAAAGCATTGTTGTTAATGATCCAAGGCGTGCTGGCACTGCTCTGGAGAGGGCAGGGAGCTCACAAGGGTTGGCTCTCCCAAGGTCACAGCGTCGGAATGGCAAATAAAGGATCAGCACACCTGATTTCCTCTGCTCTGCTGCGGCGGACACCATGAAATCCAGTGTTACCATTCGAGCTGGGAGTCTCCCCACTGACAGCAGGAAGGCTCTCCTGCTACTGGACTCCCCGAGCAAAGACCACAGAACAAGTCAGTGCCAGAGTTTAAGCAACACCAGTTCAGCCATGAAATGCCTGCGTGAGATATTATTAATTAAAGTTTTCCTTCATCACACTCCACAGCCACGCAAGCAGATAAAGAATTGCAGGGCAGAGGCACTTCCCAGACCCACTGTGCAATCCCAGACACAAACAGACAGAGCAAGCTTCCTGACAGCTTCATCTGTCCACAACACTCACCTGTTGGTTTTGGTTACAACTGATACTGACACTGTCATTTCCACTCTTATTTTGCAAGTTGTTCAATTTACGAAGCTGTCAGTGCCTCGTGACACCTGTGGCACCCTTTATAAGAATGTTTTTATGTGCCAACATCAAATATTCTGCGAATATGGTTGGATGATGCAGCACCTCCAGAAAGCTTTAGAAATCAGGCATTTCCCTGTCCATTGCAGGGTGGGATAAGGCCAACGATGGCACAGATCTGCAGCAGAACAAACCCAGCCTGTTTTGCTCCTGAAGTGACTCACCTACAGTGCCATTCACTGCCTTGAACACCCCCAGGCTGAAGCCTATTCACCATTTAAGTCCCCAAAATAGGATTAGGGGATTTAAGAAGCACAGAAGCTTTGCATTTTCCATCCACTTTCTTAATGATTTTCCTGCATTAATGGCAGCGAGCACTGCAGCCAAGCAGGCAAATTTCTCAACAGGGCTGTGTCAAGGCTTTGGAGAAGACAGTTCCAACCACGGGGAATGAACAACCTCCCCAGAGCTGAGCAGCAAAATATTGTTTGCTTGAGGGCTGAGAGAGGGTTTGAGCTCAGATGCACAGAAGTGAGAAATAAGCAGTGATTTTTCCCTACCTTTTCTTTATTATAAAGGATTTTTATCATGATGTTTTTGAGTTGACACTCAAAGCCAGTCTTGAATGGCTTAGTACACACTACTCTTTAAATAGGTCTGACTTAGAAGCAGTTCTTGACATTCTCAACAAACCAGGAAAAGGTTTTTAAGACAGCAATATGAACAGCCTGCATTAATTAGCAGCTGTTTACTCCTTTTAATAAGCAAACACCTGAGAATGAAAACTGGAAGTCACCCCATCATCCCAAACCATCTTAATCTCAGACACCCTGCATCACAAAAGTTCCCAAACTCTTTCTTGGCACCTTCTGCAGGCCTCTAGGCAGGCTTTTATCTGGGGATCTAACACCGTGTAGGAGCATTAGCTAATTAGATCTCTTGCAACTCCTATAATATCAGAAGCACTTAGAAGAGAGATAAAGGCAGGATTAAACCACAGAGCCGGGTCTCACGAGACACCCAGGGAGCTCCAGCACAGGCTGCCTGCACAGGCACTGAGCTCCCCTCCTGCTGGCTACCAGCTCCAGCCCTGCAGCTCCTCCCAGCTCTCACAGGGAGGGTTGGTTCTGTGCTATCACCTGCCCAGGGGCTCCAGTCACCATCAAACACCAGGGAAACCAGCAGGAGGGGGAATTTCTACCTGCCCATCGAGGAGACAAGTCCAAAAGATCGGTGCTGCAGCCTGCCCTGAGATAAACTGCTTTGTGTCACCTGCCCAGGTGTGCAGGGCACAGGCAGAGGGAACCCCTGTGTGCTCACCTGTGGGCATCAAAAGGTCCACAAAGCCCTGGACCTGCCACACACACCGACCACCCCTGAAGCACCTCGTGACCCAGCGTTGCAGTGTGTAATGCTGCTGCAAATCCTGCCCCCATGCAGGCACCGCTGCTTCGGGGTGCAGGGAGAGCTCCCCAGGGCATGGGCACGGCCCCCAGGGACACACAGGGGGACTGTTGGGGTGTCTGTGCAGGGCCAGGGGCTGCACTGGGGGATCCCTGGGGGTCCCTTCCCGCTCAGGACATTCTGGACGTTCACACAATTAAATCTCCTCCCAAGGGCAGCTTAGTGCTGGGATGGGAGAGCAAGGCAAGGCAAGCAGGAGGCGGCAGGCACATGGAAACCTGGAAGAACAGCAGCTGACCACCGGAGATGGATCCTACACCCAACCCTGAGTGCAGTCACAGCTTGCTGTCATTACCGCACGTTTTTAAAGCGTCCAGAGCCGCTCTTTCAGGATTTAAACTGTAAGAGCAAGCTGCTGTCATCGATCTGCAGCTGGCTGAAGACGGGCAGGGCAGCGAGGGGAAGGCACAGCTCGGGATGGAGCCACCCCAGCTCGGGATGGAGCCCTAGCTCCCTGCTCCGGCTGCACGGAGGCTGGAGGAGGAAAAGGAATAAATGCACAACGAGCACGAGGAGGCCTGGGCTGGGAAGCAGACATATGCCTGCCTCTCATTAGAGTTCCTGGGAGATGTAAGCGAGCATCTGTCAGGAGAAGCAGACCCTAGGAAAAAGTAGGGATATAAAATCCCAGCTCGCCTCAGAGAGGCCATAAAAACAGAATGGGAAATTTACACCAATCCAGTGTAATTGTTCAGAGGTAACTGCTTCAAGGACTCTTAGGATGCTTATAAAGGTTCCTCGACTGATAAAAAGGGAACGGCGTTTTTAGGATGGGATAATTTAAAGCACAATTCAGCACAGCTGTGCAGGAAAACAGGGCAGTGATGAGCGTGGGCTTGCTGACCTCCCAATGGAAACGTGAAGGAAACCGTTCTTGCTAACGAGATGTTATGATATTTAATTTTGCACAAAGCATTTTCAATCTGAAAAACCATTCCACGCATTTAAAACTCGATAGTTAAACACCAAAAAGTAAATTTGCAGATCCCATAGTGCCAGCTTTGAGTGCAGGGAGGCACCAACTGGCTCCATCAGTGACATTTTCAGAGCTTTATGCAAGAAAGGTTCAGCATCTCCACTGGTCCAAGGGCTTGGCATCTGGACAGTTCAAGAACGCTCGTCTTTGATCACACAGGTGAGGGAAGGCACGCTGAGAGCTGGAGCCAAGGACTGGGAACAAGGTGTGCTGTTAAAGCTTAAAAGAATATATTCAATTTTTAATCAGAAGTTACTGTAATGATGCTTAGCAAAAATTTGGAAATGTTATTTCTTTTGCAGAGTCCAGCCCATTCCGAATTCTGCTATATTCTTGGGAAATGTATTGTCAGCTGAAAAGCAGTTTTATAGGTCTATTTTATAGGCTAGATATAAATTCCTAGCTTCTGGAGATTTAAATTTAAGGTATTATTTTTCCCTTGAAAGTATTAATTTTCTTCTGAATAATTTCTTAGGCTATTCAAGTGTTTCCAAATTTTGCTCTGTTATTAAAAATACATCATTTAGCCTAATTTCTACTTTAATCACAACAGAATCAGGCCAGGTGTCTACGCCTGTATTTGATAAATGTCTGGCTCCCAATGAGAATATATGAATATTAGCAGGAACCAACATAACAACTATTTATATGAAAAAGAAGGAGTAAATATCGTGGGGTGAAACATCCCTCCCTGGGAAGGAACACTACTGCTGAAGGCATAAAACATGCAAGGGGTCTTTCCCAGCACATTTATTTACAGCAATATAATTGTCACATTTATTTGTTTGTGCCTCCTTTGAATCTCCTGAAATCACTGCTGGAAAATGTTAAAGCCAAAAAGGTCATTCCAATCGCCTGAGCCTGTCACCAGTGACTCCCAGAAATGGAGCACACCTGTAAATTACAGAGCTTAACCCAAGCTCGAGCCACCGAGAGAGGCAGAAACTCCAATTTTCCTCTGTGGCCAAGCCACGAACGATGGGGAATCGAGAATTCCTGTCTGCAGAACAGCCAGGGCTCTGCAGGGAGACAAAAGCTCTTCATTTTCCTGCTGCAAAGGGAGATTTTTATGTGCTGGAAACGTTGGGTTTTAGACAGAACTCCTTAAAGTTAGGAACACAGAATGCCAGGGAGAAGACACTGAGCTCATTAAATCTTTATGGGCACTTTAAATCCTATTGACAAGAAGTGATGGAGATTCAAAGGAAGCATGGAAAGGTGGCAGCCAGCAGCCATTGTGTCAGACAGGGAAAGCAGGAGAGGGTCAGAATTATTTGCAAAAGTTCCTGGTCATCCCTGCTCTGACTCAACTTGCTGGTCCACTTTCCACATTAATTGGCAAAAGGAAAGATGATGCATTAAGACAGACAGTCCTTAAGTGATCCATATTTTATTCCAGTTAGCTTTATGCTCTCTAATTGATTTTGCACATCCATACTCACTTTCCCCTTCAACCTTCTCCAGGTGCCCTTTCTAACCAATTCCCATTCTTTCCCCAGCAGCACAGAGCAACCCAAGCTCAGGGACCCCCTCCTGTCCCCTCCTCTCAGAGGGTCACCACTGAGCTCACAGCAGGCTGCTCAGGGCTGCTGGATTTTGAAATCCTCCAAGGAGACCAATTCCACAACCTGAGCTCCCTGTTCCATCTTTCCTCCTCTCCAGGCCACACAAGTCAGGGGTGCCCTGTTTTCCTCAAAGAGACCATTGCACAGGAAAAGAACTTTTCACATGTTTGTTTTTTTCCTCTCAGAGACCATTGCACAGAAAAAGAACTTTTCCCATGCTTTTTTTTTTCCCCTCCCAGAGGCTATAGCACACAAAAAGAACTTGCAGAACTCTCCAGCAACAGCCACGCTTTCTTAGCTCTGCCAGGTGTTTGCTTTAATTCCTACAGTGAGCATGAAGACACAGAATGAGGAAAACCCAGTGACACTCAGGAAATCCTGATGGGGACTCTCAGCCCCCGGGCACATCCTGAACACGGCTGCACTTGTATTTGAAACGTGCTGGTTTCAAAAACCTGCAAACCTCCAGAAGCAGCATTGTGGATAAATAAATTCCTTGCCTGCACACAGGACGTCTGATCGTGGACTGTGTTTGAAAAGTGAGGGCTAAGGTTGAGATCAGCTTTTTGACTCTCTAGATGAATCATTGTGGTGTCCATTTCTGAAATGAAATCAGCCAGCAGCACATCAGTGCTGTCTCCCAGACATGAACTGAAATATCTGAGTATCCCTGGGAAGGCAATTTTTTTCTTGACTCAACACTTGGCCATCTAACCTTGAAATGCTAGATGTTGTAAATATGATATAGAGCTGCTATAAAAGTGGGGGAAAGTGTCTGAAACTCAAAATGAGAAGGCAGTGGGAGGAGGATTTCCCCCCACCTGATTGCTATATCATTCTGATACTTAAAAATGAAATCCCAAAGCCTGATCTTGCACTACAAAGTAGTCATTTGCCCCTGCTGGAAGCTGCCTGGGTTGATATATAATGCCATTC
Source organism: Motacilla alba alba (assembly GCF_015832195.1). Lineage (NCBI taxonomy): Eukaryota > Metazoa > Chordata > Aves > Passeriformes > Motacillidae > Motacilla > Motacilla alba. The sequence goes on along the minus strand of NC_052030.1, from coordinate 12,846,259 downwards.
TCCCAGTCACAGCACATTTCACATCCCCTTTGCCTGGATGTGAGAGCTGAAATGGGAACTGGCTGCCATCAGTGGCCATCACACGGATTGTGGGAGCCTTTGGAGAAACAGAGGTGTTCACAAAGCACATGGATGCGTGTGAGACAAGCAGAAACCCACACTTTGGGGTTCTTCATTCACTCTGGTACCACCAGGGTAGTGTAGATAATCCATCCCCCAGGGCTGGTCCTGCTCACAGCTCCCTGTGAGGACTGAGACACTGCTGCAGCTCCTGCACTGAGCCTTCCTCGCCCTGCTGGGGGCTCAGGCTGAGAGGGAATCAGATGCAGGTAAAGCACAACTGCAGAAGTGAAATAAAAACGACACACTGCCCTGGGAGGAGAATTTGCTGCTTCAAATGTCAACAGAATTGCTAAGGTTTCCTCCTACTGAGGAAACCCAAAGATTCAGAACCACACAGCCTTAATGGGATTCAAATGCTCTTGAGTTTTCTTAATTTAATGTATTATTCTCCCGCTCAGTGGCCAAGGGCTGCCTGTTTCTTCCCTCCCTGCTCTGCTATCACAAACAGCTGAATGCTGGAAGCAAAGGGAGCAAACCAACCCAGAAACCTGCCCTGAGTTTTCACAAAATGGTTTTATAGCCAGAGAGATCCAAAGCCCAGCTTCAAAGGAGTCCTCGGGGAGCAATGCAGACGATCTGGATTTGCACAACTGCACTTTCAGTTAACCTCATTAATACAGAATTATCTTGGTGGAAACACTAGAGGCTGATACAGAAATCTGTGGAATTTCAGAAAAGAAAATCCATTCTCTCCACAGACAGCAGGGACAAATATAGATGAAGAAGGACAAAAAAAAAAAGGAAACTCTCAACTACCCTACCTCAAAGGCAGGAACACGACTCCCTTTTAATGTCAAAACAACTTCACTTTCTAAGCTTCTCCCACTTCCCCCAGTCTTCAGTTCTGCCCTTGCCCATCACCCAGCACACCTGGCTCTCTTACAAATGACACCCATTTCTCTACTCTCTGGCACAGCAGAATCACTGCAGACTTTATTGCACAAAACCAGGGTAATTCTCAGCTTCCAAATAAACTGCTGTTATATAAATAAATAACAAACTTTGCTACATAAGCTGAATTTCCAAAATGTATTGTAATAGGAGAGGTGACATGATTGGTTTATTCCAAAATGCTTTCTTTATTCAACTCTCCTTAATTTTTTCCCATCCTTTTCTTTTTATACTGATCCAGAAGCACAGACATGTGCCAGGCATAAAATGACTCTTCCCTGCAGCACAAGAGCTGCTTGACTGAAGATGAGCTGTTCTTGAGCAACAGAGTCTTGAACCAGACAGAGCCAAGAGCCAACACTCAGACACCTCAAAAAAAAAAAAGAAGATAATCAAAGCAACCTGTGGGTCACCCCCAGAGCAAGATAAGCCATGCATTACAACACCAGCCTGCCCAAGTGTGCTTGTTGGGAAATCAAAGCTCGCTGGGAATCACAGGCTGCTCAAAAAAGGAGCAGAGAAATCCCTTCTGAAACATCTGCCCTTTGACTAGGTGTCCTTGCGAGCCACTGTCCATTCAGGAGGGGAGGAACAGACAGAAAGCTTAGTGGGGAATGGTTTAGCCAACAGAATGGCCAGTGAGCCAGGCATGAGAGGCAGCAGGAAAGCCAATATCAAATTGAGAAAGGCTCTTTTACTGCCACAGCGTCAAACCCAGGAAGAGCAACTGCAATCTCTAATCCTTGGCCTAATTCCAAAGCAGCAACAGCAGATTAGCCATAACAGTGACTTCACATGGCCCTTATCACCACACTCACCAAGAGATTCAGTCCCATTAAACAGTTTGGGGCTGCCACATCCACAGAGAAACCCATGGTGAATAAACAGGCTTCAGATTCGTTCAGCATCACACAGAGCTCAGCAGCAAAACAGAAACATGGGAGAACTCCCAAATTTCAGGCAGGTGCAGGTGACTCCCTCCCCTCCTCTCTGAGTGCAGAGGAGAGCACAGAGGGATTGCACCCCTCTCAGAGCAGGGAGCTCTGCCAGCCCCAGGGCTGGGTATTTCCCTGTGAGAGCAGAGGAGAGCACAGAGGGATTGCACCCCAGCCCTGCTGCTGGGCGTTTCCCACAGGAGGCAGCTGCAGTTCCCATTTCACAGATTTAATCCAACTACATCTGTTTGTAGCTTTTGATCAGTTCTAAGTGGAAAGCAACAAGCCTGCTGTATTTTTAGGGCTTTGCTTGCTCGTCAGTGGGTTTAGAATTTCGCCTGAAATTCTGCCTTTCAAAGGAGAGGTCCCAGCTGAGAGGAGCTGAGGTCCCTTCCGAACCCAAACCCTTCTGTGAGTCTGTGATTTGACCTCTGGAGTTGTGCTCCAGAGCTGAGATCCATGAACAGGCAGAAGGGACTGTGTGCTGCTCGATCCAGCCCTTGAAGAGGAATTTTTAATGCTGCATCCAAAACTAAAGCCAAACTGCTTAACCTCTGATTTTACTACCTGACCTTCAAAGCTGATAAAAGCCTATTTTTCCCCTTGAAAAGGAACGAAGCCATTAGGGAGCCAGGAAATGCTCTATCTCCATCTCAGGACTCTCATCCAAAAGCCTGCATGACGTTTTCCCTCCTCCTTTGTGCCAGTTTGGGAATGTGATTAAGGGATGCTCTCACTGGCTCAAGTGTGGCCACAACACAAAACAGCACAGACTTGTCCTGCCTTCCAAAAGAAGAAAATCCACGTGCAAGACACATTAGTAAGATGACATTGACCTGAAGACTCAAAGAGAAACTTTGTGGAGATTTTGCCAGCGTAACTGTGTTGAAATAACAACGCTTGGATTTCTTTCAGGCATAAGAATCAAGGAAATTCTCTTACAGAGTGCTTGCGTGGTACCACCTTCACACAAAAATACACAAACACACTGCTGTGAGTGACCTCAGGGCCAAATTCCATCTGCACCTCAGCCCTGGGGAGGTGTCCTCACCCTAATTCAACATTAAACACGAAATGAGCAGTCTTGGTTGGCTCTCATGAAGATTTTGGAAACTTTGCCCCTCTCACCCAAGGACAGTTGGCTTCCCCTGCACCTGGAAGCTCCTTGCAACAAGAAGTGATTTTGGAAAAAGCCTCAGCACAGGAGACTCCTACAGAGGGGGATCAGCAGGAACACAACTGCAGAAACGCTGCTTCCCCAGGAGGAGTCTTCAAACCACGAAAAGAGCTCCCCGCATTTTTAAAGGATATTAAAAAGTAAAGGCTCAGAAATAGAACTTTGTGAGTAATTGGTTTGGGGGTTGCTGGTCAGACTAAACCACTAACAGAGGTAAAATTATTACTGTCAACATAAAATGGTTTTGGAGGTTGCTATTTACCAGAAGGCAGGAAAAAATGTTACTGGATGAAATGATTTTTTTTTTCATAAATTGAAAGGCTCTGTTTCATTTTCAGGTTGTTCAGCTCTTTCTTAAATTAAAATTTGACATATTAATTTCTTTGGCTGCCTCAAAGTTGTACTCTTCACTGAACACATCATTTTGCCAAGAATTCCAGCCAAACTCAGCTCCTAATAATCCAGGGCTATAAACACCACAACAATGGAGTTTTTTCCATTAGTGGCAAGAGGGAGCCATCCAGCATTTCATGGAAATAGGACTGGAGGCAAGAGCAGGACTGTTTCTAGAACTGCTGCTACAGAAAGCATTTTGAGAAGATAAAAGAATGACACTAAAACATTACCTCTGAAAAGGAGCAAGAAAGAGTTTTTAATCCACTGTAGACACGGAGGGTTTAGATTGCACTTCACCTAAAAATCAGCCTCTATCACAAGAATGGGACATTTTAAAATGCTCAGAGGAAAAACCTCTCTCCTGATGCTCTCTGTACTTCCATCATACATCATTTATCTATTCAAATGGCCCACCCATCTCTCATTATATTCATGAAAATCGTAAAGCAGAGAGAGTTCACACTTTTTTTTACATTTTCTGTTCTCATTTATAACTCCAGCCTCCTTTTTTTTTTTTTTTTTTTTTTTTTTTTTTGCTTCTGTAGTCGACCATGAACTGTCCAAGGAGTGCTATTGCAAAATGATAAATACTTGAAGCTGGCATTATGTACCAGCCTTTGTCACAAACAGAGGAGTTCTCTGTGGCTGTGCAATCCAGGGCTTGCAACCGAGCAGGCACAGCCATTTGTTCAGTTCAAAGATGTTAATAGAATATTCATACCTCGTATCTTTTATGTTGATGGAGTATGAACTAATCAAATTTTCATATTATCTGTGCTCTATGAAACAAAACCAGTCTTTAGACACATTAATTTCTAGCTGAGACTCTGCCGGTCTGAAAACATCAGATTCTCAGGCCAAACGCTTTGGTTGCCAGGATGTTGCCATAAAATGAAGTTCTGATTGTGTTTTGTGTTTTCAACCACGTTAGAAACTGTGCAGATACATTATCCAGTTTATCAAGCTTTTCTGCTGGATCCAGAAGTTACACCTGATCCTGCTCTGTCCTCCTAAAAGGCAGCATTTCTTTCAGCTCGGTGCCTGCACCCCTTGCAGATGGGATTTCTGCTTTGCTGATTGAATTATTTTTGTTTATATTCTGATGACTTGACTAATCATAGACTGACTGTTGTAGGCTGAATGTTGGCAAAATTCAGCTCAAAATTTTCCTTTGCTGGCCTATAATTAGGAGCACTGGTGGCAGCGTGCAGGTTGGTGTCTGCCACATCTGTCATTTCTGCTGGCAATTTCCACTTGCTTCTGTGCTGTGGGTTTTCACAACAACATTTCAGAGCACATTCCTACTTTAAAAAAAAAAAAATTAAGGGGAGCTTTTCAAATGACTGCTGGGCAAAGTGAGAATTAGCTCTAGGCAGAGGAACAGCACTGACCATTTGGGGCATGGTACAAAATCCTATTGCTCAAAGAAGGAAAGCAATTTTTTTAATGAGTGAGAAAAAGGCCTGGCTTTTCTATCTTCATCATCCTGGTCAAGATGCAGAAGCAGGTTTGAGTTCTGAGCTTACAGAGCCTTTCACTGTTGTTTCAGTGGTAATTCTGCAAGATGTACAACTCCTTCCCTTCGAGCACCCTTTGTTGAGCTCACAAATCACACCAAGACCTACCCAGATTTTTAAAGGTATTGCAACAGTTAAACACCCAGTGAAGTTTAACAAAGATCCAGTTCTAGGAGATGGACACTCATTCTGTTTGGATACCTCATAACCTCTCTTCAGGCACCTCAAAGGTGATCTTCTGAAAAACTGATCCATGGTTAGTTAATTAAAAGAGTCTGCACCCATCAGCCCTCCACAGAGGATGACAAATGGAACTGACGCACACCAGGGTAAGAACAGGAAAAACTGCTTTAACAATGGAAAAAATAAATGTTATATATATGTAAAAAGTGTGAAATCATTTAAGACCCTAAAGGAATTTGCAAAAGCATCTACAAATTGCCACACAGGAAAAAGCCAGAGATGAGGGAAAGCTGCTGTGGTTCTGCATTCCCTCTAAGCATGTCTGGTTTTAAGAAGGAGGTAGATGGGCCTGAAGCATCCTCTGAGAGCTGCTCTGGGCGTGCTTTGCAGTTTCTCCCACCTCAGTTCCAGGGAGGGCCCTGGTCCCCTCTGTCCCTTCAAGGTCATGCTAAAACACACAACTGTCCTCTCTCACTGTGCCATTCACACCGTGGATTTTTAGGGATGCTTTCGCCCCTTGGGAAGAGAAGCAGGAAGGGGCCAAGGATGTGATTTGATGCGGCTCCTCCTGGGAGTGACAGAGTCCTTTGTCTTTTGTTCCCATGAAAATCAGTGCGCAGAGGAACCCTGCGTGGGCGGCCAATTAAGATGTCAATAGAAGTAAATACACTTAAAGAGGTCATGGCCATGCATTATGCAATGAGGAAAAAACCAAAGGTTTATATTTGTATCATGCTAATTAAATTGACACGGTTATTGCAAATCATTTTGTTTCACCTGGAGCTGTAATTAAGTGACACCACTTAATGAGAAGGAGCCAGTGCTGATGGAACGTGCTTCTGTGCTGAAGCTGCCCTGACAATGAAGGATGTTTCTGTTTACATCTCCCATCATTTCCCATTCCCAAATGCCAATGCCTTTCCAGTGAGGTAAACACCGTTTTTAAAAATAAACAATCGTTTGTAATTTTGGGCAGCCTTTAACCCAGCTTTTCACTTGCTGTTCTGCATGGGAATAAAAATAAATAATGCAGGCACTCTACAGTATTATTTCCCCTAAAGACAGATTTTTAAAAGTAAAACATTGATGTAATCAACACAAAAATTGAAGTTTTAATTGTCTTTCCAGCGGGATTTGTTTAATCTGGATATACTGGGTTAAATTCCGTTCTCTTCCGTGGTGTTTTAGCAGGATTATTCCACATTTAGAGCAGATTTGTACATGGGTTTGGCTGCAGAACTTCTACAAGAAATCGGGATAATGAGAAACTCCAAACTATTCGTGTGAGGAGCTTACATAATACAGAGAGAGGAGGCAGGGAGGTACTGACAAGCTCGGTGCCACTTCTTATTTGAGTTTCAGCTGCTCACCTGAGCTCGGAACACACCCCGAGCTCACGGGGAGGGGCTGCAGCAGCTCCTGCTGGTCCCTCCTGGCACCTGGGAGTGGCACCTGGGAGCAGGAGGGATGGCAGGGAGACAAGGCAGGAGCCAGGCTTCAAAGGATGGTGCCAGCAGCAGCCACAGCAACCATATGTCCTTAATCTGCACAGCCCAGCTTGGCAGAGCTCCTTTGCTCCGGTTCATTTCGTGGGCTCTGCAGATCCCATAAATATTTTCCTACCCAAAAAGGCTCCCCGCGTTCATTATGATGGGATTGCTTCGCTAGGCAAGCGGGAGCACTGCCAGCATCCCAGAATCTGGCATCCCAGTGCTCGATGCTGAGAACAACTCAAAGAGGAGATGGAACTTTAATGCCTGCTGCACCTTCCAAGTGCACCATCAAATCTGGATCTCCAATTTATTCTTTTTTTTTAATGCTTTCAAACTTGAAAGTGAATTCAGTGCTTTTAGAAGAGCAGGATAAACAGAGATGCTCGGAGCCAGGAACACTGTTGGCAGGGCCTGTGAAAACTCTTTCACCCATTTCTCTGAGAAAGATACTATTTTTATCCTGGGCTGTCCTTAAAAAAAGATCATCCTTCAGGTTTACTGTGTAACACACTCAGAACAAGACTGGGAAGGGAGTCTGACAGATTTTAAATCATTATGGAGATTGTAGCAAAACCTAGGTATATCTGGAGAGAAGTCAGACTGCTAAAAAGGCTCATTAAAACATTTTACCCTCTTTATCATCACTCCTAGAGGTAGCTCAGAATCTCTTACTATCCCTGTGTTAGCAGGAATGAATATTCTCAAACCCATCCTCAGCTCTAAGGTCAGAACCCAACACTGAGAACACGAAATTTTATCATTGCTCTGCCATCAAGATGTATCTGAAGGGAATGAAGATGAGCCCCAACTGTAAGCAGCCCAAAGAGTGGATTCACTCCCAGGAGGAGAACTGATTCTATTATTCAGTGTAATAAAAACCTCTGGCACAGAAATACTTGAGCCATTTGGGGACTCAGAGCTCAGGAGACTTCAAGGTTTGTAGAACCAAAGTCCAGCACCCACCAAGCTCCAAAGAGAAAACCAGGGCTGCACACAAAGATTGCCTCTGTGGCAGATGAACCTTTCAGCTTGAGTTTAGCTGTGAAGAAATATTTAAAGAACATATTCCTTCTGGGTTAAGAAGCCCAGCAGTGGAAGAGATTTTTATCTCAATGTGTGTAAAACACAATCTGTGCATATTTACTGCCTTATCAGTCACCCAAAATCACAGATACAGCCCTGTAAAAATGACAAAATTAGACTTTAGGAACACAGCACAGCCCCACACCTGGTTTAACTTGATTAAGAGTCATTCAATACCTGACACCCAGGCTCTGTGAGGAGTCAGAAGGGGGATTCAGGCAGTTCATCACCTGGGGCAGGGCAGAGCTGTCAGTGTCCTGAGAGCTGCCCCTGGCACCTCCTGCTCAGAAAGCTGCAGCCATCCACCCTCAGGGCAGATGCCTGCTCTCTGCAAACCCCTCAAACTGGCAACAGCCAAATCCCCTGCTCCTCCTCTCCCTCCCTGGTTTTTGGGCTGGAGAGAGAAAGGAAACAAAGCCAAACAAACCCTGGCAACTGTCCCCGTGTCTGTCCCTGCTGTCTCTTGTGTCAGCTGTCAGAAGCGCTGCAACGTGCAGGAAAAGGCAAGAGCAGCCCCTGCACGGAGGGGAAGGCAAAAGCCTTGACCCATAAGCCCTAATCCCAGCCTAAACCTAGTACCACGTGCTGGACAGCGTGCTGAGAGCAGCCAGGGCCAGGGGAAGCTGTCCCTGTCCCAGGGGCTGGAGCTGGGCTCTGAAGTGCCTCCCTACCCAAACCAGTCTGTGACTCTGTCCAGGAGCGTGCCCAGCTCCTCACCAAGGCTCTGAAAGGTTTCCAGCAATCCTGCTCACTGCAAGCCCTGATGACAGCCCCCACGGGTGTTTTAAATGCACTTAACTTGATTAGGCCTCACTGGATTGTTTGCTTTTTCAAACAGCCTGTGGAATACGAGCCTGGCCAGCTCTCAGGAGCTCCTTTATTGATCCCCACTCCCATCCTGGAGGTGGTGAAGCTCCCACTGACATCAATGAGAGCTCTTTGCCTGGTCAGAGATGAGTATGCCATATGTTTATTTAAAAATAAACAAAGTGAACTGAATGAAGAGGGTGGTGGGGGATTGGAAGCACCATTTGGGGAAAAAAAGGAAATTAAAAACTGCTTTATTCCAGCCCAGGGAAGGCTCTGGGACCAGAAGGGTTCAGTGATTAGGGGCTGATTTGACTTCACCCTATTCCTGCTTCAAAAGCTCAACTCTGCTAATGGATATTTTCTGGAAAGCACAGCCAGAGAGGATTCCTGAGTTATGGCTACCCACATGTTTTCTGTAAGAGCCAACCAGTTTTAATACCCACTTCCAATAACTGCAAACCTCAGGTGGTTTCAGGCACCCTACAGAAAGGTTTTACAGCACAGCCATCACCAGTGTCCCACTCCTGCTCACCTTTGCTCAGACACCAGTACCCCTGACAAAGATTTCTCTTCATCCCCTTGTCCTTCATTCTCTTTCTAAAAAAAAGCAGCAACAACATTTTTTTATTACCAAGCCTCTTTAAAGCTTCAAATACAGCCAACAGAGGAAAACAAAACAAAACAAAACAAAAACTACAAAAAAAACTACAAAAGGCAGGAATTAGAAATCCCACAGCTGAAACTAATAGAGACCATATTTATGTAAGCATGTGTATTTAAGTGTTCCAGGTTTAGGATAAGACACCCTTTGCCAAAAATGTGGCAGCTATATTCGCTAGTCTCTATGGGAAACGTTATAAAGAATCAAAAGCAAACAAATTTTCCTTTCAAATAAACTTGACCCGTATGTTTCAGACATGTGTTTCCCTTTGAATGCTTGTCCCCCTTTGATGGTGTTACATACTTTCCCCTCTTTAAGAGCAAATAGTTTGTTGTTACAGCAATTCTTTCCCACAACTCTACCCGGAGAGCCCCCCTGGTTTCCAAAGCTGGCAAGTCCTCCTTCCTCGGCCACAGCTGCTCCAGGGATGCCCCGAGCCTGTGCCACAGTCCTGCAGGCAAACCCTGGCCCCTGCACTGCCACCACTGCAGCTGGGGAGAAACCACCCAGGGGCCAGATTCCTCAGGGTGGGGAAATCAGGATTCACTGGGCAACTGTCTGTGAGCTCCTGCCCTTTCATGTTCTCCATTCCTGCACTCACTGATGCCCTTTATACCCCCAAGCAATTTGTGTGGAATTAGCTCTGGCCTTCCTCTTCTAGCTGGGAGGAGAATTAAGATATCTGAAAAAAACCTAGTTTCACTGCAGCTTACACAACTTTCACAACGTTCCTGTTAGTTCAGAAATGAACACCACCCAACCCATCACGTTGGGCAACAGGTTGTCAAAGCACCACACTGAAGTGTTCGGCAGGACTGAATGAGAATATAAATAATTCCTGCTAATCTCAGGATACTGTCCTGCTGGGTAACATACACAAAAGGAAACAATCCGAGCCAGTCTGCTCCGCAGGGTGAAACAGACAGCTCCCACGAGAATTTCACCTGGCAGAATAAACAAGGGAGGACCTCTCCAATCAGCTCCACGTGCCATCTAAAAGCTAAACCTATTTAATTTCTTGTACAGGCCAGAGGCTGCAAGAGAAACCCGTCTTAGTGCTCATCTTCTCACTTTCCCCATCCATCCATCCATGGGAAATAAATCTCTCTCATTCAGCCCCTGCTCAGGGACTCAGAATCAGCTCTAGGGGAATGCACATCCCAAGGAAAGGCTGGGGAATGCCCTGACCCCTGCACAGGGACTCAGAATCAGCTCTAGGGGAAGGCACATCCCAAGGCAAGGCTGGGGAATGCCCTGGCTCCTGCACAGGGACTCAGAATCAGCTCTAGGGGAATGCCCTGGCCCCTGCTCAGGGACTCAGGATCAGCTCTGAGCTTGGGGAATGCCCTGGCCCCTGCTCAGGGACTCAGGATCAGCTCTAGGGGAAGGCACATCCCAAGGAAAGGCTGAGGAATGCCCTGGCTCCTGCTCAGGGACTCAGGATCAGCTCTAGGGGAATGCACATCCCAAGGCAAGGCTGGGGAATGCCCTGGCTCCTGCACAGGGACTCGGAATCAGCTCTGAGCTTGGGGAAGGCACATCCCAAGGAAAGGCTGGGGAATGCCCTGGCTCCTGCACAGGGACTCAGGATCAGCTCTAGGGGAATGTACATCCCAAGGCAAGGCTAGGGAATGCCCTGGCCCCTGCATGCCAGGCAGCCAGGATGGGATCACCACCAGCAGCCCTGGAAAAAGGGAGCACTGGCTTCTGTTAGCTCTGCCAGATCTGTGCTCTGCTTGTAGCACCCTCCCTGAGGCTCAGCTTGTCAAAGCATTTCCTACTTGATACAACATATAAAATAATGCAATTTAATTTATACATTTCATCTCTATTATATTCATATTGTACACAGAAATATCTTAAAGGCAGGCTCGCTGCCCAGTGAGATACTCCTGGTCGCTAACAAATTTTCACTCAATAAGCAAAAAAAGCCCAGAAAACACCAGGAAAACCTCCCTGATAAATGTGCCTGTTCACAGGGCTTTCACTAGCTGAGTTCAGAATGACAAATGAAAGCTTCAGATCCATTTTTTGTTTTCAATAAAAATCTTGTTTAACAGTGTCATGAATATTCATGTTTTTGGCACAGCTCCAGATTAAGCAAGAAGAGCCAACTCAAACAAGAAAACAGGAGTCCACTCGGCTCTACAAAAGGATGTACTGGAATTTGGACACTAAACCACACACTTAGGGAAAGGTATAAATCTCAAGTTCTAATACAACCAACTTACTCACTTACATAAATGTACCTGTATCAGAAGAAAAAACTTAATTGAAAATTGGGGAAAAAAAGAAGTCTGACTATTAAACACAATCAGCTTTACCCACCAGGTCAGCACCACTCATTTGGAATCTCACAAGAAGCTTTTCTCTAAGGGTGCTTTAAGCCTTACACACACACTAGGAGGATGTTAAAAAGCATAAATGGCCAGATTTTAAGAATTTCCTAGGAAAATCAATCCAGATTTCAATTTTCTCCAAAATACCCATCTGAAATGCATTCCCACACATGGCTCTTTCTGCTCTGAATAACAAAGCTCTAATAGAACACAGAGAATAGCTGGCCTTCTTTTTTTTTCAGATACTAAGAACATGCTCAGATCGAGTTAAACTCATTTTGTGTTTCTTATTTTTCTATCCTTTTTTGTGTTTCTGGAAAAGACAAATAAAAGGTAAAACCAGCTATCCATTAAACAAACACCTAAGTACGCTCCAGACTGGCAATTGTGAATTTCAGTACAACTGACTGATTTTCTTACATTTGGAAAGACTCAATTACCACAATCCTCGTGTCTTTCCCCCCCTTTTCTTTCATGCTGCTGAATCAGTTGAGTATTTGGTGAAAAGGCAAATCCCAGATCAAATGTAACCAGTCCAGGAGGGCCCTTCAGCAGCATTTAAATAATTATCAGAGTAACATTCCTTATGCTTTTATTTGTTTTTTGAGCAGAGAAGGACATGCGGGTGTTTCACCTGCTTTTGCCACGAGGATGTTAAATTTCCTCCCTGAACAGGCAGGGCTTAGATAAGAACACATAACAGGAATGAGCAGAGGGACAGGGGGAGGCAGATAAAATCACACACACAGGACAGTCGCTGCCTCCCTGAACGAGCACAGCTCCCTAGAACAAGCAGTTCCCAACCGCTTCCCACTGCTGGAATTGCTGCTGCATCCAGCTGGGCTCTGGCCGTGACTCACCCTCATTTAGGGAGATGAGAACAGAGCTGTTCTGGGATGAGAACAGAGCGGCTCTTACCTAACACATCTAACACATCTCCTGTGCAGCGCAGGACACCCCCAGAACGACACCCCCAGAACGACAGCCCCTGCTCCTGCTTTCCTGGCAGGGCAAAAGGGGTGCCCCAAAGCAGAATCAGTAATATTTAAACCGCAGCAAACTGCGGGATCAGAATAACCCTGCAGAGCACTAAAGCATCACCCTGTCAACCAGGGCAGCACTTAGACCCCTTCCAACCATTTTCACTGCACGTCCCATCTGCAGGGTGAGGCCTTTCAGAAAGCACAGTCCTGATTTAGAGCCCTGCACACGAGGGCACAGAGCTCTGCAGCAGAGCCTCGTGCAGAATGGGGCTCAGCCCCGCACACCCTGCTCTCCACACACAGCATCTTCCATGTCAGCACTCCAGCAAAGGGCTCCGCCAGAATAAACTCTGCTGGGTTTTAATGCAAGGTGGTGCAGAGTCATTTCCTCCCGGGAAACCCCTGGAGAGCTAATGGAGATGAAGCTGAGAGGGTGTAAAGATGTTTAATGAGGTTGCATCTAAAATCATACAGAACGTAACACAGAACATGCAAGCCTCCTCTTGTAGAAAATTATTAGCTTTTTTAATTATTTCTTTTTATTTTTTTTTTTACACAAAGATGAAAAGATAATTGCCACATTTATCAGATAATTGTGATAGGTAGCAGGGAAAACCCTAGAAAACACTTGCAGAAAGACTTTTTCCAGGAGAATTTTTCCCTTCCAGAAGAGCCAGACCCCAGAGCTATCCCTGGCAGGGTGTCACAGGGGTGTGGGGACTCCAAGCAAGCTGCCCATGCTGGGAGGAACTGGGAACACTTCATTCTGCACCTGCATCACTCTCAGGGGATGTGAGGAACAGCAATCTGGGCAGCAGAACCTCGTGGAGGGGACTTGGGCTACTGCAGTTTTGTAGAGCTTTTCATGAGACATTCGGGGCTTTTGAGGCAACAAAACAGAAGCACTAACACAGGGAAAAGAACCTCTAGTCCCTCCATGAGCGTTCACAGAAAGGTTGGGAGGGATTCTGAACGACTGCCAGAGGTTCATGGGATCAATTCCACTTCAAAATGGAGCTGTTTAAGAGCAAAACCAAAGCTCACATGCCTCATCTGCTGTTAGCTCCCATTCCCCCACAGCACTTCCCCACACCCAGCCAGGGACTGCTTCCACCCTGAAGTGTCTGAAACCTAATGAAACACGGGCAGGAATGAAAGCAGAGCTGAAGCAGCTGACATTGAATTCTGCAGGTGCTGGAAGGTGACACCAGCCCCACACCGGGGCAGGAGCCCTGCAGCTCACTGCTCTCCATCCAGCACCATCGTGACACATCTGCACAGCTCTGGCATCCATTAGGTGTGCACAGGGAACAAAAAGGACACGTTGTGGTGGGGTTTATGTCAATGTTTTCTTTGAGTAAGAAATAAAGCAGCAGTTACCATAGCAATGGACAGAGAGCCCATCAGCCCATGCTATGAAAATTAAAGAATGCAGGCTGGAGATGACAGCACAGCCCCACTTCAGTAACACAAAGAGGGATGAGGCATATTAATTCCTGCACAACTATTCAAGATTTCTTTCAAGATCTTTCAGAAGATATGAACATTAACCAGCTGTCACTATCTACAACCAGCTGATAAAATCTTCATTCAGCTCTCTCAATATTTCTGCCCAGTACAAATTACAGTAGCATTGTCTCAGATAGATAAGAGAAAAATTCTTCAGCAGTACCCTTGAGTCTGGAGAAGGGAGGTTACACATCATCCTCACGTGCTGTGCCCAGGCTGGATTGTCACCTGCAGAATCCTGGCTGAGCAGGGCTCTGAACAGCTTGGTTTAGGGTAGGAACTGGGCAGTTCCTGGGGTTTAGGGTACCTTCAGGCTCCAGGAAAGGCACTGGGCAGCTCCTGGGAGCTCCTGAGTGGTTTAGGGTACTGACAGGCTCCAGGAAAGGCACTGGGGAGGTTCCTGGGAGCTCCTGAGGGGTTTAAGGTACTGACAGGCTCCAGGAAAGGCACTGGGGAGGTTCCTGGTTTTTCCTGTGCTGGTTTAGGGTTCTGACAGGCTCCAGGAAAGGCACTGGGCAGCTCCTGGTTGTTCCTGTGCTGGTTTAGGGTTCTGACAGGCCCCAGGAAAGGCACTGGGGAGGTTCCTGGTTGTTCCTGTGGTGGTTTACGGTACTGGCAGGCTCCAGGAAAGGCACTGGGCAGCTCCTGGGAGCTCCTGAGGGGTTTAGGGTACTGACAGGCTCCAGGAAAGGCACTGGGCAGCTCCTGGTTGTTCCTGTGCTGGTTTAGGGTACTGACAGGCTCCAGGAAAGGCACTGGGCAGCTCCTGGTTGTTCCTGAGTGGTTTAGGGTTCTGCCAGGCTCCAGGAAAGGCACTGGGCAGCTCCTGGGAGGGCAGGGTCACCCAGCTCAGCCCTGAGGGACCTGAGCCCCAAGGTTCTGGGGCATCTCTCCAGAGGCTCCTTCCATCTGGAATCATCACTCTCATGGATCCTGAGGACAGCAGGACCCTCCCACACACCAAAGTCCTGTCTCAAGGACCCAAAGCCACCTCCTTGAACGCTGCTGGCATGTCACCTGCAGGGCTGTGACACTCCTGTCCCCACGGCTGAGTTGTGACACGCTGCCTGCTCTTTCTTGTGTTTGCCCTGAGCCTCTGCTCAGGCCAGCTCTGTTCTATTCACAAATTAATCACAGCTTTAAAACCTTACCTAACACATCAGCCTTTTATCATCTTCTGTCTCAAAACCCACTATCACAAGGGTACGTTGTCCACAGTCATCATCACACGACCAACAGTGACTAAGTACATCCCAAAAAAAATTGGTTTTGTCATTCCTTTCTACTGGAAAACTGTAATCAGGCTGCTATAGAAGGGAAAATCAGAGGCTGCTGCTAATGTGACCTGTCATGGATGTCTGGAATCCAGAGGAATAAAAAGTACCCTAAAGCCTGTGAATATTCTCATTACTTTCCACAGGACTAAATTCGGGCCCGTTCCTAAGTGACAGGCTCCTGCTGAGGGCTGGTGCTCCCTTTCCATAGAAGAATTCTCAATGCAATCAGAGATTTTTCTAAGCTAGACGTAACCTCAAGCAGAAAAATATTTTTGTTGCTACTGGTGGTGTCCGTACAACCTGCAGAGAGCAGGCACAGCGAGTGACTCGGTGGCTCCAGCAATTACCATCACTGCACCTCACTGTTTAAAAGCTGTAGTGAAGCTTACAGCCCTGAGGAAGCAGCCATGCAACCCGTAGGAAAATTTAGTTTCCTCAAAATAGGATCCACACATGTCCAATACGCCAAATAAGGAACCCCTGAGGCTGGTCAGTGACATTTTTGCCTCAGTGCTCACCTGTAGGGCTGAATTTCTTCCCCAGCACTCCTGGGGTGAAGGAAAGATTAAGCATGACTCTATGGTCTGCTCTGTCAGACACTCTTTCATCTGCAAAACCAAGCTGTGATTCACGACCCGCAACTATTTATGTGTTCTGGTTAACAACTAATCAGGGAGGTTGAGGAAGCAAGCTGTGCATTTTGGAAAGTGCCACATATTCCCCGTAATGAGCCCGTCTGTCTTGTACCAAGTGCTCGCTCTGGTGGCACTGTGGAAATGAAGGGTTACATCTCAGAGCCAGAGCTTGTATGAAAAAGAGATTACTTTAAGCAGCCTGACAGCCGAAAATGCAGAGGGCTATGTCTGAAGTGCTTCCCCCCATTTTTCTTTTCTCCCAAGACCCATGCTGTTTCTCAAGCCCTCCTCTCTCTAGTCCTGCTGATGTCAGCAGCAATAGGAAAACCTAGCACAGTGTCACTGGAGATGATCAGGTTAGTGCAAATTAACCCCCGGCAGCTTTGCTAATGCAGACACTTTGTAACGCACCAGGAACCAGGCAAACAAACAAACAAAAATATGCTGGATTTCCTTTTAACCCGGTCCCATCTCAACCATGAATTAATCAGCTCATCGGTGTAGTCAAAGTCTGTAGAAATGCAACTTGCTTTTCCAGAGAACACTACACACAGCAGCACACGCCTCCCTCAAGAGACAGCACACCTGGGCAGGGTGGGATTTCCAGGAAACACCCCAAGGTGGTCCCAAAGGAAACGGTGGCCAAACTTGGGAGTCAAACATTGTATAATTTACAGGAAAGCTCAGCATTCTGTAGAAATTAACTCAAGTGAAGAGCAGCTCTTCCCAAGATCCTTGTGCCTTTTGTGGGAGTTTTAACTGCGAAGTGCCACAAGAACACATAAACAATGTGATTTCTTTGTGCCTGTGCTGTCAGGAGTGAGGAGCAGCTTTCTGCCAGAACAGAAACTTCAATCCATCTGACACTTTCTGTCTTAAATAATAAGCCCCACGAGCACCAATGAAACAACAAACCCATCAGATTTAGCAGTTCTGCTAGCACGGGTACCTGCTCTTGGATTGCCCCCCATTCATCCTTCCACCCCAGATCTCCTCCCTGCAAGCTCTCAGCTGGGGCTGCTGGTGTCCTCGCAGCGTGACTCCAGCAATCACTGCTGCTTCTGCTGCTTTCAGATGCAGAAAGGTTTCAAAGGCTCGGTTTTTCTCAGGGATGCTCATTTCCATTCAGACCCACAGGCTCACACACTCCAGCAGCCCTGGAACCCAACAGCTTGTCAGATAATCACACTGAGGATTCCCAGGAGATCCCCTAATGCAGCAGATCACAGCCTTGTTCCAGACAGCCGCAAAACATTCCCCTGATTCCACCCAATTCCCGGCAGAGCGGGATTTCCCTGCCCACTGCTGGCTGGGGAGGACTGGGGTTTACGCCGTGTGATCTTCTAACGAGCCACCATTGTCACTAATTAGGCAGGGAATCAGAGATTTAATTAACGCCTGTAACTCGAGTCACACCAGCGGCTAATAGTCCAAACAGGAATGAGGCAGCGGTGCCTTATCCCGCTGCAGGCAGCCTTGCAGGGCTCCCAGAGCTGGGCTGTCGGAATCCAGGACATCCCTCTGGGTGCCCTGGATGGCCAGAGCCGCTGGCAGGGGGCTCTGAGACCCTGGCATGCAGCCAAAGACACGCGTGGGGTTTGGATCTTAGCCCGTGGAGCAAGTTACTAACTCTGTATGAAGAATGACAAGCCACACACACAAGTTTAGGTGTTGTAGTAGAAGTAGTCACGAAGTGAAAGGAAGGATTTCTGAGTGCTGTACAGGGGGGGTTTAAGCCTTGTACGCAGGGGTCCAAGTTTTGTACATGGGGGTCAAGGGTTCTAGGATGGAGGGATTTGGGTGTGCCCTGTCCTCCTTCTTTCTCCTTCCCAGCCTCCATGTCTTTGGTGATGTTGGCACTTACAGATTGGTTTAGAGTAGAAAGTCACCATTCAATATAGACAGTAGGCATTGGGGAAAAAGTATAAACATGTAATACATAATATATGATATAAAAGATGGCAGCAGCCCCTGGGAGGGCAGTGTGCCTTTGTCTGAGCTGCTGAACGGGCCACAGCAGCTCAGGAGAAGAATCTTTTAGATAAACAACCTTGAGAACAGACAACAGAAGAATACTGAGTCTTTCTTCGAAAGCACGGGTTAGAGGAGGAACTTTTCCATCTTTTAGAGTCACCCCAATCCGGGGATGAAACCCCACACTGGGCAAAAGGGCTGCAGGCTCTGCAGCACACAGGGACACCTGGGGCAGGCTCTGCAGCACACAGGGACACCTGGGGGACCCCACCAACCCAGCACAGGGGACTTCAAAGCACGGCTCAGCTTGAGTGCCTCAACTGCAGCACCTGCTGCCAGAAGGGACGGCAGCCCTGGCTCCAGCACCTCCCTGCCCAGCCCCTGATCCCAGCAGGGCCCCAGGTCTCCTCCTGGCTCCAAAGCTGTGCTTCACCAGCTCGGGGCTGGGCACCCAGCAAATCATTTCCACAGAACACAGAATCAGCCTTCTAACAATAGATCCACAGGTTGTTCTCAGAGCTAACGAGTACATTTCGTTGGAGAATTGTTCAAAGGGTTTCTCAGGCACCACAGTTTTTCAGAGGCATTTAAACAGTCAGGAGGAGAGTGCCTGTTTTCTCTTTTCTAGGTAGCTTCAATTTCAAGTTAATAATTAGTTCTTTTTAAAACTTTATTAAACCAGACTGCTGCCACCACAGTGAGCCCTTCCCTGCTTGCCCTGCTCTGGTGAGAAGCACCTTTCTCAGATGTTTAAAGGACATCCTCCTCCCCGGCTTAGCAGTTCTGAGAACGAGTCATTACTTTGGAGGACCCAGCTGCCTCTGGTGTGACACCAATGTCCCTGAAAAGTGCCTGCTAAGGGCTAATGAAATTAAACTGGAGCTCACGCCACTCTCTCAAAATAGCATTAACACATTCTCTTCTTTGAAGAAGTATTTTTTACATCACAAATGCTTTTTAAAGCTACACTGGGAAATATTCCCCCTTTAGTGTGTCACTTCTCCTGTAAATGGTAATTAGGAGTGCTCCAGCAGGCTGCCCCCGTTGCTTACTGGAGCAGAACATCCAAGCTGAAGGCACCACTGCTATGAATCTACTCGGGAGACATCTCAACAAAGCCCTTGCAAGGTGCTGCTCTACCTCAGCACTTGCTAAAACCATAATCCCCCAGTGTACTTCTCTTTCAACAACCTGCTCCACTGTGGATGTGCGGCTGAATTGTTACTAATCATTCTGCAGAAGGGGAAGAAACAAAAAAAATCAGTAAGACTTAAAGTTCCACAAGGCTGAACACCAGACAGTGAAGTATAAAAACCTCTGTCAACAAAATGTATAAAATCCCTTCAAGTCATAATTCACACCTCCGGGCATTTTTGCAGAGCAACTCTGGACTAGCACCTGGCTGTAGGGGCCCTATCAATGCCATAAAACAACTCAGTTTTGCAATTAAAACATACCCTGAAATAATGAGATTCAAACTCCTCTCCCTTCAGATGAAATGCTTTTGTGCAGTGAAATGGCTCTTAAATATTTCAGCAGTGCAAAGCTGCACAGGACATGTAAAATGCTTTGTTGCAATTCTTGCCATTTGGAGATGGACATGTACACCCAGAAGAGCATCCCACCAAACTCTTCTGTCTCTCTTCATTTCACTCCAAGCTCTGCTGGTTTTAAATATGAACCAGTGTGGAAAAAAAAGGCACCCTTCACCTCAGAGCTGAAAAACTGCATTCCATTTACCATGGAAAACAGATCCTTGGGACAATGCATCCCAAATTCTGGGTTAACACCAAACTTAGAGCGACTCCAGCTCTGGTTTAGGTTTGCATGTTTGGATACCTTTGACTTCAGTTCTTCATTACCATGTCACGTGTGTTTGCCAGGATGCCACCGCACCGCAGTGTCAGGAACTAATGAACCAACAGCTAAGTGCAGATTTCAGGGTGGTAAATGCTATTTCATCATAGGGTTAAGATGAAAATGGCACTATCTCAAAGCAAACAGTAACTGCTTGTAAATGTTACTATTTTTGGTTATTTTTGGTGCAGCTGAGGGCAGTGCCAAGCTCTGCCAAGAGAGGTTTACTCCCCAGGGAGCCTCAAACAGGTCCTTCATGCAGAACAGGCAGAGGTAGTGTTGAAGATGCCCTTTTTCATGACCAATTCCTCCAAAATAGCTTTTTATATGAGATTCCCAAGCACTTACACAGATGTTATGACCGTAACAACCTTTTCTACCTCTGGTGCTGCTCTTCACGTGCATCCTCCTCCAGGTCCTTCAGCTGTTGCCAGCACCACCCAACACAGCCCTGCTGTCAATACTCATTAGGCACTGAAATGTAAAGGCTGTCCCAGCTCATGGGTTTAATAGCTTTCCTCGCTGCATTTATCCTTATCCAATTTGTAGATTTATTATTACTCCTAATTATCCATTGTGTTGGGTTGATTTGTTTGCTGGACACTGATTACAACCTACATCCCTCCAGGTGCAGCAAGCTGCACTGCAAAAATCTCTAACAAGAAGCCTGAAGGGAAGAAAAAACCACTGCTGTGTTACACCTCTTTTCTCTAATCAGGATGTAACAACTTCATCCCCTTTCCCTTTACTTATCCCGCTCGATAGCTCCTGTAAATCAGGTTATCTGCTGGTTCAGCACCTTGCAGAGCGAGTCAGAGCTGATCTGCTGCCCAGGGACAGAAGCACTCAGCACTGCCACCCCTTCTGCTGGCCCTGTGCTGTACAGAGCCCTGCCAAACGTGGCACAACACACGAGAAACAGCTGGCAGGATCCTGTCGTGGTGAGTCCCTGGAGAAGTATTTCCAGCTCCAGAACAAACAGCAGTGCACACAGGACAGCCTTTTCAGAGCTGCCTGGTGCCTTCAGCTCACCCCTCCCCAGCCTCCTCCTTGCCTTCCAGCACCCCAGCATCCCATCCAGTGATGTGCAACCTTCTGGAAGTCAACCCCACAAGAATAGCTCCTTTTCAGTTTGGTTACGATTCCTTCCCTCTTCTGCAGCCTGCTGGGTGTGAGGGTTCAGGAAAGCAGTCAAGAACAGGGGCATGCCCCAAGGATTTTGCTTTCTAATCCTCACAGATGGCACACCCAAAACGACGACTCACATTAGAGAAGAGTGTAACAGCACTTGGAGAGGTCCCGGTAGCTCAGCCAAAGCCGGTGGTAACAATTTGTGGCAGCTTTGGGAAGGACACAAGACCTCAATAATCTTCATTTTTAAAATTGCTGGGGTTTTTTAAATTTTCTTTCCTGTACTGATGCTTCTTTCCTTCCATTCATACTTTACCAACTGCTAGAGGTAACAGTGATTTTTCCTTGCTGTACCACCAGCAGCAAGTGTAATTCATCTCTCTTTTGGGAGCCCAGAAATCCAGTGGTAGGAAAGCTGGGCAATATTTTCCTCCCCTTTCTCTATTCCTTCAGCTCTTCTATCAAGATTTTCCCATTCATATTGTTGTTGATAACATAAGGCAAAGCTGAAACTCTTTCCATGAGAGGAAATCAAAGTCCTGCAGCAAAAGGGTGCAAGGGTGATACTGACCAACTGTTTGCATTTTCTGTTTTGCAGATAGAAAATGCCTGTAAAGACCTTCCAGAGGTGACACAGCAGGACAGGAACAGGACCTACAACCTCTCAGGATGGTTTGGACTGCTCCCACAACAGTCCTGTGCTCACTGGGTGCAAGAAAGGAGGAGCTGTGTTTATCCACACGGTGCTCCTATGGCATTAATGCACTGCCCTGCACAACCCACCTCACCCCCTGCCACACCAGCCATCCTCCTGACTTTACTGGGGCTCCTGGGCTGATAAATGCACAGGTACAGCACCAGGATTCTGAATGAAGACACAATTCAAGAACGTGGATAAATTCACAGGTACAGCACCAGGATTCTGAATGAAGACACAATTCAAGAACGTGGATAAATTCACAGGTACAGCACCAGGATTCTGAATGAAGACACAACTTAAGAACGTGGATAAATTCACAGGTACAGCACCAGGATTCTGAATGAAGACACAATTCAAGAACGTGGATAAATTCACAGGTACAGCACCAGGATTCTGAATGAAGACACAATTTAAGACCACGCTTTCAATTGCCATGATTTGTGGCTATGAGGTCATTTAGACCAGTCTGCTTCCCTTTTGCCAGAGAAGATTTGTAGCTATTATTTCCCACCCCCCCAAGCAATGATCACATGCTGTTTGCTTCAGCTCTGCATGTTGCAATACCTCAATGAATAATATACAAGGAGCAGAAAATAAACAAGCCCGCTGTGCCCGGGGATAATGTGTGGTGTGTTTTTCTTTAGGATGATTAAATGTGAGTGCATGTCACAGGATGTAGGGCTTGCTCTGCTGGGAACCCAAGAGGATGAGAGCACACAGCTCTCTCTGAGCAGGCAAATGGCCACGGAGAAGGTTAAGGGGGCCCCCAGGCAGGCCCAGCATATGCACTGCTACTCCCTGGCTGCTCTGCTCTCTGGGCTCTCTTTCCAGACACAGACACTCCACGGGTTCCTGGCTTACACTGCACCCCTTCCACACCTTGGAAGTTGCACTGAAGACATCAGATTCCCACCACAGAATGGGAAGCTGCACTTGGCGTTGCCAGCCTTTCACCAGCCCTCTGCTGATGCCTTTAAGTTTTAGCTTTCATGTTTTTTACAATCCGTACTGCCTTAGTGTGTGACTCTGAACTGCATTTAAAGTGTTAGCAAGTTCTCCTCACAGCTCAGTCTCACAAAACAATCCTATTCCAGCCCCAGAACCAACCTGTGCCAGACTGTGCATTCCAGATAAACACTCCCAAAACTAAAGCCAATCCTCTCTGTCCGGAACAGCAGGTCACACAGGCAGCTGCCAACATCCCACACTGCCGTCTCTGTCTCCTGCACCTCTCAGCCAGACTCACTTCTGAGCAGAGAAATACAGCCCCAGATTTCAACAAGCTCTTCAACTCACTTCTCAGGAAAATATAGACCGTGACAAGGACCTTCAGAGAGTGATCCCCACTGCCATTCACCCAACAAACACCCAGCTCACTGCCTCTGGATTGCTTCTTTCACCACAGCTATGTTTGTTATGTGCAAACGTATTCTGTTTCTACTACTTTGTGTAAAGGGATTTTCAGTAGAAGGGAAGTAACAACATCAGAAAGTACTTCTAGCACAGAGGTTTCACTCGGTAAACAGGTGTCTGGGAGATTATCTCGCCAATTTAACCAGAGCTGCAAACACCACAACGGCTCTGGGATGACTAAAATCCTCCTTTTTTCAAATAAAAGCCTTTTATCTGCCAAGCGACACTTCCTGTTCTAAAGGCTATTCTCCTCGGTGGTTGTCAACTATGTATTAATCTAATTCATATAAGCCTTAGAAATAAATTCTTTCATGTGCAGAATCTTTTGGGAAACTGATTCCCTGAGGCTTTAGAGAGCAATTGTTGCTTATCACCGTGGAAATTTCCACTGAATTTAAAGCCTGGTAACAAGTTAAAAAAAGATACATCAAATTTTTCACTGATTAACAAGTTTCCCAGTCTTTGTCATCCTCAAAGGATTTTCATCTGATCGGTAGGGAAACTGCTAAAAATGAAAATAAAAGGGAAGTGGTCTGACCCAGTAAGGCAGCTCCTGTGTTCCCACTCCTGTCCAAAATAATGGCACTCACTTCTAACAGCCCCTTACAGGCAGCAGCAATATCAAACACCTTGGGCTTTATTTAAAGGACAAATGTGCTGCCAAAGACAAACACTGCTTAGCTGCAAGTGGATAGTTAAACCCTCCCTACAGAGCTCTCCTAACAAAACCACTCTGTGTGTGGGAGAGGCAAGCTCTGCCAGAGCACTTACAGAAAGGCAGGTAATTGAAGTTTTTCTACATTCAAACTCCATGCCTGTGCAATAAAAACCTGATTTTAAAAGCGCCATAAAGCAGAGAAGTTTCCTGATGCCTGGCTGTCTGTCACAGCACAGAAACAGCCCTGCTAAAGCAGCAGTTTTGTACCTTGCTGCACACCGTGGGCCTGTGATAAACGGCACTGCAGACACGCTGAAAACCTCCCCGTGACGGGGGCTTTCATTCCTCCTCACAACGTGCAAAGAGGAAAACAAGGTGTTTCAGTGACTAGGAGCAACCTTCAGTGGGGATCATCTCCACATCAGCTGAGATCCATCCCACGTCCCCAACATCTTTGTGTGCCACCGCGTCAGAAACACGCCCAGCCAACCTCCTTACCTGAGGATGAACTGATCCACCGTGGAGTTGTTGGCGATTGTCACGTAAACGCTCACGACCTCCCCTTGTTTGACGGGCTTGGAGGGCAGCCACACCGCAACGTTGCTGTCCAGCCGGAGCTCCGTGAGCTGGGAGGCCTCCTGGCCCCGGTAGAGGCTGACAGAGCCAATCCTCTGCAGGTGGGACATGCTTTCATCCACGCCGTCCTTCCCGGGCCGGATGGCGTTGCCCTTGCGGATATCCTCGGCCGTGCACTCGCCCTTCTCGTCCCCGGGCTGCACCGTGTAGTAAAGCTCCACGGGGCTCCCCTCCAGCTGCTCCGCCGGCTTCTTGCGGCCCGTGAGCACCGTGGGGGGGTTGAACCAGCCGGGCAGCAGCTCCAGCTGCGCCACGCAGAGCCCCAGGTCCCCCCGCAGGCGGCAGCTGCCGCGCACCTCGCGCGTCTCGCGGAAGGCGAACACGCGCAGGCAGGGCAGCCGCTCCGCGGGGCTGTACTCGTCCCAGTCCCTGCCCACGATGTAGAACAGCACCTGCACCCTGGGCTTGCTCAGGTAGATCTTGGTGCTCATGATGTAGGCCTGCAGCTTCCAGTTGTAGGTGAACTTGTTGGCGGATCCAAAAGAGCTGGAAGTCAGCATGAGGTCCTGGGGCACTGCTTGCTCCACGGAGAAGGGTCCGTAGCTGGCGTTTAGCACGGGCGGTCTCTTGGCTTTGTATGGGAAGAAGGACTCCACCCTGGACTGCAAACTGGAATTTCTCATGAAGTCCTGGTTGGCTTCTTTGAGGAAGAAAGACGTCTCGGCATTGAAGAGCCGATAGCTCACAGGTAGGTACGTTGGTAGTGAAGAAAATCGCTGGTTATTGTCCAAGACCCCTCGACACTCTGTCACTGATAAAAGAAAAGGTGAGTTAGACCAAGCCTGCTTACGGACTCAAAGGGACACTTAGCACAGCTGCAGTGCTAAGGTAGGGACAAGCATTATTCCATGCAAAGAACATTTACAGGGCAGCTACATGATTAGATATAAACAATTCTCTTCTGCATTACATTTGCAAAGAAAATAAAATGCAGCGTGTCAGGAGAGCCCAATGACCAACAGCCCCAGGGCTGCTAGCCCTGCAGGATCAAAGGGAGCTCTTCTTCTCAGTGCAAAGAAACTGCTTTCCTAAGGCCTCACACACACACAGCCATCTCACTCTCTCTGTCAAGTAACCTTGCTCTTGTATTATTGTTCCTGGCACTACAGTCCATATCTCTGTGGTCAAATACTGACAGTTTCCTATGTTCTTTAAATGCAGATGGGCACCACAACCCAGAAGTATTTCAACAAGTACTGACATGTAAGATGCACACAGAGAGAACCAGCCTGTGCTGGCCAATTTCAAGTTTCAGCTGAACATCAGGTCCCTTTTGACCTACAGGTTTTCCTGTTAAGATTAACAACACATTGCTGAAAGGCAAAATGCGTTGTCTAAATTAGGGTAGATAACAGTGGAGAAGAGTTCAAATACATGCTGATTATGTCATACAGCTTAGCACCCCTCTCCTTAACCCCTGCTGAAGGGAGTTGCCACAGGTACAAAAGGTAAACGCATCTAGTGCTGGGCTTCTTGAGTATTGAAAAAACAGAGCTTGCCCTCAGCTCCAGGGTTCTCAGGGAGTCCCATCAGAATCAGGATTTAGGTTCTGTGTAGGTTCAGCTCTTTAAAGACTAAAAGCAACCACAAGGACAACACAGAATGCAGAGATTCATCTGGAACTCGGGAACACCTGAGGATCCCAAAACACCCCACAGAGACACTGCCTTACCACCTTCCTCACAGAGGGCTGCAGCCTGGGGACTTCTGCAAGTCACATTTGCTGCCCTGGCATGTCTGGCTGCTAATGTGCTAATTATGCAGTCAAATTTAATTAAATGTTTTTGAGTAATGAATAAACAATCGATACCTGTCATGACACCAAATGGCTGCTGACAGACAAGCCCACTGCAGCCCTGTGGAGTGTGCAGTGCCAGAGTGCAGGGAATGAAGAGCTTTGGGAGGCAGGTGTGAGGTAATTAAGAAAAGAAGGAGACAAATGTA
This sequence comes from Motacilla alba alba, assembly GCF_015832195.1. NCBI lineage: Eukaryota > Metazoa > Chordata > Aves > Passeriformes > Motacillidae > Motacilla > Motacilla alba. Next base: position 12,819,934 of record NC_052030.1, on the reverse strand, counting down.
CAGGAGGGGGAAATCAGAACTCTCAAAGGACAGCAGCCATAAATTTGAAATAAGGAATTAAGATGCGTTCACTCATGTTTAATTCATGAACCACCATGGAACTGTTCTCCTAACTGAGCAAACTGCCATGACTGGACAGAAATTTGAACAAAACAAAAAGGTAAAACAGGAAAAGAAACAGTGAATTACCATCACAACACCCTCTCTGTCAGGCAGAATCACATCTAAAACATAAAACATCAGTTTAGCCCACTGTTACAGCCCTGCAAGGCTCCAGTCCTTGGCACACAGTTTAATTCTGCTCAAAAAGATGTTACAAATGCCACCTCCTGAGCTGACTGATTTCCCTTACCTGAGTCTGTCAGGCTTCCATCCCTAAGTGCTCTAACCCTTCTAAAAGGAATGCAGGAAAGATCCACTTTGGATCACGGGCCTTTCAAGGGAAGAGGAAAACCTACAGACGCCTTTGGTCCAGCAGCAGAACAAGAATTTGGATCACAGGTACAGGGATTTCCTCTCCAAGCCCCTTCACCCACCCTGGATGAGCCTGCTGGGATCTGCTCAGCTCCCTGCACCCCTCTGCAAAAAGCAACCACTGCCATCCTTCGTGACAGATGCCAACACGCTTTTCAATTAAAACACCTGGTTTGCTAGACAAGAATTTCCTGGGGGCCAGGTTGGCTTGGTGACTGATGAGAATTTCTTTCTTAGGTGTCCTGCTGCTCAGCCAAGAGCCCCGTGGCCTCAGAGGGCAGGGCTGTGCTCAGGGGGAGCACAGAAACACTTGGGGAAGGAAAGCATGGACTGGTTTAAGCTCACAAGTTTTCTGAAGGGTTTCCATGAGCAGGGATTCTCCAGACACAGCCCCACAGCTCCTGAGGGAATCCATGCCTTCCACAGAGCCACACAAATCAGAAATAAACTCAGCAGGCTGCAGAGACAAGCGAAGTCCTGTGATTTCAAGAGGTTGCTGGTCAGGATCTAAGCTAGAGAGACTTTACAGCTGGTTTTGTGCAATTCCCAGGAGTTTTGCTGCAGCACATTATCCTCAGACAGACAGTGGGCTCATTTTTGCAGGCACTTCATTTATCCTGGGTTAATCACATGCATGAGGTATGCAGGACTTGGCCCAATGTTAAGAAAAACAGTCATGCAACTTCTGCCTCAAGAAGCTGAGCACAAACAGCAAAACCCCAGTGGCCAGACTGACAGCAGAAAGAAAAAAAAAACTTCACTTTTTTTATTGTAGTCAAAAGATTTCCACCCACTTTCATACCATACATAATGGATTCCTATATTTCTATACTGAAGGCTGTACTTTAGACAATTTATTTAAGCACTTTAAGCCTTTTACTGATGAAATTGGTAGTTAAAATTGTCCATTTTATTTTTAGAATACCAACACCATGCATCAGCAACTGCAGGCCATCACTTAAGGGATTTGTTCTATTCTCTTCATCTCTACCCAATAACTTCCACATCCTGGTATAATTAATTACCAGCATTTCCAGAGAACACTTCTGTACGCTTGATCAGCTCAGTTTCAAAGTTCTTTAATTTATCAGAGAATCTATTTAAACAAGATGCCATGGGTTTTCCTGACTTTCACATCCCCAGTTATTATTTTAAATAACCATTAAGCGCTGTTTACTTTATCCACCCAAAAAGTAATTTTTAAAAATAAGCAGCTCTGCCTGTCAGTGCTTTCAGGTGCTGTGGAACAGATTCTTGCACTTTGAAATTCTTTACCCCTTTCCATCACCCAACAGGAGTCACAGCTGCCCAGAGATGAAGTCCTGCATGCAAGAGGTTAACAACCATCAAACAAAGCCAGTATTAGCCAAGAACAAAAGTGAAGGCTTACAAGTAATTATTTCTTCTTTGTAACAGCCTGGTGACTTTTTAATCCTCCTTCTGGCATCATATGCCTCTGCAGCACTTCATCTGAACCCAGGCAGGCATCTGCTAAGCACATCACTGGCTCCAGTGTGACAGCAGCTCAAATTCCTGCAGCCCAGTGAGCTCATTGGATGGGAAACAGTGACTTCTGATCCGTATTATTATTATTATTTCTTGGGTTCCAGCATGAGAGGAATTTTCTTTGGGGGTATTTCACATGGAGCTGGAGCCCTGGGTGCTGGATTCACTGGAACAGTCATGAAGGCTTAATATCTTGGAGTTGTTCTTTTATGAGGTTGGTTTGAAGTGACTTTCTTCTGGGCAGGGAATGAAGGGTTTAGCTCGTGGGTGGCAGATTACTGGCCAATGGCCACGGATCTTCAGTGCCTGATGCTGGATGGGCCACTGAGCCTTCGAGGCAACCATCTGCCTGTCCCCTCAGCCAGAAGGTTCTGGGCCAGGGAAGTCAGGGAGCAGCAGAAGACATGTGCCCGTGCAAAGGAGGAGTGATGAGAGAAGCCTTCCCTGCACCTCGCTGGGCCCTCAGAGGCACATTTATAATTTATAATTGCCCTCGCAGGAAACAAGCCAGAGGAAAGGAGCTGAAGAGATTCCTGTGCCTGTGTGTTCTCCTGGAAGCCCAGCACTGCAGCACAGCTGGAGCTCCGTAACTCTTAAGGCAGGATCTTCTCCCTCCTTTTTCCAACTACCTTCCCTCCATTCCTGAACCCAGCTATAATTGAATGCTGCACCGTATTGATTTTGATTTTTGTTCCACTTCCATGCCACCAGAGTTTTAAGAGACAAACCCCACCTGATATTATTCACAGCACCACCATCACCTAAAATGCTGCAAGTGCAGTAAAAGGTCATCTCTGTTCCTTCCACGGACACCCATCCCACCTGCCCCTGCACCCAGATGAGCACCTGACACAAACCATGCCCTCACAAAATCCCCATCCTTGAATTCTCTTCTGACTCCATCTTCCCCTACAAACCTGTCCTGCTCCTGCAGAGCAAATCACACACTGCAGCTCAGGAACTGCAGAACAGAATGAAAGCAGGGAAGATTCACTTCAATCAGCACAAATGGTTCCTTCACCCCAAAATGGCAACAGCTCTATTTGCTGGTTCATTTTCCCTTAATTTTCTGTGCCAGCACCACGCTCAGTCACATTTAGGGACTTCACAGTGTACAAAATCTCTGTAGCAATGTTTTGCTCAGAACTAGAGCTCAGCAAATACATTCACTTAGACCTCAGGGTGACCTTAGCTCTACTCTCATCCCCTCCAAGTTCCCTTTTCTTACCTTCTAGAAATAGGAGATTTTGCTGATGGGAAGGCTGAGTGGAATCTTAAACCAAACAAGCCCAGATCGAGGATACGGAACAGATTTTGGACTGTGAGATTGATAAAATACAGCAACAAAGGGAGCAATGGCTCACCCATGCCCTCACATCCAGACTGATTCCCCCCTGACAGGCACACCTGCAGACTCACACTCCCTTCTGGCTCAGAGTGTGCAGTTGTGTGAGCTTTCCAAAACATCAGCTGGGTGGCAGGGAACTGCAGAAGCCACAGCTCCTCACGTGTGCCCAGCAGAGCTGACTCCCTGTCCTCTGAGGGGTCACAGGGACTCCTGGACTAATTGCACACAGGCAATGTCAAGTGTCAAATGCTCACGATGACCAATTTGTGAAGCTAAAAATAAACTCTGCAAACAAATCTGGCCAAGAAACCCACAGAGCAAACATTTGAGGGAAATTGCAGCCTATTATCAAATGTTCTGTGAGCACCTGGTGAGGGCAATTTCATCAAACAAAATTAATGCTAACAAAACTATTTTAGCAGTTCTCTTTTGAATTTAGAGCTCCCTAAACTGAAAGCTGAAGTCCAAGGATAGGTTTGTACCTGCAGTGTTCAGCAGGCTGACCTGGAATGAGATATTCCCATTCACATCATGGGAGTACAGAGTCTGGTTGGTTACCAGACATATTTCAAGCCCAGATATAGACACAGTCCTATTTAGCCTAGATCAGAGTTCAATTAAACCACCTTGCAAAGATTTTTGGAAGACATTACAATCAGTTATTGCGAACAAATTTCCTATTTTATTTCAGTGGGAGATATTAACTTCATTCATTCAGTACACTGTTAAATGAAAAACTGCAATAATATTCTATTAAACAGACTTCTCTCACATTTTCAGAGCATATCCTTAATGAATTTATCCTTTGTACATTACCACGGATCAAACCTTCACTGAAGTCCCAGACAATCCTGGATTTAGTACAGAAGTGAACACTTGCCCCATTCTTCTCCAGCAGAGGCAGAACAGTGGCATTTCAGAGCTGCCAGAACACGACAAGCACCTGAAGCAAGGACTGAACAAAGGTGCACCAGCAACCTCTGCACTCCTTGAAAACAAAAACAATGGGAGGGTCACTGAAACGAAAGGATGGCAATTCCAAGGGGATGAAAAATATTTCAAACAGAGCATGCTGAGATGCTAGAGCTCATTGCCAGGGAACTCCCCAGCATTTGAAGGGTGATCAGGATGCTTGCACTGACTGCAGCCCATCCAGAGCAGTGGCATTAACCACATGTAAAACTCCTTGTTTCAGCTGCATCGATTAGAACCCAGGATTAGACCTCTGCATTCTAAAGCCTTATCCAACATCTGTCAGGTTGTTCCATTTTCCTCAGGATTACCAACACAACGGACACATGTATAAACCACAAATAGCTGCTCGTGAGGCACAGCCCTTCCACCAACAGGAAAGAGAAGCTTTAAAGTCTATTTTGGAAACACAGAACTCTCAGAAAAGTGCACATCAGAAAGGCATTTCCAATATTTTAATAACAGCCTCCGATGGTTTTTGTAGTTCTGCACATGCCCCCCTTTGGCTGCAAAATACCAAGATACCCTTTTATTGCAGGCCTGTCTTCTCTCTGACCCTGTACTCGCAGAGCTGCGTTAGTCAAAGGCTGCCTGACATTCAGGACTGAAATCTATAAATGGTTTTCTCAGACTGGCTGATGACCTTAAGAGTCTGTAAAACAACAGTGTACATGCAAAGGTCAGTGAAGATTTCCAGAATCACTCCCCCTCCCAGGGCTGCCATTCCCAATTGTCTCCACTGCCGAGGCCATCTGACCCATTTCAGCCACTCTGCTGTGTGGAATCACAGATAAATAACTGCAACTCCAATTCCCACTAATAAAGCTTTTTAAAGAGAAAAGGGTTGGGAAACTTCTGTGCAGACACTATTCAGGTTTCGTGCTGGCCAGAGGCTGCAAATGTCAGTGTCCTGCGAGCAGCACACGGTGGGCAAAATGTCACACGCTGGCCTTTCCCCGCAGCCCTGCCCGGCTCATTGTGGCAGAGCCCACGGATCCCGCAGCCACCCATGGTGCCAGCACGGCAAGAACAAAGCAAAGAGCCCTTCAGCCTGTCCTGCCTGATAGCTGGGGAGAAGAGCAGCATTTAGGACACTGGAGGTTACTGCTCCATCACAGGCATGAGGCACAGGAAAGCTCAGCGAGGCAGGTTCTCTGGGGGGGAAGTGAGAGAAGCTATCGTTCAGTTTGACTGACTGGCGAGTCAAAACCACGTTGAGTTCATCACACAAAAGGCCAAGTAAAACACTGTCTGTCTGGGGGGGTTTTCTGGGCTTTAAAGCAGGCAAAAACAACCCAGTGGCAGTCACAGAGTGGGGGAAATCAACGTGGTCAGTATTTTCTACCTTCAGCAGTACCTCTTCAGAGACCTGGACTGCTCATCTTCCACTGAAGACACACCGCTGAAGAAATCTCATTTTCATGGCAGCACAGTTCTGTGAAAGACACTGCTCTGCAGGGGATGTATCAAATTTAGCCTTACAGGATGGCTCACCAAAGCCTCCACAACATTCTAAAGTTTGGCCAGAATGCCATCATGATTGAAATACATGAATATCACAGTTAGTTTGGTTCATTTTTTTTTTAAAGTTCTCAAGTGTCATAAAAATGGGAACATACAAGATGTAAGTTACAAACTTGAACAAGTTCTGGCCTTGGCAATGAGTCAATTCCTTGTCCTGTCTCTCCTTCTCCAGTTTTTAATAGCTCTTTGCTTTCCTCTGCTGTTTCAGTCTCTGTCAGATGCTGATAGGCACTCGCTGCTCTGTTTAGACACTGAATTGCTGTGCACAGCTCCTTGTTTAAAGAGAGATTAGGGTCCTAGAGCCTGAATGGGGCAATTTGCTCAGCACTCTTCACTGCCACGAAAACCAACAAGAACCAAGAGTACCAAAGAGCTCAGACCTGCACAGGATGAAGCTTTCAGCTGCAAAAGCACTGAAGGAGGAGTCAGAGGACTCAGTAAATGAATTACAATGCCTTCCCCCTACCAGCCAGAAAGAAAAAAAGAGAGTATTTTTTCTTGTAAATAGGTACTAATGAAAAATAAAGCCAGCCAGCAACATGAACAACAGGACTTTATCTCATATAAAGGACTTTATCCCACACTGAGACCCAGCCTGCACCAGGCTCTGCATTACACAGGTCCAAGGGGCATTGCTCAAAGAGCCAGGTATGGCCTGAGTAATTCCAAGGCTGAAAAGGAAAAAGGGGTTTCCTGCAATCAGACCTGAGCCAGGCTTTCCCTGGGCTCTGGAATACACTTCTAGCACACATCTTGATACCTTCCTAACTGGCAACTCACTTCTCAGGGCTGGTATTCCCAGGGCCCGGGGCTCTGCTGGGAATAAACCCCTTCTGACCTCGCATCCCACCTCAGCAACTCAATATCCAACAGCTGCAATCATTTTTCCCACTACCCAGGCAGGGAACTCGGGCAGTGAATCTGAGATTTCCAGGAGGCTCTACCAAAGCTAAGCACAGAAACCAGACAGGAGCAGGGACAGGGGCACTGCGTGGGCAGCAGGTGAAGCACCAAGGCACGGAAGGTAAGAGGATGTAAGAGCCTTGCTGCTGATGGATGGGACTTGGCAAGGCAAGGCAGCAAATGCTGCCAAGATTAGAGTCTAGTCTGTCAGCTTTTCCGAGTGGGAACCAAGAGCCCCAACCTCCGCTGCCTGGCGTCTCCTGGAATCTGCAGATTTGGTGTAAAACATCTAAATCACGGAGAATAAAAGACCCTGGAAGTACTGACTTGGATCAGCACTCACTGCTGCAGAATTCCACTTTCAGGAAAGCTTCACCGCTGGTATAAACTCATAAAGTTTCATCAAGGACAGAAAAATCACCATGTGCTATGCCAGCAATGACCCAGCCCCAAAAATATTTGTTTCTTGATTTTTTTTTTATTTATATGAAAACTTAAATTTAGAGTAAAGCAGCCACTTATCCTTCTTTCCTTTCTCCTCCTCTCCTTTATGAAGAATTTGGAACACTAACAGATGCAATGCATGCACGTTTTTAATACTTGCATGTATTAAACAGTTGCTTGTATGCAAACTGTGATTTAAACCATGCCAGAATATCCCAATATCCTGGCTACAACCCTGCTAATCATCTCCATTTCAAAAATGCAATGAGGATTTATGAGAAGATTAATTGAGAAGCGAGGCTGAGGGGGTGGGGGACAGCCCTGCCTGTTGGGGAAATGAACTCGGCATCACCTTTAACCTCCAAGTAATTCTTTGCCACAGAGCACAAAGCAGCTCATCATTCCAGAAGAGCAGCAGGACAGAAACCAAGCGGAAATTTATCTGGTTAAACACCTTCTTTCCCAGGGATTAATCAAAAGGGATGGCTGGAGCGCTGGTGTCTTTGTGCTCCCAGCACCTCCAAGGGCTGCTTTTAAAGAGCCCTGGCTGCTGCCAAGAGAGCAAAGCCACTGTGGGTCTTGGGGGGAGCAGCCACTCCCCAGCCCCCCAGTTCTGGCTCTCAAGCATCCTGTCCTGACTCAAAAGCTTTGTGGGAGCAGCCCAGCTCTCCACGGGGTTTGGCGAGCCCTGGTACTGAGGGGCAGAAGCAGGAGGGAAGGGGCTCCTCAAGCCCCAACCTCAGTCCTTCTGGCATCTCTTCTTCCCAGCTTACCCACAGCAGAAACGTGAGCAGGGCAGAAACAACAGGGAGAACAAAGTGGTTGTGGTGCTGGCAGTGAGAAGGGGAAAGGCAGAACTACAAAAGGAAAAATGAGATCCAGAAGAGGGAATCTTCCAGAGGAACACAAGCAGACCTGACAGAATGCTAAATCACAGTGAGAAAATGCAGCAGAAGAATGATGAACACGTGGTTTTAATTCTGTTTTTAAGGCAGAGAAATGATTGAGAAGTCTCTCTCTAAAGTCTCTTTTATTTGCTCTAATGCCTTGCTATAACCTGCCTAGGAAGGGCCAAACCAAAACTCTCCATCAGTGCCATAGCTGAGGAAAGTGTCTGGGGGAACACTTCTGGCAATCCCCGCTCTGGAATCAGGATGCAGAAGCCAACGGGACCAGTTTCTGCTTTCAAAGATGAAGTTTATATAAAGGAGTACATTCAGAAGCCAGAGATAAAGGCCTGCCTGAGATGAAGACAGGAACCTGGATCCAGTTTATGTTCAAAGCAGAGCAACAGTCTGCTGCAACTTCAGGGAGGGCATTAATGCCAGAGGCAAAGCTGGCCTGAGCAGCTCTGAAGGTACATCAGAGTAATTCTGCATTTTCTGGAGTGGGTGGAAAGCAGGATCCTACCTTCCTGCTGCTTCTCAAGCGTCCTTAAAGTCATTGGCAAAGACAAACGACAATGATGGATGCCAGTTTGTTATGCTGAGCACCACAAAACTGCACAGAGCAAATGACTTGCACCATCTTTTTAAGAGGTTGAATGTGTCGTGCTCCTAAAGTGCTGTTGTGCTCAAGAATCACTGAGAGCTCCCTGCAAATCAATGCAATAGAGCCCTGCTATACATTTTGTAAGCACTATTTTTATCCTTTCCTAATATAACTTCCAAACCTTCCTCCTCCCCCACGTCCCTGCCACAGATCCCTAATTCACACAGCTAAAACCACACAGTGCCTCCTACAATTTTTTCCAACATGTGCAGTCCTTAACAACAAATTTAATTTCTTCCTTTCTTTGAAGCTCATCTTCATTCAGCCTGGCTCCAAAGGGAAATTAATGAGGGCTCACTGAATATGTTTACATAAGATCTCCTCCAAATTTCTGTTATTAAGCATTAGGAGTGATTTTATCTGCCCTCTAAGGGACGGAGGGGCTGATGTGTCTGGCCAGAGATGTCTCAATACAAGATCTGCTGTCCACTCACCCCAGCAGCACTCACACCCTGCTGGCCTTGCTGCCAGCAGCCACAGCAGCTCTGTGGCAGAGCCTGTAGTGCCAGCTGAACAAAAGCTGATTTCACCAGGAGTTCACAGCCAGCGAGGTGCTGGCACACCAAGGCACACTCAGGGCTGAGCAGGCTGTAGGGCCTGGCTGTCCCCATTGTCACCTGGCTGTGACTGTGTGCCCAGGGCCAGGCAGGAGCTGTGACACTGCTGTGGTGACACCAACACCGTGCCCACACGCCCACTGTGACCCACACTGAGCCAAGCTGGACCCCAGCCCTCACCCCCAGCAGCCTCTCTGCTGCAGGAATTCCATCACTGATGGGAATTCCAGGTCCTGGTGGACTCCACAACCACCTTGGTCTGTGACACCCAAGAGAGGCTTTGGAGTTAGAAAAAAACCCTTCTGTTCATTCTTACTGACATAGAAGAAATAAAATAGCTCTTTGTGTGACAGCAAGAGCGTGTACCATCCCAAGGAAAGGTACTGCACGCACAAGCACAGATAAAACACGTACTTGTGCATGCACTCACAACCACAGCTCACTCCTGCAGGACAGACTGTAAACCCAGCTCCTGAAGTGACCCAGGCTGGCTGGCCACATCGTGTCTGAGCAGGGCACAAGCTGGGCACCCTCTCCCTGCTGCGGGTGTGCTGCTGTCACACACCTGGCTGCAGTAAAGCCCGCGCTCCAGCACGGCTCTCGGATCCAGACAACGGGATGTCAGCAAGGACTGAAGATGCCTGTGGCTTCTGGGCAGGCAGGAACAAAGGAAACCCTTCTGCTGGAAGAGGGGTTTGATAGAATTCAGGCTGTCTCCACTCCTGCAGTTCAGTCTCCTTCATTAGCTAACAAAGCAATGACTCCAGTTCACGACAAGAGAAGGAAACCGACCCTCCTGACCAGCCTCCAGTGCCCATCCTGCAGTTCCTTCTGGCTCCATGTCTGCCCAGGTAACCCTTGCCAGCCAAGGCAGTGGTACGTGAGCCATTACATCACCCACATTCAGGAACCAAAACTTTCCTAGGGATCATTTTTCCTTCAATAAAGAAATATAAAGGCAATGCCACCCTGAATTCCCAAAGTGCTGTATTAGCACTCTCATCAGCTGTAGGGCTTTTGGACTGCTATACATTTATTTTTTTTCTCTTTGTAAGTCTATTTGAACCTGTCTGCACTTCGGTTTGCTAAAGCTGTTTAGCCAAGTATGAAGTCCATTCATGGCCAGCTGTAATGAACGTCTCAGGCTGTAACCCAAGCAGGCAGTGGTGCCTGTTTGCTGGAGACTCTCATTCAAACAACCCAAGAGAACAAGAGCAGTTTTAGAGATGCTGTAAATGCTGAGCTGCTTGCTCTGAAAACTAATGCAGAGCCTTGTTCTCTGTGCAGAGCAGGCCTCCAAGCAAGGGGGGTGTGGGAGGGAAGCCTTGCTTACACCAGGCTCCTCTGAGCTAACAACTTTTACTTTAAAGGCACTATCATGCATTGATTTAGAAGACAGATATAAGCATCTGCTACCCTTGCTGGATACAGAGCAGGCTGTGGAAAGCTCCTGCCCTTTGGGCTGCGTGGTAAAGAGCAGAACACGTCTCTTCTTGGTATAAATTTAAAGGGAGGACCTACAATATGGAGAAATCTTCAAAGGCCAGTCAGGTTTCCAGTCCAACAACCCTGCCAAGTGTTCCTTTAATCCTTTATTTACCAGTAAATCTGCCTCTCTGTTCAGCAGGCTTTTACTGGGATTGGGTTTCAGCCTGCAACCCAAAAGCTGTAAGCATATGCTCTGTAGCCCTAATGAGAAACTCAATCTATTAATGAGCAGACCTTCTCCACAGGACCAGGTCTTGGCAACATGAGTCAGTTCCTGAACTTTCACCTCCTGCTTGGCAGCACACCAGACTAACTCCACATCTCTCAGCTGGCTTACATTATCAGCTCATTATTAACATACATCAGGGCCAGATCTCTTCTACACGCACCCAGCAAACAGGAAACTACACAAGGGGAGGGCTCCTCATTTTTGTCCGGCTCTGGAGCTCATAAAAATGACTAATTAGAACCAGCTCTAGCAGAGGCACTCTGCAGATCACACGTTCCCTCTGAACCCCGGTCCTGAGGCGGGATGAACAGCCTGGGATGCCGTGGCAGCCCACGGCTGGCTGCAGCATCACCCCAGACCCCTGCAGCCCCGGGCGAGGCAGAGGTGGGCTGCTCCCCTCATTCCGAGCCAGCAGCCCCGGTTCAGATGGAGCGAACGGCATGTCCGACGTCCCACACAGGCACGGGAAGCTGAGCTCCTGCCACCAGCTGCCCTGCGGCAGGGAGAGCTGCGGGAGCCCTTTGCAAAGGACTGCTGTGGGCTTTGGAGCTGCACGCCTGCCTGGGCTCAGAGCGCTGCTTTGAAGCGGCCTGCGAGCCCCCAGCAGGGTACACAGCACGTTGGGAAAGCTTCCCAGGCCATCTCCCACGGAGCACAGCAGAGGGTTCCCTGGCACAGCGAGCACCGTCCTCAATGACACGCGACCATTCGCCATGATTGTGTCACTTTATTTTCCTCCTTACACCACCAGTATTTGCTTTTGCCCTCCAGTGCCCTCTCCTCAGCTGTCATCCTTCAGCTCAGAAAACAGAAAAAAACCCAGACATTCTCTCCTCCAGATGCCAGGTTCAGATCCAGTCCAGCCAGGCAGCAACTGCAAGTTGCACCAGCCTGGTAATTGCTCCCATCTCACCTGAGCACAGATGCCAGCACAGCCAGGGCCACTTCAGAAAATGCAGATGGAGACACACTCAAGGAGCAAGAAAGGTCAGCAGAAGAGCCTGCTCTGCTCAGACAGGTGGCTGTTAGCGATGTGGATCAGACTGAAGCTGTGGCACAGCACTCTGTGCCTCACCTCTCACCCCCGCTTAAGGCACAAACATCCTCTGGGTGCAGAAAATTCACACCCACTCTGAAACAGCCTTTCAAGCAAACCAGACTTAACACGAATCAATACAAAATCTGGCAACATCTCAGAGCCTACACAAGCCCCTAATTTTCCTTGGCTGCTCAAAAAGTAGCAATTTATATTCCTTTTTCTAAAAAAAAAAAAATTAGCTGTGGTTAAGAATTACTTTTCAGAGCTGATCTCATTTCATAACTTGCCTCCTATTCGGGCAGAATTTATGCACAGATGCTCAGAGCCAAAAATCTGTTCTTGTTTAACCCACAGCAGAACAGGTAAAGAGCAAATCTCTTGCAGCCAGGTTGGTGCCTTGCTGCTCCAGCCTCCCCTCACCCGGCAGCAGGCACGAGGAACCCAGAGCTGCCCAAAGCCCTGCTGCTCCAGGGGCTCCTGTCAGCTCTGCTCCTCTGAGAGCTCTCACGCTGATGACTAGGGGGGAGCTAAAGACAAAACATTCTTACAGGACCAAGATCTTTCAAATGCAAAAGAGCTGAATATAGATTTTTAACTCTTTTAAATGCACTGTCTTTCCCAAAACTGCAGGTCAGAAACCTGCAGAGTAAAGAGCTAAGGGATCCTTTGTGGAAGCAGCAGGGATAAGAAAAAACAGAGTATTTCAGATCAGCTGGTCAAGAATAAACCATACCACTCCTCACTGTTGTGCAGTCATGGTACAAGATGATAAAACCACAAAACCACACCAAGATGATAAAACTCTGAATTCAGACAAAGGTTTTTTACCTGAAATAAGCTAATCTCACAATAGGGGCACCACATCTGTCATTCTCCAATGGATGCTGAGTTACCTTAGGCCACTCATTTCTAAACAGGCAGAAGCTAAAGTAAAATAACTAAAAGTTCTTTTGCAGAAAGAAATGCCTGGGGCTTTAACTGGTGCTCAAAAATGCCTTGGGGTCTTTGAATGGGTGATTATGCAATGGAGAGTGATACTATTCAAATTATAAAACCAACATATATTAAGGTATATCAATATATTAATGGTTGACTCAAGCAATGGGAAAATGTATATTTAAATGTATTTTCATTATTTGTTCACGTAGCTCCACACAAGAGGTGCCAGCAATAGTACAGGTGGAAGAGGAGTCAGAAATTTATTAGATATTTGATTGCAAAGAGGTGACAAATTTCATTCTCAATAATATTTACAGAAGGCAAATTAAGTCCAAGCCATCTTAAAAATAAGGGTGTGATAGCATCTCAGTCACAGCAATGGGCTTACTCCTTCTGGCTTTCTTGGGACTGACTGAAAATCTGGGCAGGATAAATTAAGTTTTCCAATATATAAAGCTACATGTTCTTATCACAGAAAATAATCTGGATTCCAGCAGCAATTCCATTGCTTTCCTCAAGTATGCAGATGTAACTCCTGCCCCCTTGCTAGGCCCCTACAGCTGAGAATTGAACCAGCCTCTCAAACTGAAATACCTGCACAGCCAACCTGATTTGTGATGCTCAGGTCCCTCAGGTCTCAGCAAAATTAGCTCCATTAAGAAACAAAGCACAGTCTGGTACCCACATATGGATTTAGCAATTTCCCTTTATGTTAGCCAATTAGAAAACACTGGCTCTTTTCCTTTCCCAAATGCTTTCAAATTAATGAGAAGAAAAGAAAAAAGACCAAAACACGTAGCAAAGGCTGAACAAAGACTGGTACTTGATAGAATTTGCATGTAAATCCTCCAAGATTCAATTTTAAGCAGAAGCAAACAAGCAAAATATTTACTGCTCAGCATTTCACAACCACACCAATCTCATCTGGCATTTAAGGGCTTTAGAGGCTCTTACAGGACTGTGAGTGGTGTTTTCAGTCTGGAGGCTGTGAGCAGTGCCGTTTGCTGAATGAACCACCAGACACCATTATAAAAATTAAAATTATTAAAATTATCTGTCCCAAGAGCAAAGCCCAGCAGGGCCAGGGAGGGGCAGAGTCCCAGCTGGGCTGTTCTGTCCCCAGCCCATCTCACCCTTCCCTCACCCCAAACCCCCCCTGACTGCTCCAGTCTGCTCCTGGCTCCTCAGACATGGATGGCAGCTGCCAGAGCTCCCTGCAGACTTCCAGCAGAGTTCTGTTTTCTGGGAGTTTCTCCCAGCCCCAGCCAAGGCCAGCAGAGCTGATTCATCCTCCTTGGCCATCCCATCCATCTGGAGCCCAGGAAAACCCTGGCTCCTCTCACTGCTGCCTCACATAATGTCCATGCTCAGAACAGACTCACTGAACACCTACTGCCAAATATCTCTGCTGGAGATGTTTGAATATTTGAATTTGATGTGGGCTAGAAATATTTCCTAGGAGTTTTAGCTTCATTTCCTTTCAGAGAAACTCCTCTCCTCATTTTCCTTCAAGCTTATATACTTGAATTACCACATCTCCTTAAGCAGCAAAAAGCAATAACTTCACCAGATCCAGGAAATATTAGTGGCATTATTAATGTAAATAAAGGATTTTTCATAGCGTTTTTAAAGTTATTACAACAGGAGCATAAATAAACCTCACTGATGGAATATTAGTATTTTATGTTGGTGGGAATCAATTGTGTGATACAGTCAAGTAGGGAACTTCTTGGGCACATTTAATTCCCACATGAACAACTTTGTTCTGTTAAATCTCCTCCTCTTTTGCATTTTCCATTCATTTCCTTCCAGCCTCAGCACTGTCCCCAACTCCAAAAGCTTCAACTCAACCATAACGAGCCTCACAATAAAGCACCTCCAGAACTAAAGAAGACAAATGTCCTTTTGGCTTTTAAAGCTGCGTTTCTCATTAGAAATGCTGCCAGTTGAAACAAATCTTGAAAGGTGAGCATGGGCTAATGGGCAGAGAAGTGAGATAGAAGTTGGCACACCTAGATTCGACTCCCAGTCTCTGGATTATTCACTAAAATACTAAATACTGGCTGTTTTCAATCTCATTTAAGAAGTATTTGCACTCAGGATCACATTCCTCACACAAAGCAGGATGAAACTCTTAATGGATGACATGGAGCAAATAAGAATTATCATGAGATAACCATCCTGCTGATCCCAGCTCCAGTCCCACTTCCAGCATGCTGCAGGGAAGGATCTGAGACCATTCCTTCAGTCCCTCAGAACAGCCTTGCCACCTGAAAAACTGGCACTCTCCGCAGGAAACCGTGGGGTCTGAACACTCCACCCAGTTCATCTTTCCTTCTAAACCCCCTCAAATCCCACATTTTACACAGAAATCCGCATTTCCATCTCCCAGAATTCCCTTGCACCTACTATGAAAGCATCCTGAAACACTTGGGGGAGCGGAGCAAAACAGCTGATAAAAACCCTGATTAAAGCAGCATGTTTCCATGGTAGGCTGGGATTTCTCCAGGGTTTTGTAACTGCAGATATGAGGGGGATTACTGGGTGTGTCAGACCTTACCAGACCTGGCACTCAAGAGCAAAGGAAAAGGATTCAAGAAGCAAAAAAGCTGCTTCAGGAAAAATGAAACACAGCCCCCTGAGTGAAGAGAAGGAACTCACAGCACATCTCTCCTTCTTCAGTGTGAGGCTGAAAAATGCACTCTGCTAATGGACAGTATTTATTTCTTTCTTTTACAGCATTTCTGCCAGAAGTGCTGACAAATAGGTGCTATTTCCTTACAATAATTCCTGTAATAATGAGAGATCCCAGGCAGCCTCAACTCTAGATGGCGTTGGCAGCTCCTCTTAGAATCCATGAACTTGCTCCAAGGTACCAAACTCCTGGAGATTGAGCCTGATCTGGTCTTACTGCAGGCAGAAAGAACTACTCCTGAACTGATCAGAGACCTGGAGAACTCTGTTTAGCAGCTCCAAAAGCGATTGGATGGTTAAAAATATGTATTTGTGTTGTTGAGAATTACTATTATATCCACAAAGAAATGAGCATCTAATAACTATCAGAAACTGTTTCTGCAGAGAATAACGGTGCCAGGAGGCACGAACTGTGGCAGTGCTCATACCACACAGGCACAGGCTAAATGCCACCATTCCCCTGCCCTGATTTCACAACTGGAGCGAACTGCAAATTCCTCAAACAGTGCATTTGCACCTTTCATTCTGTGACTGAGCTGATTCACCCAAACAGGATTCCCCAAAACACTAAACCCACCGAGCTGCCAGACAGGAGCCTGAGTCAGTTCTCACCTACACTCCCAGCAAGGCGATGCTGTTTAGGAGGGGCAGTCATGGATCTCATCTCTGGCAGGGCCATAATTTCCACAGCTCTGCAGTGGGCAGGAATCATTTGATTTCCTCAAAGCAGCTTGCATTTCCCACCATTCCTCAGAGCCCTCTGCCCCTCAGTCCCAACAGGAGCACCAGCACTTGCACAGGGTCCCCACGCGCTGCTGAGCCCCGGTTGGCAGCAGGAGCTCGGGGCACAGGGGGAAAGCTGGCTGCTGCTTCAGCCTCTGCCATCAGCCAGGGAGCACTCAGATCCCCCAGCCACACCACACACATGGGGCCCTTAGAGCAAACGCTTCAGAAAGTGGATATGAGAAACCAGATGGGAATATTGTCCCGCTTTGGCCGTGACAGTGGCTGTTTTGACTTTATTACCGCCCATTTCTTCCTTGTGGAGAGCCAGTTCAGTGACAGGCAGCTGCCACCAGCAGCCAGGACACTCTGGGTGCTCCCAGGGCAGATGCCAAGGGAGGGCAGGTGGCCTCAGGATCTCCCAAACTACACTTGTAACTTCCAGAAGGAAGAGATAAATCACCCCCAGGTTACACCTGGCCACTCAGGTGAGTATGACCAAGACCTGGTGACCTTTCTTTTCTGACTGGAGGGGAGTTCTGCAATTCTCAGCTCAGCGGTGCCACTGATACAACATTAAAATGCTGCTTAAGTCTGCTCCTGTGACAACTCTTTATTTCAAATGATTGTTTATGAAATTTAATAGCAGCAGCTCATTCCTGAGTGATGGTGTCTGACACAGAACACTTAAAGTGAAATGTGAGTGGCATTTTTGTATGGCTCTTGTACTGAATATCATCATAGCCCCAGTTAATTAAAGTGCAGATGAGCTGTCATTAGGTCTGTACGAGTTAATTTGCCTTCTCAGGGGCCAAAATAAAAGCTACAGCACATCTAGGGTGCAGACTTTCAGGCTGAACTTGCATTACCACATTTGGAGTCTGGGAGCAGCCAGCACCCAGAGGCAATTCTGAGACCCAGCCTACAGGGCTCTAGAAATTTGGTCATTTCTTTCCTTTTTAGCTTGTAGGCTGAGCTTCTGTGCAAGTCTGGCCCTGGTGTTTAAGCAAAATTTGGTCTGTAGTGTAAACTCCTCATTTTGCAGCTGGAAGTTGATGTCAATAGTTTTCCCAACAAGCTGGGGCCTCCTTGCCATAAATAAAGAACCTGATCGGGTTTTTTTAACCTTTATATTACTAGCCTTCCCTAAGTTTGCTGTATCACTATTCATTTACTGGTTTACACAAAGTGAGCTCAAATATACCCTAAATTCTTTGCCCAGCACCTAACATCCAAGCCCGAAACTTTTTTCCTTGGAAACAGCTTGGTTATTCAAGTCTGGTAAAAAATTTGCATTTCTTGTTCCTAACCTAGATGAGAAGCATAAAACCATCTACACGAGAAACAGCTGAGGGAAAAAAAAAGCCCTCCAGTAGCAATAAACAGATCCCAACCTATTGCAAACTATGAAAAACTGGCTGCAGCAGAATATGACTGTAAAATGGTCATGTTGTTATGCAGACTCAATAGCTCATTTAAAAAGAGTGCCCAACCCTTCCCTGCCTTCCCTCCTCTAGACTCTTTGTCTTTCTGCAAATACGAATCTCTCAAATGATATTCACGAGAAAAATCACTGAATCACTTACTGCAACAGCTCAGGGCCTGGGCAAATATCGGGATCTCAGAGCAATAACAGACATGAGGACAGTTCACTGCTGAACACAGGATTTATGGTAGCTAATTCATTACAAGCTACTTTAGAAAACAAAGCTCAGATGAAACTTCTTGTCCTTTCTGCAGCACGTTTTCCCTTCAGTGAGATGCCTGAATGCTGCTGTTGGCAGCTCTGGAAGCTGCTCAGAATGTCACCTACTTGCTGCTATTTTCCCTGCGAGTTTAATACATCCACCCACCCCTAAATCCACTTGGCTCAATTCATTCATTTACTTTTAGTTTTGCCTTTAAGCGTCTCTCTAGATGTCTGAAAAGAAAGAGATAAAGCAATTACTTGATTTCATCCTTGGGATTTCGGCTCTCAGCCTCGGCATGGTGCCTCTTTAGTGCTTGATGAGTGTCTGAATTCTCCCCAGATTAAAGAGGGCTGTCTTCTCTCTCCATGCATTATACACACGGAAGAGAAAGGGAAAATCAAAGGGG
Source organism: Motacilla alba alba (assembly GCF_015832195.1). Classification (NCBI taxonomy): domain Eukaryota; kingdom Metazoa; phylum Chordata; class Aves; order Passeriformes; family Motacillidae; genus Motacilla; species Motacilla alba. The sequence continues at coordinate 12,801,446 of NC_052030.1, read as the reverse complement.
TCCAAACTTCTGTGGGTGGAAACCTGCCTGGCTTTTCTGCTCTGGAGAGGCTGTGCCAACTTACACACGACAAAGATCGATCTCGGACTATTTTTCAAGCATATATATACATTTAAACACGCTATATAAACCCCGAGCTATGATTTTAGAATGAATTCCATAACAGCCTCTTTCAAAGTTGTAAATATGGGCAGACTGAGTCAGCTTCTAGAATGAGCTCCCCAGGAGGGTTTGAGTCTGCGCCCCAGAGATCACTGCCCACAAAGTGGAAGAAGAGGAATGGTTTGCTCAATACACAAAGTAGGGCTGAGCACAGAAAAATAATTAGAGAAAGCTACTGTGGTAGTTCTTGGGTTTATTTCTGTCTGGAAGTCCTTGAATAATGATCCCAAACACAGCACCAGTGATTACTGTTTCCCAGTGATTAATCAGCTGCAAACTCGTCGTCTTTTCTCTTCTTCATCATCTCCCTGAGAACAGAGTGGGAAGCTGAGCAGTGGCTTTTGGAAACGAAGCATTTTGTTCAGCTGCTCTGTATGAAGCCCACATGGGGGCCATACATTTCAGACTTGAGCCTCTCTTTCTCAGCCAAAATCCTTAATCTGCGAATTATTTGTACAAATGGGAACGAAAAAGAATTTGCCCTCTTTTCCCCCTTTCCCTTCAGAGCCTGGGTTTTTAAGGCAGCTTTCAGCAGCCCTCCTTTTCTGCTCGGTAAAATGTGTGCAACAAATGCACAGAACTGAGGTGTGGGAGGGACCCTCACAGACAGGAGCCCCCCTGGACAAATTCCAGCCTCACCAGAGAGATCAGAGCTGACCCTCCAGCTATTTTCAGATCTCTCTCCACCAAAGGACTGTGGCTTCTATGAAATATTGAGGTCCCCAAACTTCCAGGGCCCAATGGGACTGGTCCAAAGGGCTCCCTAATTTATACTGCCTGTTTAGCATTAAATTCAGAAGTTTCTCCTTTTCTGTGACTTATAAGTACCCAGCTATCCTGCAATGGTTTTCATTAACATTTTAACCTGGTAACTAGGAATCAAATATATCTACGAAGGTATAGTGAGAGTAAGCAATAATCCACTTAGTGATAATGTTCTGTCACATCAAAGCTTGCTTTTCCCAACTTTCAGTTTTTGCTGTGAATAATTTCGCCTCTCTTCCAGAAAGCCCCCAAATGAACAAATGAGATCATGCACAAAGATGATTGAGCTAAGTGACAGAAATGCAGCAACTAAATATGAATATATGATAGAATGCAGAAATGCTAAGTCTCCCATTTTACTTAATAAGGAGGACTTCAAATGAACTTACACTGCTTTTTTCAATGGATAATCTTTTATCAACTAGGAAGACTCTTACTGATGGTACACTAAGATGCACTGTGCAAACTTTCATTACAGCAGCTGGGGAGACAGTTGTAACATCATTTCCACTCAGAAACAGCTTCAGCTCATACTTCCAGGGCCTTTGCTCTCACTAGCAAGAAATCTCACGGCTGGGAGCCCTGGAGTGTTTTCTGAATAGCTGTTACACTCAAACCCTAAAATCCTTATCTGCAAAACAGCCTCAGACAGAGAGAGCCAGCCCTGTCAGAGCCCAGCCCTGCTTTGATTCTCCAGGTACAGACACATCACCAAAATAACAGAGCAGCAAACATTATCCTAACCCCACATCTCTGACAAGAACATCCCAAAAGGCTGACATTCAGTACTCTGCTCACTGCTAAATCACACCTTGAACAGAACGAGCACGAAGTTAATACCAACCAGCAAGAAACGCAGGCCTGGACCTTATGAAGGAAAAGACAGGATATGGATTTCAAGAGTGAGAGCTGTAAGAGAAGTCTGAGAATCATTTCCAGCTCCTCGGTGCAATGTTACCTGATGTTTGCCATTTCTGACAATAATGCCTGCAGTTAACACATTCCAGCTGGGAAGCAGCACTAGCCTGATGTTCAAAAAACTCAGCCTTTGATGCCCTGATGAAACAAACCTTGGATTTTTTCCTAGATTTGCAAAGCACCTTCGTGGAGCACGGCTAGGGACCGCAATCAGTCAGCCCTTTTGGCCATTTCCAGCTGGGACAGAACTATGTGGCCACAGAGTAACCCCCCTCTTTATGTCTGCAAATACAAAACCAATAAAGGTTCAATCTATGGCTTAAGAAAACCTTGGAAAAGCAATGGGTTTAAACTGTATTACTAAAATAATAGCTGGTGTTCTACTTCAGCAGCTCTGGCATTGAACTATTTCATGGGGGGGAAATAATTTCCTTTATACCACCCATATTAACTGCCTCAAAAATATTCAGAGGACTTTCATATTGTAACTTGAAAGGTACATCTCGACTTGCTCCTCATGAAACTGTGACAAAAACTGCAGAACTCCCATCAGCTGTTGGCACGGTTTTGTTTCCTGTAAAGACCCACATAAAAACCGATAGCAAACCTCAGTGCTTCTCTCCCTTCCTGACATAACTTGACCAGAGAATTCAAAGGGGTCAGACCACACAGATGCACGAAGCACGTTTGATCCTGGTTTATAGAAGTCAATGGAGTCGTAGCACAGATGGCCTTTAAATCTCCTGTGACCTGGAGGACTGATCAAATGCACTGCTTGGAGCACACGGGGGGTTTTTCAGCACTGTCACCATAATATTTTAATCTTGGACGTGCTTAGTTTCAAAGCACCCCTCTGAGGCTGCATTATCCCTTCTTGTATCAGGTGAACACAGACGTGGCTTGCCATGGTTGCACAGCCCGTGGTGGCAGAGCAGGGAAATGATCTGCGTCTCCTAATTTTACATTTACAAATGGAGCGGCAGCAGAGCAAGACACAATGGTTTTCATACTCATCAGAGTCAATCCTTAACCATAAAACTTGCTCACGAGCCTCACACAGAACTATCTGAAGACTGTGACCACGAGTCTACAGACACCCAACAGCACAGAATTCTTCAAGTTTTTAACAGAAGAGCCCATAGGAATTAATCACAGCTTTTACTTAATACAATCTTAGCAAGGACTGCTCCCAACTCTCTCGCCTAAAACCTTGGATTCTGGTTTTTTGATGCTCATTTCAGGACTAAGTGAATGTAAAGTCATATTAATGAGGTAAAAATGGTATTCTACACCATCAAATTCAGCCAAAATGAGAATTAACCTAAGAAAGATCAGAAACTGAATGCCACAAACTCAAAGCCACAAACTCAGATCAGATGCTTTTATACCTTAAGGGCAGTCCAAGCTGGAAATCTGTGATGAAACTCAGAACTGGGAAAGCCCTCTGTGCTGTTGCCAACACAGTCGAGAGAAGAAAAAGCCACAGAAACTATTGTGCCTTTTAAATAGCAAGAATATCATGGTTCTGGAATTGTATCAGCATCCAAACTTTCAAAAAGGATGGGGCATGTGAAAGCTGCTAAACATTAGACAAAATAAAAAAAAAAAAAAAGAGGGGATAGGAGAAACTGAAAGTCTCAAAAGGGAGATAAGCTCAACTACAGATCAGAATTATTATGTCTTCCCCTCCCAGTTTTAGGCATAAAGGCAAGTCCAGCAGCTTTCAGCAGCAACTAGGTGATTATCTCTGCTAGTCCCTTTGGAAAATTCCACCCCCATAAATTCTACCCCCATCTTCTCTACAGGCTCATCTACACCCAAGATTTTCCTCCTTTCGTGTCTGCACTGAAGACAGTACACATTGCTGGACTGCCCTCACCCCATGTTCTACTTCACTGAAAGCAGGCACAAAAAAAAAGTCAGTTTAGTTTTCCCTTTTTTAAATCCACATCTTTGCTCCCTGCTCTCAGCAATGGGAAACAGACTCAGCCAGCCTTAAAACACTATCTCAGCAACAAAGCATGCAATGTGCTCCATCTCATCTCTCCCCTCCAACTGAGTTTACAGCAGTGGGTGGTTTTCAAACCTAACATTTGATCAAAATGAAAAACCGGGCATTCCTTTCACCCCATGACAGGCAGGCTGATATAAATCACAGCCTTCCCAGCAAGGGTTCTTCCACAGACAATGAGTTGTGGCAGTGCCTCAAAGCTCAGCCCCGGCCATTGTAAGAGAAAGTTTCAGGTTTTTAAAGCAGGCCTGGGCTTTTTACAACAGCACTAAAACCAAAAGAGGGGGAGAATTTATGGTGTGGTTGTCTGAGGGGCAAGGAAGGTGTTTCCCCTTCAGAAGTTGTATCTGCAGTGCATTGCTCTGGGGTGGTTTGTGCCAGTGCCTGCTTTTAATTTTTAGTATTTCAGTAGCATTGAAATCTCCAAGCTGGGGAAGCCTCACAGCATTTTACACTCACACACATTTACACATCCCACGAGTCACGGCTCATTCATTGTCCCCTCATTGTTTTATCAGGGAAAAGAACTTCCTCAGCCACCAGCTCTGGAGAAGAGCTCTCGATGTATCTGCTCAAGGAAAGGATGGTGTGAGCCATCCTCTGGCTGTGGTTTAGGAACACAAACAGGGTAGGTAAGCATCAAGCAGTAGCTATTAAATTCACGTGTGTGTGCACAACACTGCAGAGTGTGATCAAAGCACAGTGATAGCATCCACAGCCTGCTGCTGCTCCTTGCTAACCCAGTAACCTATTACAAATGCCCTCCAGCCTCAACCATGTTAAGCCTCGACTTCAAAAGATCAGCTTATCCTTTAGGGCTGAGCCGAGTGACAGGTGGGGGGCAGGAAGAAGCCCCGTGCCCCCCTGCAGCCGGGGGTGTAGGGTTGCACAACTGGCTGGGCACCTCGGGGGGTTCGGCTGCATTCCCGGGCCACCTGAACCTCCAGAGCTGGGACACCCCTGTGCCCCACTGCTGCTCCAGCCCTGCTCTGGGCAGCCAAAACTGTGCTAATGTGAAGCTGTGCCACGCAGAGGCGAGAAATCCCAATTTACCTGCCTTTAGGGGCCTGCTCACCTGCCAGGGAGGGCTGGGTACCTGGTGATGGAGAGGTGCCCTCTGAAACCCTCAGGGAGCACAGCGAGTGTTTACAGGGTGCCTATCCCAAAAACCTGTGCTGCAGAGCACGGAGGAGTGCCACGAACACGGCACAGGAAAAGGGAAAAGAAGAAACTACCCAGAGCTTAATGTGCACTGAGGGAAGAGGAGCCCCGTGTGAAGAGGCCTGAGAGGCATCCACAGCCACACAAGGGTTGGCCTCGTGGGGTTTGTGTGCCTGCCACCAGAAGGTCAGGAACCACTGCAAGGGACACTGTGGCACAAGGTGTGTCATCTACAGCCCCTGTGAGGGACACTGTGGCACAGGGTCTGTCACCCAGAGCCCCTGCAAGGGACACCATGGCACAAGGTCTGTCACACACAGCCCCTGCAAGGGACACTGTGGCACAGGGTCTGTCACCCAGAGCCCCTGCAAGGGACACCATGGCACAGGGTCTGTCACACACAGCCCCTGCAAGGGACACCGTGGCACAAGGTCTGTCACACACAGCCCCTATAAGGGACACCGTGACACAGGGCCTGTCACACACAGCCCCTGCAAGGGACACCGTGATTTAGGAACACAAATTTTAGGGGTCTGTCACACACAGCCCCCAGAGCAGACCCTGAGCCTTCCCAGCATGTGACACAAGTCACACCTGGTCAGGTATCTTTCAGCACACCCTGTACTTTTCATCTATACTTTCTTCCTTTAAAAAGGCAATGTTAGGGCAGGGCAGCTGTTGGAAACTTCCACACACCACGTTGTCCACCCATACTGAGTTTTTTGATATTCTTTTCCATTAATGAAACTTTTTCCTCCCCAAAAAACTGTATAACTGAACTGGAACTTTGCTAACTAAGCAGTGGCAGGTTCTATTCCAGCAACGCAGCAGGTGATTCCCTGAGCTGTGAACACACTCCTCTGCCTCACCAGGGCTGCTGATGGCATTGCTGTTCCAGTAACACATTCTCATGCAGTGTAAGAACGGGAGATGCAACAGCCAGGCAAGTAAGACTATTAATTACCTAATGACTGTAAAGTGTTGTTTCTCTGAGAGACAAAGAGTCTGCTGTACAATCACATTTGCTGCCTCAGAAATGTAAAAATCTAGAGGAAAAACACGCAAAATTATTTACTCAAAATCCAGATTATGGGGTGGGAGAAGCAAGTCAAAATTATAGCAAAACCAATTAGTCTGTCTTTAGAAAGAGGTGCACACAAAGCTGACTCTGAAGGCCTTTTCCTGTTTTCAGACATGAATTTGGATTGCTGTGGCACACTACCCCCCAAAGCAGGCCACTGCTTTAAATTCAACAGTCAATTCAGCAGCACCAGAACTTTCCAGTCACTGAACTTCAGCTGTGTGTCAGGTCTGTGAATGGTAACTAAGGCAGGAACATCAGCACAAGTCTTGGAGCAGTGAGCTGCGAGTCCTGCAGCTGTGCTGGAGTGACTGTGAGGGACCCCAGAACATCACTCATGTGTCACTGCACATCACCAGACGTGTCTGAGAGCCCATTTCTCAGAGATGGGAAATCAGCACAACGAGCCAGAGGAGGAGAGCAGGAAAATAATAACTCAGGCATATGACAAAATCAGCTGGTGATTTAAATTCTGTGACTGTCAGCATTTTAAAACTTACACAACAAATACACCAGGCTCCCTGAAAAGTCATCACAACGAGGCAAGAGAAAAGACAATACTCTTCTGAACTCAGCTGTAACTACATTTCAAAGTAATATCTCCTTTCTCCTATCATGTCAATACAATCTGGAGTGGGAACTGATGCTTACACGCAGCACCAGGCCTTCAGCTTATTTCCAGTGCTAACTTTAAATAACAATGCATGAATGGACAAAGTGCCTGGTTTATAGCATCCTCCCTTTCAGCCTCTCCCTTGTCTCAGTTCATTTCCCCGTGGCACGCTTTGTTCTTAAAGCAGTCTTAACCACTCATACATCAAAATATTTAATCAACATTTCTCAGTCAGAAAATAATCCTGCTTTAGACCGATTCAGTGGGAGACTCTGCAGTGGATTCAACATAAAAAAAAGGGTCAGAATGCATTTCCGAGGGTGCTTTAGAAAAATCAGTGCTGACATGTTTTTAATGAAAATCAATAAGTGACATTAGATAATGAAACAAACATGCAGCAGCACCAGAGCCGGGCCATTCAGGCCATCAGCTTCGGGAGGACTCAGCGAGGTGAGCGCTTGAGCGTGCCGCCAGCGCGGGCTTCAATAAAGTGCTGCTTTTTGTTTGTTTTAATGAGAATCTCCAAATCTGCTTCCTGCGAACAATGCCTCAAGGGCTCACAGTTTCCCCCCGTGCCCGTTCCCCAGTGCGTGCAGCTCCAAGGAGATCAGCCTGGGGAGCAGGGCCGTGGTCCTGGGGACAGTGTCCCGCTTTGGGAGCCGCTGACCCGTGCAGCCGCCGCCAATGCTTTGACAAGCTGCGCTGCAGCCCCAGCGGGGAACACTGATCCATTAAAAGCTGGAGTTGTGAAACTCTTTAGAAGAGGCCCGTCCCTTCTCAGAGTAATTAATTCTTTGACTGCCACGCTGAGACGCAATGAATGAACACATACTCTCGGCAGTAACAGCTATGCTAATGCGGAGGAGCCGCGGACAAAGAACCCGAGGGCTCGCTGGAACTGGGTGAGCCTGTGCAAATCCCCGTGCCATGCACATGCCTGAAAACCAACACAGCTCGGGGGAACCCACCTCACAGCCCAACCTCTACCACAGACATCGGTTCACACTTGCATATTCCTTATCTGCACCTGCAGGAGCCACCTGGGACCTTCTGCACAGCTGGAACCATCTTGCTCGGTCTGTGGCCATTCCCGAAGCCCAGGATGATGGCAGGTGCCATGAGGATGTGATCCCAGTGGGACCCAGCACATCTTGCTCGGTCTGTGGCCATTCCCAAAGCCCGGGATGATGGCAGGTGTCGTGAGGATGTGATCCCAGTGGGACCCAGCACATCTTGCTCGGTTTGTGGCCATTCCCAAAGCCCAGGATGCCAACAGGTGCCGTGAGGATGTGATCCCAGTGAGACCCAGCACATCTTGCTCGGTTTGTGGCCATTCCCAAAGCCCAGGATGCCAACAGGTGCCGTGAGGATGTGATCCCAGTGAGACCCAGCACATCTTGCTCGGTCTGTGGCCATTCCCAAAGCCCAGGATGCCAACAGGTGCCGTGAGGATGTGATCCCAGTGAGACCCAGCACATCTTGCTCGGCCTGTGGCCATTCCCAAAGCCCGGGATGATGGCAGGTGCCGTGAGGATGTGATCCCAGTGGGACCCAGCACATCTTGCACGGTCTGTGGCCATTCCCAAAGCCCGGGATGCTGGCAGGTGCCGTGAGGATGTGATCCCAGCGGGACCCAGCACAGCCCCCAGCCCTGCTGGCTGAAGGACAGGGCTCGGGGAACATTGCTCTGACCACTGTGGGACTGCACAGCGCAACTGTTCTCACAGGCTTTTCCTGCAGGGAAGGAGGAATGCCCCTCACCTGGGCTCTGCGCATTTGATTAGGGTTTGGTAAGTCACCCTCAATACCAAACAGCCCCTGAAGGCAGTCAGTGTCTTCCTGGCTCTGACTGTACCTGTGCCAAATCCTGTGTTCTGTTTGCAAGATTTCAAACCACAGCTCAAATGAAAAAAACCTAACAACGTCATAGCAGAAGTCATTTGAGGAAAAAGAATAAAACAACTAACAGCCCACGTGCAAAAATTACTGGTAAGAACAGAGGAACAAGGGCTTGTTATTAAATGACACTAAGAAACTGATGGCTGCAAGAATAGAACTTTCCACCTTTATCTCTTTCCTATGTGGCTCACAGCTTTAAAAAAAAAAAAAAAAAACAAAATGGAAACAAACAGCTGAAACAGAACTGAAATAGAACCAGTTCTAGTCAGTTCCACTGTTTCAAATCCCACTGCTCTAAAACTAACAAGGAAACAAACAAACAAACAATTCCCCGAGTGCTTTGAAACATTCACGCTTTCCAGGAAAGCTGGCAAATTGAGCAAAGCCCAGCAGAAGTGGAGGAAGCTTTGCAGGTTTCGAGGCAAACTTGCAATATCTGGGGGCACGTTTGAACAAAAGCCGACCCACGGAGTCAACAAGAGCACGGGGAGATTCATTACAAAGTCAGACATGGTGTGCTGGCTCCTGGCTGGACAGAAGGCTGTGACATTACCACATGCTTCAGTACAGCACAATCACAGCCTGCTTATTCAGGACTGCAGAAATTAGGGATGGTACACATCAAACGTGTTTTCCCAGGAAAACACAGGGCCTCCAGCCCGGCCCTGGAAAATCACTAATTACGGTGCAGAACCTATCTACGTTCACAGAATACAACTTCTGCTTGGCAGTTCTTTGTCTTGATTTTTCCCACTGCAAAGGGTTTCAAAGTCATCTTCCTGACAAGAAGCAATTGAATATTTTTTCATATTCCAGCAGAAATTCGAACAGAATCAAGATATAAAAGTACGGAGCAGTAGAAATTAATATTTTCTCTTAGCAAGCATACAATGATATTTTATTAGCAGGATAAATTACTTTACACCTCATAAGCAAGGGCTGCTACATTGAATTACTGTTGCAATTCAGACAGTTACAAGCAATCAATCAAAGAAGATTTTAAGTCAGTGCTATTTAATGGCTAATTCCTCAAAACACAAAATAGCTGAGCTCTTGCAATTAGTCTCCTACAGGAGAGCAAAGAAGATGTCACAAAGCAAGTAAATGAAAGCAAAGCAACCCAAAGATCTTGGGGGAAAAGGGGAACTTCTTTGGCATTAACAGAACAGTGTTAGAATAGTTCTAACAAGTACAATATTCTGTATTGATTTCTAGTGAAACCCTTGTGGTAAAATATGCTTTTCAGTATGATGAAGCACACTGCAATCTCATTTTGCAAGTCAGCATGCATTTGAAGAGTTTGTACTGAAGACAGGTTCAAGTCACCATTACTGGAGAACTGTACAAATGTGTCCATTTTCTTAACCACTGTTTATAGCAAATTACAGTATTTAAATACCAGCACCAAAAAAGACTTCTTCCACTTAGAAATACATTCAAAACACCCAGCTTCAAAGCATCTTCCTTATTAACAGTCTTTCTACAACATCACATTCTCAACTGGTGTAAGTCAAAGGGCTTCTTCAATATCAGAGATTCCACATTCCCTTGCTCTAGCTAAACTTTTGTGGCATTTAAAAAATATCCAGATTTTAGAAAGAAACAGATAAATGAGGCAGCATTGTCTCAGTAACATAGCTCCTTCCAGAAGGAAGTGGAGAATGGGAGATGTAAGGCAGGTTTCTGAGGCTGCCAGGAACCCAGTGTTTGCAGTTCCCTTTCCAGACAGCTCATGAGCTCATTTCTGAGCTCACAAATTCCCCCCAGCTCCTGCTCCCTGCTGGCTGTAACGTGAGCTGGCCTGGCTCCTCAGGGACAAAGGCAGGATAAAAAGCGGTAAGGGACACAAGCCCAGGTGTTTCCAGGACTCACGTGTGACAGCATCACTCATCTTTCAGCTCGGTAAAGGGGAGGGGAGAAGGGGGCAGCTGATGAGGGATGGTGGAACTGTAGGAAAGGATACCCCAGGAGGCAATAGGGGAGGAACTGGGAAGAAGCAGGCTCAAAACCAACACATTGTCCAAAGTCTGCCAGAGTGAGCCACAGAGAGGCATTAACATGCACGGGGGATGAAGAAATACAATTTGTCACTTCACATGATAAACTTTCTCATGAAAAATACCAGATATTACACCGGTTTCTCTTCTACACAGGCTGCTTCCCTCCCTGCAACCTGCTCCCCCAAGGTGATGAACCCGAGGAATGCCCAGAAGCAGCCAGCACGTTTTCTGAGGGGCTGCCTCAGCTGCATGGATGGCTGCTCTCCCCGAGGACAGCACATGAACGGCTTCAGAGCCCTCCTGCCTGCCCTGGCAATCTGTCACCAGGCTGAAAAGCAGCCTGCCCATTCCTCATCCCACAGGTTACAGACCAGGGCATCAGCGAGCACACAGACCTGAGGGAGCACCCCAGGTGCACTCCAAGTGTGAGGCAGGCAGAGAAGCAGCTCATCAAAATATTTTATAAATATATTTGCACACTTTTTTTTTTTTTTTTTTGCATGGAGGGAATAGTCAGGAACACAGTTTGATGCTTCTAAAGAAGTACCAAAGCAAGCAGCTAAATGAATGTACTAGCTCCTGTGACGTGTTGCATCTTGATTATTGCAGAGGTAAAATGAGAACTCGTGCTCTTACAAGAAGCAAGAAGAAAAGAATAATGCCTTTTATAGCTAAAGCACCCACTCTGGCAGAATGCTCCATTCTCAGTTCAGGTTTTACTTCATTTTCAAGTACCAAGTGGGGACCAGCCAGATTACAATAAATCTTAATCCAAAGCATCAGCTGAATCTTGCTCCTCACCTATGGGCCCAAGTGCCGTTCTGACTCTCTGTGGGACCCAGGATTCCTGGAGTCAGACCCCCCTTAGAGCTCAGAGCCTTCTGCTGCCAACCCCAAAGCTCTACAGACTCCTCCAGCTTTACCTTTTGCCACCTTGGTGATAAATTCCAAGCAATTTTACCGAGCAGTAGCAGTTATGTCATTGCACAAGAATGATTTATGGAAAGAACTTGAGCAGGGGAGAGGGAGAAGTGAAAAGATTTTCCCTCTTCCCTCCTTCTCCTGAATCACAATTCCACTTCATGAAAGATCAAGAGGGACCTTCTATGCCAATCTGTACTATGGAAAGTATAATGAAAAAGTCAGTCACTTCCTCAGTTACTGTGAGGGAATGTAAGTGAATTCCACAAAGGAACAACTGAAAGCAATCAGATTCACTTTCTGCACAGCTGGGAGAAAAGCAATGCTCTTACTTAAGAAAAAAAGGATTAAAAACCAACTTAAATTTGCTTTCTTCAGAACCATCAAGGCGTTTGAATGAAGAGAGCCCACCTTTCAACTACAAATTGGCAGAAGTAGTGAATCACCACAGCAAATGCTGTGCCCTTCAAAGCTATAATAAAAACTCCTCTAGGCTTTTCTCCAGGGGTGGAACTCCCTCCACATCTTGAACAATCAGCCTCCTCCTTTATCCAGCAGCGCCCTTGTTTGCTTGCTGTGGCTGGCACAGGTCACCACAGCACTCACGGCTAACCAGAAGCTCACTTCATAACCTGTCTCAGGGCCACAATTACTAGATTAATTTTCTTGCAAGTGACATTTGAGAGACTCCTCCCACACACCAGCTGAAGGGGTCTGAGCAGCCCATTCCTGGGGAAAGCAGCTCCGCAGCGAGTCTGCCCAACAGAGCCCTTCTGAACAACTCCAGGAGTGCTCCTGGGAGGGCTGACACTTCCAGACCCGGCAGGATACAAAGCCGGGGCAGGAACACCTGTCAGGAAGGGCTGTCTGGGGCAGAAGGCACATAGCTGCCCTGCTGGGTACTGCTGATGCCATTACACACCTGCCTCAGGTCCCTGGGCACCCAGAGCAGGGGCAATAAAGAAAATACATCTATTGATCAGTTCAGCAGCCCTCACTGGCAGTGACTGACACCTCGTCTGGGCTGGCAGCATTTGCCAGCTGGGGCACCCAGCCCACCCTGCAGCATGCCTGGGTGCCCCAGCACACAGCAATGGTGCTGCCAACCAAGGAACACACACTTCCCTCAGAGTGCACCACTGCACACCCCTTCAGGCACCAGCGTCTGAGAGGGGAGCTGAAGAGCAGCGCAATGAGCAGAACTCACCAAGCGAGGACAAAATCCAGAGCTCAGCTACACGTGAACTGTGAAAAGCCCTGAAGAGACACTCCAAGGGAACAGAGTGGGTCAAGTCAGTCCTTCCCACCCAAATTCTGCCTTCCCTAACACACAAATGCTCGATGGGACTGTAAAAAGTTCATTCCAGGCTGAGTGAGCTTCTCACCTTGACTGAATGAACAGTTCCTAGTTAGAGACTGCCGCAGATGGCAAATGGGCTCAGGAGCAGAGCAGCACTTCAGCAGCCACTGAAGACAGGGGATGATGTCCTGTGTGCCACTAGGATGCACTGCCTTCCCCCATTCCCATGGACCTGGCAGTGTTCCACAGCTGCTCACCAACTGCTGCAAGGGAGAACACCAACTCTGCAATCGGGGGGGGAGAGGTGAAAAAGGGAAGGGAGATGCAGAACCACTTTTTCATTCAAATGTGAAAATCCAGAGATACGCATGGGTACAAGTAAGGGCAGAATAAAGCCTTAAATATTTAGTCTTCTTTGAAGCTTTCACACTAATCACTTAAGCCAACACAACATCTTAAAAATCTACGGAATTATCCAAAGCCTTTCTGTTAAGCCAGTTCTAAGGATACAATCAGCTCCTCTCCCGCCCTGACATCACACAAAGCGACTCAGGCAGCAGTTAATAAATCTAAGCCCCTGTGACAGATTTCATCTTCCACGGGGAAAAAGAAGCTGCAGAGGAAACCGAAAAATAAAAGAGGATCTGAGGGAAAAATCTATTCATTGATCAGGGGAAGGAGAATGCTAAATTCAGCTGGCAAACAGCAGCCTGGCAAAGGAGCCATCGAGACGCTTCCGAGGGTGCTGGCACAGCTTGTCCTGGGTGGGCTCAGCAGCCCCAGCAGAGGAGCTGCAGGTTCTAAATGCACCCGTCCAGCACTGCAGAAATCAGACCCAGTTCTTGATGCACTGAAAACAGCACTCTCCTCTGCAAATCCATCCTGAAATTCCTCAGTGCCCTGAATGTGCCAAATGACCAGCTCCTCTGTAACTGGCATTTTGTAGAGGAGAAATGCTCACCTGGTGCAACGGAGCCAGTCTCACAGTGGGAGAGGTGGTCACTTTCTTTTCACTGATCTCTCTGAAACAATTTATAGTAGTCCCACATCTTAAAAAAAAACAAACTTAAAAGCCATAAAATTAAAGCAGCCTCTCTCCTGTGCTACAGAGGAGTATACACAAACTCAAGCACAGACTTGCTGAAGAGTGGAAGGGGTTAAAATCTGTGGGGAATGAGAGAAAAAGGCTAAAAAGCACTACTGCAGTTAATGTTAAAAACACTAATTTCAGTCCATTTGTGCACTCCGAGGCATTCCGGTTTGAATTTCTTCAGTGAAACCAGATGTCTGCAGTGATCACCAGAATGCACAGGCTACAGCACAATCAGCTTGTCCTGGGCACAAGTTCCAGCACATCCAAAGAAACTGGGGACTCTCGGAGAGGAAGCAGCTAAATGCAATAACCTGGTGATTGCTCAGAAACAGCTCTCAGGGCTGGAATTGGGAGGGGGATGGAAAGGGACGACAGCAGTGATGAATCCTGAGCAGAGTCTGACTCCGAACACAACTGTGAAAAAAGCACATAATCAAGAGACAAAAGGCTTCCCAGGGAATGAATGTAGCTGGTTGCTCTGTCATTGCATATAATCAAATAGATGTTCTAATAGCGAGGCAGCACGTTACAGAGACAGCTGTAATAATCAGAGCTTTAACAGGCTCCAACACAAAACCCTACAACGTGGCAGTGGCACGATCATCTTCACTCTCAAGCTGTCCAGCTGAGAAGAGAGGTTGTGCTTTTATTAGCTTATATTAGCACACCACTTATCTAGTTTCTAAAAGCAGAATTAAAACCTTCTGCCATGTGCTGACACCTGGCTGCTGTCCAAGCTCGTACTTCATTTAGCATTATCACTGAAAAAGGGAGGCTTAGGCAACACTGGAGGGAGATGGCAGGACAGACAGACGGCTGCCCATTACTGTCAGCTCGCTCCGTGGGCTCCCTTCTCCAGCCTCCAGGAGACAGGAACCTCCCAGAAACCACAGCAAGAAAAACTGAGCTCCCTAACTTCACCAATTCAGGCTGCTGGATCCCTTTTCCTGCCCCCAAAAGCTTATCCCAGCATCAATTCAGAGCAAACAGCCTGGATGCAAACATGATCCCAGCCAGGAATTTTCTGTGCCTGACACAAGGTTGGTGCACAACCACCATCCCTACTGATGCACTCCCTGCTTCAGGGAGCAAGAGGAGCATTTTCTGCAAATGTGAGTCCAACACACCAGCTCTGCATGAAGCTTCTGACACCGTTTCCCACAGCTGACTCCTCCTGCACCGTTGCTCCAATGCTATTCCTAGCACGGAGAGTTTTGCAGCTCCATCCCAGGTCCAAGCAGTGACGCGATGGCCACTGCTGTCTCCAGGCTGTGCTGAGTGCATTCCTTCACTGCCAGGCAATGCTTTCTAGCTCCAAAAGCCCTTTTTGTTCATAACCACACCTTATCTGCTCCATTATTAAATCCCCTTTTCCCTATCTTCCCAAGAACATTGGGATACAGTGGTAGAACAAAGCAGCAGGAGAATCACCTTTTAACTAATTTGTGAGCCTCCAGCTGCCCTGTTCTCCCATTCCAGAAGTTCCCTGAACCTTGCCAGAACAGCAGTGTTTGACATGCTGAACCCAAGTAGAGGACAAACATGAATATGGTGATTTGCTCATTGAGCTGCATACATAATCACTAGAAAAGTAATGAACAAAGAAACAGCAGGCCAGAAAACAAGAGATTGAGCAGGCAGGGTCAGGTATTTCAGCAAAGCTTCCTACCTGTTTATTAATTAATTGAGACAGCTTTCCAGAAGCCTTATAGCAACAGGGGCTCCCATTTATTCCAGGTGAGCACAGTTTAACTGCTGAAGATCTCTACCTGGGAGGAAGCATTTCTGATATCAAGGGGAAAAAAACAAAAAGGAAAGTTTGAAGGGAAGAAAAAGTTAAGAAAAATATCACCACAGCCTCTCAAACACATAATGGTCCCGCAGCAGGGGGAGGAGATCTCTCCCCCTCTCAGCTCCAGGTTATCTGAGCTGCTGGATAAAAGCCCATGGAGCCACCACTCTGCTGTGGCCATTCCCATACCCTCAGACACTCGGAGCAGGACCTACAAAGCACATCCACCCCAACACCTCTCTCCAGCAGGAATGCCCTTCCTGGAGAAAAGAAGGATAATAATAGCCAGGACTTACAGTTTATCATTCTTCTGACAGTCAGAAAGTAAGCTTGAAGTGAACTCCTTTCATCCCTTCCCACCCTTTCTCTCTGCTCTGTCTGGTGCACGGGGGTAATTAAAGTATTTTACTGCCTGACTGACAGCCCAGTGCCCCACGAGCCACAGGCGAGTAAAGGGCACGCATATTCCACAAGGAATGTAAACAGAGCCGTGGCAAAATAGTCAGCAGTCACCTCCAGCAGCATTCCTAAAAATCAAGGAACACTCCGCAGAACTTCCTTTCCCTCCCTCCATTGATGTTTTATATTAAAAATCAAACCCAGTCCCAAGTGAACAAAGATAAGAGCATGAAGGTTCTCATTTTGCTGCGAGCATTCAATTTGCTAACGCATTTTAGCTGAAATTCCTGCTTAGTCACGCCTGACACAATCCAGTCTTTTAGGCAAACATTCCCTCCATTCTGTGTGCTATGGCTGCCAGCCAGCTTTCAGTTGATGTACCCAGGGCTTTTCTGCTGGTGTCCAAGCACAGCGAGATCTCTCAAACCTGCTCCCACACAGCACTGCCACCCCTGCATATGCTCTCCATTTAGAGACAAAGCAGATGCAGATTTATGTATAGGCAGGTCTGAATAGTGCATATTAATTTTAGAGATAGCAAACAGAAAAACTTCTGAGTCGGGTTATGCACAGGAAATAACTGCATGTCCTGAAACAAATAAATCTTTCTGCAAACAGCCAGAGGACATTATTCTTCACCCTAGAATTAAAGCTTTGTTGTAGGTGGATTTAAATGAAAGGCTTTGTCTCTATGGAAAAACACCAACAGAAGAAAATCATAATTTGTTAAACAAAACACAAACAATTTCCAAGGCTCCTACAAAAGGAAAGTGAAAAAGAAGGATAGATCCAAAGCTTCTGATTAGAAGTCGGGCTCAGAAATTCTGATACTGAACACACTGTTCAGCTGCATTTCCTTCTCACATGACTTCTTTAAAGTCCAGAGAGTTTTCTTTAAGGTCCCAGACAAGATTTTTATCAAGAAGACGAAAAGATGCCCAGTGCTTTGGCCAAGTACCTGACCACGGTTCTCACTACCAGGTCCTGCCTAACTCAGCTACCCACAGCCTTGAAATTCAGGGCAAGAACCTGCTAAAGCAAAGTGCAGAAAGAAAGAAAAGAGGAAATCGAGTTTTCCCCGTTACCTGAAGTAGTGCTCCCTGGATGCTGGGTGGCAAAGCAGCTTCCAAACAAACTCAAAGGCAGAAAGGGAAACCAGCCCAGCTCCCAGGCAGCTCCCGCTGACGCAGAGGTGAAACTCTGGGCAGGCAGAAGGTAATTCCACTGGAGTCAATAAAGATGGCAAAGAATCCCCTGCCTTTCAGGGCGGCACGCAGCTCAGCTGCTGGTACAGCACAGCCATGCCCTGTCCTCCTCAACCCTCGGGAGAATCATTCCATTCCCGGGCTCTTCCTGGGCTATCCTGAGGTTTCTTGTGCCTGAAGCTGCGAGCAGATGGAGTTTCCTCAAGTTGAAAGAGCACTGAGAATGTCCCTGAGCATTCAAATCTTTCTTCTCTTCTGATAGCAGCAACTCCTCTCTTCAATTGTGCCTGCTCAAGGTTTCTCCAGAAGTGCAGGAGAATAGAGCCTGCTCTGGAAATTGTTAATTATTCCCCAAAATATCATTAATTTCTGAGTGGTTTTTTTAAGATAGCTGGTCTGTTGCCTCAGCTCTAATTACATTTCTCATGTCAATTAATTAAAACCATGCTAAACGAAATGCCAGTTTTTATTTAAAGTTTAGGGGAAAAAAATCATGGGATACAATTAGATGTTACCAGACATGATCTCAGCAGGTTTTCAATTATTCTATGGATAATACAACCCTAATTCAATACAAAGCTGTAATTAAGAATGTAATTAACTTGTGGCATTCTCCTGATGTCATACACCACAAGAACACATAACAGTGCAGAATCCTTAATGGATCTGTCTTTTTCATCGAGGATGAATTAGGCACATAAAAATAATTTACTGGGGGAGCTTGGCCAACATAATGGCCACATCCAAAACACAAAGCACAAAACCAACTCTGTCCTGTCAAGGACGATCTGGCCAGGACCCAAACCTGCACCTGGCACGGAGAAGGTGGCTCTGCCTTCAGAGCCAGGTGGGAGCTGGGTGGGCAGGGCTGGGGAGGAGCACAGCAGCTCAGCCAGGTCCCTGCTGGGCTGGGCTGCTCTCTGTGCCCAGCACACAGGGCTGCACGGAGCAGAGCTGCTGGGCTGGCTGGCTGCATTAAAAACCTGCACTTCAGTCTGGGTTTTATCCCATCTCTGTGCTATCACACCACTTCAACTTCACAGAAACCCTCCAGGCCACTTCTGCTTATTAAAGGAAGGTTCCTGAAACACAGGCTGCTCTGCTGTGCTGTCTAAACCAAAGATTGCTGCTCTCAGTTACAATTATTTGAACACCACCATTTCCTTAGATTTTTTAATATATGACATTTAAGGGAGGAAAAAGAGAATAAGGTACATTTCCTGAGGAAACCAAAACGGGTCTCAGAAGAAAGCCCTCAGAACTACAAATAACAGCTCTGTTCACACTGTAAAAAGAACCTACAAAATATTTACTTTTCTTTCAAGTAAACCCTCTTGCAAGAAGGATAGGAGGATAAAAGCTCGATTTATCAGCTAAAGAATCTCCTGCACTATAGTTCAGTGGTGATGTGCCAGTAAACACATGAAAATATCATCAGGTAAGGCACTGACAGGCACTCTAGGAATATCAAGGAACTCCAGAGCCATTGAACAGACTTCTGAGACTTTAAAAGAGGACACTTCTTTTTTTCTTTCTCTCTAAACACTCAGTATTTCCCTTTCTTTAAAATAAATTAATTAAGGAGTGTCTTAAGCCTATTTCTGCTACTTGCTGAAGGAAATTACCACTTGACATTCAAATAAAGTTCCATTCTGTAAGCTGACTGTAAGGAACTTCATACAATGGACAACATAATTCTCAAAGCATTAACCACTACACTCAAGAAATCTGTAAGTGGATTTTCTAAGCTTCACTATCAATAGCTTAATTAGCAGGAATATTTATAAAGATCTTAGAGAAAGTCTGACTTTTGTGGTTGAAGCCTAGAAAACATTTTAATTCAAACCTAACAAATGCATCAGATGAAAAACTGGGGGAGGTTCTTGTAATATATTTCTCAAGCATACAGGTCAATACCATTCCTGACCTTCAACGTGCTCAGCCTTTTCTGCAATGTGTTGAATCCTCACTCCCTGACAGCTGCAAAGAGCTTTTAGGGGATTCTACAACATCTGAATCTGGTGGGGGAAGAAACATTTCTTCTGCATGCAGTGTGCAGAAAGGGAATGGCAGAGCCTCCTGACACTGCTCAGAGCACACACAGCAAGCCAGAGGTGGCCACTTGATTAATTTATAGGAAAATACTGCTTTGAGATTGGTTTTTTCCTGCCCTTTGCTCAGAGACCTAAAGAAGTCCAAAAGCCACAGGTTTTCCCTCCCGTGCCCCGCGTTGTTGGTAAATTTTCAAAGCAAGCACAGTTCCAAGCTGTTTGCACTCGGGTCCACCTCGTCCTCCTCCAGGTCTGCCAGGGGTCCCAACACCCTTCCACTGATGGATCCCATCCTCCACTTCCATCTTCCCTCTCTGTGCTGAACCCTCAGCCAGTGAAAGGGACACACACCAGCCCATCCTCTACCAAGCAGCACCAAAATCACTGAACGTCACCGATATAAAAATGTTCTCGAGCTCACCCAGCCACAGAGATTTTTTTCCTCCAAGCAGTTATCACATACAGACACACTCAACGATTACCAGACACAGCTCTTTTGGTTTCCCAAAGTATCACTCCAGTAAACTTGAACCAGATGTTGTCTTTATATATTTTGCTAATGCTATCCATTTTTAATCAAAATGGAACTGACTAAATTCATGGTCTTAGTTAACAGCAAAGCTCCTTTGAATCACAAGATGTCTCTTTCAGATCAAAGTGGCACAGAAAGAGTCTGAGTTCAAATTTATTCTCGTGTATCCAGGGTCTTTCTTTAGGATTCTTACCCTTTTTCCACAGCTCAAGATGTTGGCACTTCATGAATCAATCTCAAAGGATATTAAAAGCAGCAGGAATAGCCTACAATGAGCCAGAAGGTTCCTTCACAAAAAAGAATGTTAAGTTTGCCAAGGAAAGCACTAAAAAAGTAATAAGGAAATCCAGACTTAAACTTAATTCATCCCCACATACATATGCATTAAGATCCAGCCTTTAATGACAATTTATTTCTTCCAGAGTAATTGTGAGCAAGGCTGACAGAACAGACAGCTGCTCACCATTTCTTTAGCATTATGTATAACCCCATGCAGTCATTCAAGACACAATATTCAAGTGTTGCACGGAATTATGAACATTCTGATAAACTTTTTAGGCAGCTTATCATGGTACCATACAGCACTCTTCAGAAATATTAATACATTTACTTACACAGCCCTTTGCTTGAACAGAATTTTCCATGATTTTAAAAGGCTGAAGTGCAGCACAGCAAAATTAGCAGCTACACTCTCAGAAGCATCTGCTAATACAGATGCCTAATTAGAAAACCTGTGGCCTGATTTTCTGAAGGATTCACTATTAGTGCAAGTTCTGCTCAAATCTCCTGTTTACATTAGGGACAGTTATAAAAAAAAAAAATCAAAGCAGAACAGAAGTGTGCCTTTTTCCCCCAGTGCAGTGCTGTGCAGCAGGAACATGAACCAAAAATAATCCCCCAGAGTGTTCCTAAACTTCTTTGTCCTTCTGCAGCCTCTGCTCCTTCCATGAGACACAAGCCAACCTGCAGAGGTACCCAGCACGTCTGGCCACAGCAAGGGAAGGTAAAAGGATTCAGAAAACGGAGCCCTGAACGCCAAGGGAAATTGCAGAGAGGAAATTTAAGATGCCTAGGACCAGATATCCCCTGCCTGTCTTCCTTCTGTGGCTTGCGTTTGGCTCCTGAGAGCAAGGCTGCGGTCTCTGCAGGGCTGTTGGAGACGTGTTCTAGGACGCTGCCCCCAAGACAGCGTGCAGGGCAGTGACAGCCACACCACCCACTCACGGAGTGCCTGAGCTGCTCCCAGAGCTCAGCACAGCCCACCAGCCCCACACCTCCAGCTCCTGGAGCCAACGGAGCCCAGGCCTGCAGACAATACCCTCCTTCAGCCCAAAAACTGGGATTTTTTCCCAGGAAGCTATCCATCCTGTGTGCAAAATGAGACAGCAGGCCTGTGGATAAGCACCTGTTCCTTAACCCTTGGTGTGCCCTGAGTGCTTCCCCCTCCCTGGAGAAGGAGGCACCGAGAGCTCTGCTGCTCTCCCACCATGGCTCACAGAGAGAACAGCCCAGCAAAACCCCTCTGCAGCTCTGCCATCCACAGGCACACTGCTCCCCAAAGACAGGGCTCCAGAATAATGCTGCTGCACCACCTCCATTCTGCATTGAGAGCAGACTAAACCCAATGTTCTGACTCGACAAGTCTGGCGACTTTGAATAGATTTTTTTTTTGGTGGAATTAGACCAAAAGCTTCAAAATATTTTCATCCCCCTTTTTATGTGCCTTTTTGTGATGCAGGGACATGTTTGCAGGAGTTATCTGCAGTCATGAATCTTACTTAGTAAAAATGAATGCTAGCATTCATACATCATCATCACTTCAGAAAGAGATTAAGGAAAACACCATCTATCTCTGCCTCCAAAAGTGAAAATCACAGGATTTAACCCAACTAGTGCTGCTCCTGGAAATGATTCTAGCTGGCTAGAACTCAGGATTCTCCAGCTGCCTTTGTTCTCAGAAACAACTGAACCACTTCAGAGACTCTTCTGAGTCAGTCAGAAAAGACACAGCATGAAAAACCCCAGCTAAAACGGCTTGAGCTTGAGACAGTCCCATTTCTAAAGCATTACAGTGCAAAGTGTTGCACAGTCACTCTGTCACTTTCTGATCAAGGGTATCTGCCACGTTTTAGATAGAAAAATGGGATTCCACTCACTTTTAAACGATCAGTTCAGACCAAACCCCCCTCAGTTTTACTGCACTCCCCTGGCTTCTTTCTCAACGTAACACCTATCCGCTAGGAAATATCACATATGCAATGAATTAGACCACACTCCTTTCATCTCAAACTGCTTTGAAATGTCACTTAGTAAACCCAGTGGAGTTTGTTTTCCCAAGGAAAATAGATTTCTCCACTAAATCTTCACATCAGGAATGTACCATGTGGTTTGCATTTTCTGTTCCTCAAAACAGTTCCCCAAAAGCTCACACTGTTTGATTTTATTTTCAGTTAAGGGAGTTCAAACCTAAAATGTGGTGAGGCAAATTAAAAATCATAAAATGGGGGTTGAGGCGGGGGTCTGTATTATGTACTTATGTAAAGTGCTATTTATTATTTATTTATTATTTTGTGCACTTTTAGTAGAGTAAATTTCAATACAAATCCAAGTGTATTTCTTCAATAACAAACAGAAATTAATCAAATGCAGAGGCTGGCAACTCCCAACTTGTTTTCTAAGAAGGCTGGATAACTTATTAGAGTAATATTTGGATAATCAAATGCACGAAACAGAGCACAGGTAACAGAAAAGAGAGATTTTCACCCCCGTTTGCTGCCCAGAAATACAAACTTACTCTGCAGATGGAAGGAGAAAGGTCCTTTGGGAGTCAAAACATCCCATCAACATGAATTATCCCCTGGAAGCATTCCTGACTCTCCTGTGATCACTGGAGCACAGAGCAGTTTGGGATCTTTACTTTGTCTCCCAGGCTGTGGGATGGGCTCCCAAGAAGCGCTGAGCACTCACCAGGAGCTGCAGCCCCGTGCCCACCGAGCAGAAACTGGGTTCAATAAAGCTCCCCTGTGATTACAGCTCTGCCATCACCAGCACCCGGGGAAGGTTAAACTGTTCCCACCAGTCCAGGACGCGGAAACGCTTCCAGCCACAGCCCCGAGAGCAAATCCGCCCCCTCTAAAGCAGATGCCAGCATCTGGGAACTCAAATCCCCCTCCTGAGCAAAGGCCCTTCCCTGGAGCACCAGTAACAATCACTTGAGCCAGCATATTGAAGCAAAAGTGAGTTTTAAGCCCCAGTAAGAAGCAAACCACCCAAACTCTACGGTGCAGCAGTGAAAATACCGCGCTTCCTTCCCACCTTCCCTGAGTACCACCCTGCTGTGTCAGCTGGAGAGAGCACTGACATCCAGGAGTTCTCAGCACAGGAACTAATATTTGATAAAGTCACAGATGAAATGGCCAACTGCTGTGCTGATAAAACTCCAGAGCAAAATTCCACCCAAACTGAGCTTCTCTCTGCATCCAGAAACTGTGCCAGGCTACTGCACGACACAGGGCAGAGCAAGGAAAATTCTGGTTGCATTTTATTTCTTTAGAGGTGAAAACCAAATAAGTAATCACAGATACATACATTTGAAATGCCCCTACTCGTAACAGCCAAATAATTTGCATTAAATGCCCTTTAATAAGCTGAACAAATGGACTCAGATTGTTTCAAACATCCCCTCGTGAAGGATACTGAAACAGTACTATTTGAACTGCACCTATCACTTATAAAGAGAATAATTGTCACTAAAAGAGAGAAATTTCCAAAATCCCTTCAGCTCTGACACGGTTTAGCAGTGCCAAATTCTACGTGACATCCTGAACTTTCACCTCTTCCAACAAAGGAATACATAAATGCTGGGGGGGAAAAATATCATTGTAAACTATTAACTGTCTGTGAATAACACCATGAATGTGTGACACATCAAATCCAGTTTTGTTCATTGGAAGGGAAACTGCACAGAACACAAGATGGGCTGAAGGCATTTACCAAGCAACCACGACTTGTTAGATAAATAAACTGTCAGCCAACAGCTTGTGCCAGTGTCTTGGCAGGTCTTCATGCACAGGTTCTAACACTAAAATCTCATCTTTAAATTTAGAAAAGTCCACAGTCATAAAATAATGAACTAGCAAAAGTCAAGAGAAACTAAGAAGCCCTGGAGAACCAGGGCTGCAGTCCGACACACCCTTATTAAAGGAAAAAAGAAGGGAAGAGGTGCAAGAGGCACAAAGCACATAAAAAGGCCAGAACATCGCTACAGCCTGAACGGGCTTGGATGCACTGCTGAATTGATCTGAAAGCTGAGAGGGGCATTTCAGGGTCTAGATCAGGACCCACATTTTAGAGGCATTCAGAATCGTAGATTCAATTCCAATTCACACATCTCAGCCACTGACAAAGGTGGATCCTTTTCCTCTTCTCAAAACAAAAACAAATCAATGTAAGCTCTGTTCAAAGGAACCATTTGCATTTTGTGACTTTCCTGAACAATATTGCCTAAAGGCATGATTTTTTTTACCTCAAACCAGTTCTGACATGACTGCACTACAGGACCACGTTTAAATGTCATCTGATGATTCCTATTAAAGTGCCACAGTTTCGTCGCTACAGCTAATTTAATTCTAAATGAATTTTCAAAACCAAGACTAAAGTTCAATGGAAGCCTGAAGCTTTGAGGACCTGTGAAGCTTTGAGCCTGAACTACAGCGATATCCAGCTTTAATCCGTGAAATAGCCACGGCAACACACGAATCTCTGTTTCTTTGAGTAGGGCTATAATGCAATAAAGACCTTCCCGATGGACCTTGCACTATAGGTGCTTCCACATTTGTCTTTCAAGACCAGTCAGCACCACCCTTTTATCTCCAGACTCCTGGTGACTCTCCAAAGGAAAAAGGAGAATATTCTAATTCCATTATGTCACATACAATTGGAAAAATTCCTTTTACCAGCTTGCTGACATTCCAAAGCACAACACATCAGCTTATGGAATCAATATGAAAATGTAGCTAAT
This sequence comes from Motacilla alba alba, assembly GCF_015832195.1. Lineage (NCBI taxonomy): Eukaryota > Metazoa > Chordata > Aves > Passeriformes > Motacillidae > Motacilla > Motacilla alba. The sequence goes on along the minus strand of NC_052030.1, from coordinate 12,776,523 downwards.
GGGCACCTGCAGTGAATTGTTGAGCACCATCATGTGATCCTGATCTTTTATCAGGCTGGGCTCATTCCTCAGTAAAAATGTAACAGCAATAATTCACAGTACTCCCCAGTCAGCTGCGGGTACTCTTGTAAAAAGAACTTGCAATTTACCCCAAAGTAAAAAATATTTTTCCTATCCCCATTATGATAACAAAAAGGTAATCAAGTGCTGTAGCCATTTCCATTTTACAGATGAACAAATGAAATCTGACAGGTGACCTCAGCATGCACATCTGCACATACAGCTGGGGAGAGAATTACAGAAAACAGGGAACACATTCTGGGGAGAGAATTACAGAAAACAGGGAACACATTCTGGGGAGAGAATTACAGAAAACGGGGAACACCATTCAGAATTCCTTGCTCTTCCCTCTGTGATGCAATGACAAGGGAGCATGTTCACTCATACACATGGGAAGACAGTTCCCTATTTCTGAATTCCTTTAGTAGATTTCTTTCTGGAATTATCAAGGGTATAATTATGAAAGAGAGAAGCACAAAGGCGTTTGATACAGTAAGAGCTCAGTAACATCTGTCATAAAACACTGGTTTTTGAGCACCTATAAAAGATAGAAAATATAGCAATTAGTCACTCTGCCAAATAAAACACAACTTCTTGTTTTAAACTGTAAAAATAAGGCCATTTAAAAGACAAAGATTTGAAGACACGGCAGGATAGACCTGCTGAGAGGCCCAGTCAAGGAAGATCCCAAGCTCAAGCAGTGTCACATCAGCGTTTCCAGGAGGCAGAGCCTTTACACTCAGGTGAGGCAGGTGCAGCTCTCCTCGGCTATTGGTGCCACAGCCCGTCACACACAAAGTCACCCAACAAGCATCTCACAGCACAGACACTGCCCAGAAAACGAGGGGCCCTCTCTAGCTGCACCACCTTCTGCTGTCTGAGGCGAGTCCAAATCCCAAATTGCAGCTGTGCACAGAGAGAAGCATCTTCTCCATCTGAACAGCTCAATGCTGCACCCCTGGAGCCATGAAACGTCGAAGCTCACATCCCACCAAAAGAGCAGAGACAGAGAAAGCCTAGATTAAACTCATCATTACAAATGTGGGAATGCAAGGAATAACAACAAAGTATACCATGAAGGATGACAAAGCTGTAATACAAATCGATGCTCTACAAGGTTTTACATAAATCTGCAGCAAAACTGAAGCCCTCATGAGTTTTTAGGGTGATATTATTCATAAGCAGGCATCCACCCCTCACTAAGGGGCAGCCAAATTCAATCTCCCTCTTCCCCCATGTTCTGATCAGTGAAAATTAACAGGTATTCAGGAGTCAATACTATATTAACTTCCCCACAGTAGTTATTTATTCTATTTGCTACTCTTTATTTCATGCCAGCAGAGTGAGAGGTCATTTGATTCCACAGTGCAAAAATCAAACATTCTGGCTGTTTCCAGAGAGATATGAAATTAGAAAGTAAAAAAACACCACTTCAAGGCGTGAAAAAACAATTTAAAAGAAAGAAGATGGATAAGGTGTAATTGCTGTCTGCACCAGCACACCCACAGCACCAACCCAGCGATGGCTGGAAACGAGTGCACGAATCAAACATGCTTCAGCAGCCCAGCAAGTACAGGCCACTGGTCAGGCTGCAGTCCCCACACGAGTCTGCTGGCACTGCACAATGACTGACGGGGTAATTCAGCTGCAGACAGCAGGAATTAAAACTGTAATTGAGTCCCAAAGCAGCCTGGGCTGACTCCATGTCCACCATGGAGGGAGCTTCCACCTGGCTACAAGGGGCCCTGGGGCAGGAGACACCACAGAAGGTCTGGGCCCACCTGCCCAGCTCTGCTTCTCCTCCAGCACTGCTCCAGGACAGCATCCTGGAGGGACAGGGCATGGAAAACACAGGATGGGCACTGCCCTGCCCACAGCTCAGGCCAGGCTGCTGCAGAGAGCACCTGGGACTGCCAGGAGGGCAGAGCTCGCCCTGGCAGGTACATGCCCAGGGCACAGCAATTGCCAGGGGTTTTACCCCTAAGGACACATCGACTCTTTCCCTGCCATGAGCAAAATTATCCTTTCCAGTCTTGCTTACTTGACACCCCATCAAACCATCCACGGACTGTTCTCTCAGCAATCTCCCAAGTCTCCTCCTGGCATGTTTCATCAGGGCATCAGTGCTTCCCAAACAAGAGGTCAGCAACTATGTTCAAACAAAGGAAAATCCAGAGTTTCTACCCCCCTCAGCCCCCTCCACAAGCTCTGTTCTTGTAAACCACTGAATTCTTGGCTGAAGTTCTGGAAAAGAAAAAAACTGATTCAATCTGAGGCAGATGCTTGGCACGGAATACTTCAGCTGAAACAGTTAATGGTTGGGGAATTTATAAGAAACTAAAACCAAACTCTCCTAATGACAACTCTTATAGAAGTAGTGCTGTTAATCCTGTTTGCTATAATAGTGCAAGAACCTCAGGGTTTGGGGTTTTTTTGTTTGTTTGTTGTGGGGGTGGTGATGGTGTGTGTTTGGTTTGAGCTCAGGAAATCAGTTTTATCTTGTGCATCAAAAAGCACATTCTACCTGCATGAGGAAATGGCAGTGTATTAATGCAAGCCTCACTTTTATTTGTTCAACACGATACAGAACCAGCAAAATGAGAAAAAACCCCACCCGACAGAGAAATCAAAGCTGCATCGTTTGCAGAGTGCCTCTCATGTTCTCTAACCTCTCAGTGTTTAATATCCTGCAGTGGATATATGATGTAAGCAAGTCCCAGAACAATCCCTTGTTTTCCTGGAGTGTCCCAGGGACAAATTAAAGCCATACCACTGCAACTGCTGGGCTGCAGGACCCAGCTCAGCTCTGCTCTCCCTCCCCCCTTGCTCATTCAAGCAGTAAGTTGATCCCAAGGTGATACAAACTCACCCTTTATTAAAAAAAAAATAATAATAAAAATTGTATTTGATGTGCTTTATCTCCCCTGCAGCAGTTTCCAGAGGAATTAGAGGCACGCCAGGGCTGGCACACAGAAAGAGAGGAGCTCACTTTGGGAGAGGGCAGAAACCTGGCAGCAGCAATTTCCACTGGCTCAGGCTGGTAAGGAACAGCACCCTCAGGCAATACAACTGGTTAGAAAATGGAATTTCACTAGGACAGAAATGAACATTGCAAAAGTTAACTTTCACTCTTAACCAGAAGGAAAAATTAAACGGTCACATAAAGTTACAGTGCTTTTCAGAAGTTGTTAGGAATGACAAATCTTTTCATCACAGCTTGTTTCTGTGACAGCAGTACAATATTACAGAAAAACATTAACAGAATATCTGTCAGTTTGTATCTGAATATATCCACTTGAAGTCAAAATGGTCACTTTATGTGAAACGGTTCACCAAATCCAGAGAATCATCTAAGTAAATTTGGGATGTTAGCCCAATTTTAGAAGCAAATTGTCTTGTAAATTGTACCAGTTTCAAAAATAGTTTCAAATTAAGAGCTGCCACTTGAAAAATGGTACCAAGCAGCAAACTGGAGTAGTTACCTAAGCAATAAATCTTCAAACATATTGGTGGGGATATTTCAACATCTACACCCTGGGACAACTCGCAGCAGTTCATGAGCAGAATCCAATGGTTCAAGCCCTCTGTTGCACCAGCATCAGGGGACATCAGCTTTCCTTTTATTTCCTTCAGATTTCCTCTTTGGGCACAGAAAATCTGATTTTTAAATATACTCGGGAAACAATTAAGTCTTTTTTTTCCATCCAAAAGCATAAACTTATTTCAAAGTTTGATTTTGGTGGGTTTTTTCCATAGATAAGCAACTTTATCAAGTTTTACCTTCAAAGTTTTCTCATAAATGTCAAAATTCCAAACCACTGTTTCTGGGCTTAGTGTTGTCTTCATGGTATTGGAAAGGGCAAGTCACTTACAGCAGGGTGGTGTATGTGGTGTATTATAGAGAAATACACAACTAAAAGCACCAAACACACATTTTGGCAACAGCCACTAACGTAATTATGATAAAAATATTTTAAATTTCACACTGCACTTCTGTAAAATGACAGAAACTTTACAACAACTGGAGAATACTAAAAACAGGATGTGAGAAGAAACGATTAACAAGAACAAGCCGTTTGACCTCGCCCATGACACTTGTAGCACCAGCGGATGGCAAAATCAGGTGAAATTCTTGCAGCAGTGTACAATAGAAGTGTCCACTTAGGGGGACTTGTCTGGCTGGATCTGTCACTGCTGAGACTGCACAGTTCTAGGAGCAGGCTTTGCTAATGACAGTGGCACTACAACTCGCATGAGCTCTGTTATTCAAGCAAAAAAAAGTGCCAAAAAAGGCTGTCTGGAAGCACAAAGGTACTGACCCACGATGTCAGTGCTGCAACAGGAAGACATTAGCACATTTCTTAAGTGTAATGGGAAAGAACCACTTAGTCCCAAATGTACTCCCCTAACGAAAAGTTCACTTAATTGAGCAGGGCTGCAAAGCTGCCAGTAATTTTAGTGATGGGGATGACACTTTGTTTATGGAATCCAGGCTCTACAGATTAATATGCTTTAGACTAGCAAGGAAAATAGGAGAGTACACTCACTGGGTCATTTCACTAGATACAGCTGAAAAGAAAAATGCTGACCTGGGGCTGTGTATTGACCCAAAAAAATGTGAACAAATAGATAAAGGGAGAGTATTTCCATTTGCTAACTAAAACACAGGCACTGCTGGGCTGAAATTATTTCCAGAGCGAGATGCATCCGCAGGCTTTTAGCAGATACCTCTGAGTGAGGAGACTGCAGAAGCTATGAACTTTGAATGCACCATTTGTCCGTCCCTGTTTCAAAGGGGTCACATCTGTCACTAGAGCCTGAGCCAGTCCACAGAACACAAAACAGTACAACTGCTTGAAGAGCTGAACACTGTGAAACTGTTTTGCCAGGGTACTGAGTCTGTAAGGAAGGCTGAATAAAATATAAAGGACTCAGGCCTCCAAGAGCAAGTCAGGACAAGAGTTTGAACTAGACAAAAACAACTTTTCTGGCCAGAAAGTTATTGCTAATGACTATGAAGGAGAGGCAAGTCAAATTTCAGCCAAATACCTTAAGCTAACACCTTACAGCATCCCAAAATATCGCCTGTATTTTTATCACTGGACTGTTTAGATACTAAACAAACCAAAAAGTCCCACTGGACAAGGGGGCCAGACCAGGGTCAAGTCTTTCACCAAAGTGGCAATCACAGAGGATAAGAGACAGAGAGAAAATGATTGGCAAAACCAGCAAGGCAGTGGCAATCCTGGCAGCAGAGACCAGGAACAATTCCTGCTACCAGCCCCCCTTACACCAAACCCACTCCTGCGTGCAATCAGCTCTCCCTGCTGCACAGGAAATGTCTCCTCCGAGCTGAGGGACAGGTGTGACTGGAAGTCACCCAAAACATGCATTTGCTTTCCCCAACATCCTCAGTTCACCTTTTTCACATCCCTATTGGATGGTTTTCCATTGCTGTCTTTACACCCCAGTTCTCTCAGCTTGTTACCACTTTACATCTTTTATCATAATTTGCTTTTTGTCTCTCTGGGAATAGCTGGGACACATCTAGTGGAGCCTGCCAGATATGAACCACTGCCAAAATCTCGCTGTGGCAGCACAAACTTGCATGCAGCTTATGAGTAAATAAAGAAATTTACCAAAGCTCTGGAGAAAAGTGGGATCCTGCACAGAAATCTCTGGCACCTCTTTAACGGCATGGTCACACCCTGAAGATGGCAGGCTTTAATTTACTTTTTTGTCATTTAACTGTCTTAGATGGACACAACCTTAACCACACCTGGGCACAAAAGCTCTGAAAGACTTACAGCAGAGGGGCATTACCTTGAGAACTCTAACCAGGAAAGTTTGTATTCCAACACTTTTGGCAAATTTGCCCTTATTCACAGAGTTTCTGGCTATTCCTTACAAGCCACCTTTTCAGTAGTGCTGAACTTCTCCTTTGTGATTAGAGTTTAAAAACACGGAGCTAAATCCCAATTCACAATAAAACCCCATCCCTTCATCCCAATGAACAGGATTTGTCAATATTTACTAACATTTGGCCGTTTAAGAAAACATAACATTGTGCTGTTTAGTACTTAATTTTCCACAGATATTTCGTTCTGCAATTCAAGAGGCAGACACACATTTATGCATTAGAGAAGCGATTACAGGGATGATATTTTATATCACAGTCATGCACTTAGAAGCAGCTTTGAACAGCCATTTGTAGTACAACTGCTGGGAGTTTTACTAGGTAAGTACAGTGTCTAATAAACTTTGATCTACTACCAAATATGAAAACAAAGTAAAGTGGAATATTAATAGCACTATCTCCATTTTGAAAGGGTTCTATCCAGAAGAGAGATTAGCCACTTATAAAAACTCCACGCAGCTATAATTTAACATAATGCAAGTTCCTGCTGTGCTCTTGGCTGGCACTAACGTGATGAAATTGAGAAAAAGGAAATTTACGAAGTTTTCCGTAACAGTAGGGATGCCATGCTACTGAACTTCCAAAGCAAGATGTAAAAAAACCTCGCTGCTTGATTAATTCAAATCAGGATGAAACAACATTCAAACTCCAGAGCCTCACTCAGTGTCCACTGCAGTGTAACCAAAGCAAGGACGCGCTGCAGGGCTGTGGGATGCAGAAGGGCAGAGCAGAACCCTGGCGGGTGCTGTGCCAACCCATGGATGCGCAGCTGTGTTTGCATTTGGGCTCAAACGCTGCTTCTGTACCTGAAATCCTGCTAACTCCACGCACCTTGAACAGCTGCTCCTGTTCAACACTTTCTTGCTCTTACAGATGCTTGTGCAAACAATGCAGTTCTCTAGCTGGGCATCCTTAAATGCATTTTTAGGGCTCGGTGTACTTGCAGTTTCTGGGAGCCTTGTTCTAGCTCACTGCTAATAGGAAAATGAAGATCCCCACTTATCTACCCATTACAAAATGAAGTAAATCTGTACATGTGTGTTCAGATTTATGCTCTGCCTCAGAAAAGCTATTAAAATAAATAAATAATCTTCCTTCAAGCTCATGAATACCTCCTATAGGCTATAAAGGGGCTTAAGCACATGCATTAGCACTTTGCTGAAAAGAGGTCATTTCCTGAAAGGAATATATATACACTTGGGATTTACTTATGTAAATACAATTTCACACACATCCTCTCCACCTAAGGAGCAGCCATCCCATAATTGGTATGTAAAACATGTGCTCGCACCTAAATGCAAGAGCACTTTTGCACACTGACTTTTATACATCCTGGTCTGACTAGAGGCATGGCTTAAATTAAATGCCAAGCTTCTTTCTTGAGATTGAATGAATTAACATTATTGGCCAGATAATAACCCCAGCATAATGGCACACTGAGGCCTAAGGCAACATTTTGTGAGAATTTTCTTAGAAATTCAAGCCTGATAGGCGATGCTAATGAGTTTAGAGAAGTAAATATGGCTCTTTAAATAGCAAACGACAACTTGTCTATAACAGTAAGTTTCTCAGCACATTTACAAACGTTTTTGCTTGCGAGCTATAAAGTGACTTTCATTTAGTTGGACTTTAGCTCTCAAGAACAATCACTATCCTCGCACGCCAACAAAGGGAGTGCAAATACACGAGGGGAGCGCAAATGAAACGCTCATTAAGGCGCCACAGGAAACTATACAAACACCTTATTTAATAAGTTTAATTAAGTGGGTCTTTTCTAAATCATACAGTGCCCAACAATGCTCGGGCCAATTCCCCGCTCAGAACCTCTGCTTTTCTTCCCTGAAGGAAAGCAATATTTTGCCTTTTCCTGTGGCACAGCAGAGCCCCCGAGCCCCCAGCAGCAGCTGCAGGCAGTGCCTGGCCGGGGCACCACTCCTGCACGGCTGACACAACGCTGAGCCAGGGTCCAGCAGGGCTTTAGGAGCTGGGTTGTTTATAAACTCTCCCTGTAGCACTTTCTCCTGCCTTTATGAAGAATCATAACCTATTTCTGTTGTACAAATACCTTGCTAGAGGAGTGCCATACACTGGTGCCTAACTCAGCACGCTAAGCCCAGTGCGAACGCTCATGGCAGAGGATGCTGGTGACCATCAGAGCAGCCCCACACAACGCCAGGCTCTCCTCACAAACCCTAATCCAGGGCAGTCTCTGGAGGTGAGCACGGGGCTGATCTAATTCTCACCTCCCGGCTACAGCAACCAGAACAGAAACGTGCATTTTAGACTCTTCACGCTGGCACCCTCAGAGCGTGTCAAGTCACTGGGCTGTCCATTAATTTTAATGCACGTCGAAATGAACGGCATTAAGAGGCCATGCAATTTTCTGCCAAGTACTTTGTTTTCCCTGCCGACTGGGGTGGGAAAAGTCCTTTCATGAATCGCCCCTGATTGCGCTCTTGCTTCACCCTTGAGATATTTCTGTATCTCTCCCGGCTGCCTCCACAATCAACTGCCCTGGGAGAGAGGTTGGCAGGGCTGGAGCGAGCCATACAATGAAGAGTCTTTTAGGAGTAATCTTCTTACGACAGTCAAAGAGCACCACTAATACCAGCAGGATAAAGGGCAAAATTATGTTTTTATTCCTAGGAATGGCAACAACAGCAGGCATTGCAGATAGCTTCGGAAGTTCCCACACCCTCCCACCCAGACGGGGAAGAGGGCACGGTTTAATAAAGCATCCACAACCATCATGTTTCGTCTGAGCAAGAAAACAAGAAGTGTTGAGACACGGCAGTCACCTACTACTCTGCACAGAAATCCCCCTTGGGAGCATGCACTGTCTGCATCCCCGAGCCACTTCAGAAGAGATCTGCCTTTATCAAAGGAACTCTCTCATCACACAAGTTCAGCGATGAGAAAAACCAGCAGATCATTCAAATGACCTCTCCGCTAAGCCAAACCTGTTCCTCAGCTGTCCCTTTAATCAAAATAACGAGCATCTTGTCCAACCCAGGTGACAGCTCTTCCATCCAGGCTCCGGAGCCAACACCGCACGATTCCAATATAATTTAAAGGACGCTCTTCCCAAACACTGTCACCGCGCTGCTCTTGGAGCTTTCCCCGCTGCCCAAATTCCGCTCCAAGCTGGAGCTGGCACACCCCCTCCCACAGAGACGCTCCTTGAACACAACGCAGCAATTAACACGCATCTGTAAAACCATCACTGGTAAGGACGAAAGTAAACTTCGCCCGTTTCTCCTCTCAGACAAACGCAAGCTCGCAAGGTTTCCCACCATTCACACAACCGGCGAGAGAGAAAGCAGCAGAGAGAGGCGGCGGCAGGACTGAAAGGGAAAGGCAGAGGGGAGAGGAGGAAGGGGCAGCTGAGTTCACACGGCTGACAAGCGCACTCCCGGCTCGCCGAGGAGCTGGAGCCGCCGCCGCGCGATCAACTGGTGCCCGCTCCGCGCCCCCCGCGCCCCCTCCTCACCTCCGCAGAGCAGCGCTCCGAGCAGCAGCCGGGCCGCCCGCGCCATGCCGGGGGCTGCCGAGGCGCCGGGCCACGTCCCGCCCGGCCCCGGGGCTCCTCCGGGGGCTCCTCCGCCCTCAGCTCTCCGCGCCCGCCGCCCGCGCCATCGCTCCGCGCCCGCGGCGCCCTCCGCGCCAACCCCGGCGGGCACGGGCGGCGCCCACGGCGGGTGCCCCGGCCGGCACCGCGGACGCTCCGCGGACAAAACTTTTGAAGCGGGTGAGCAAAGGGAGGGGAAGGTGCGTGAAGCGGCGCGGCTGGCGCGTCCCCCACGGCCGCTGCCCGGCTGCGCCGGCCCCGAGCGCCCTCCGCCGCTCTCCCCGCCCGTGTGAGGGGCCGCGGCGCGCTCAGACACTTTTCCCTGCGAGGCGGGAGGGAGGGAAGGAGGGAGGGATGGATGAAGGGAGGGGGCACCGCCGAGCCCCACCCTCAGGGGCGTGAGGGGACGGGGACTCGCGGCTCAGGCAGCGATGGAGCGGGACCCGCGGCTGATGCGGTGAGACCGCGGCTCTGGGCGAAGGGCTCGCAGGGCTGAGAGGGACTCCGGGCAGCGGCCCCGGGCTGAGAGGGGCTCCGGGCAGCGGCCCCGGCAGCGAGGGGCTCCGGGCAGCGGCCCCGGGCTGAGAGGGGCTCCGGGCAGCGGCCCCGGCAGCGAGGGGCTCCGGGCAGCGGCCCCGGCAGCGAGGGGCTCCGGGCAGCGGCCCTCGGCAGCGAGGGGCTCCGGGCAGCGGCCCCGGCAGCGAGCGGAGCCCCGGAGCGGAGCGATGGACGGAGCGCTCCAGCCCGGCCTCACCGCGGCGCTCCCGCTGCCTCCGCTCCCTCTGGGCAGCGGCGCTCGGTAAAAGCTGCAAACCGCAAAGAAAGAGCCCTGGCAAAAGACGAGAGAGCCCTGTGCGCCTTCCTCTCCCGGAGGAGGGAAACCCACCGGGTTGTGTTTGCCCCAGCTGTGTTTCGCCAGGCCCCGCCACCGCCTCCTCGCCCTCTTGTTTTGCCTTTTGTACACGTTCTCAGTCCCATCTTCCAAACATAATTCGCTCAGGCAGCCGTTTCATCCCTACTCCTTTAGTTTTGATGCTTTCCCCTGGGCATCCTGGATAGCTGGCGTCTCTTTCCTCCTTCTTGTGGCAAAAAATGAAATGTAAATATTTGTGGCCCAACAGTAAGCACACTTTCGATAGTATTTACTACACACAGCAAGCAAGGGGCAGCTTGGTATCAAGTAGTGAGTATTTGAAATATACTAAGGGCAGAAATCACCTAAGCAGGGAAAACAACCCTCCATGAACAGTCTGTGACAAAGCAACCTCTTTAAATGATGGCTTATTCCCAATCTGCTGGTTTTATCCTAGAAAACGGGCTCTGATCCTTCAGGCAAATGCAGCCATTCCCCCATAGCTGGCCAAAATCAGTAAGGCTCTATCTGCAGTCAGTTCCTGAAAAAGGTGTCAAAGTTTATTAGTAGAGATTACCCTAAACAAAATGAGTAAAGCATATTTTGGCAGATTCTAAGAAGCCTATTGTTGGTGCAAGACATTATCCCTGGTTTGATAAGCCAAGTCAGGAAAGAGTTCCTAGCACAGAGATATCCAGGGAGGAGCTGCAGAGAACTTTGTCAGGAGTATGCTTTGTGCTGTCATGGTTTACATGATTTTATTGTCAGTAGCAGCTAATTCAGATGTGGAAAAAGCAAAAAGATGATATCATATGGATGCAATTTCAATGTAATTTTTCCCACAAGAGTGTAAAGAAGTGTTTCTAGTTGAAAAACTCATTCAAAAATGTGTAACTGCTTTAGTCTCTTCTGCTTAATTGCAGATTGCACTAGGCACTACAAATACTTGTTGGATGAGTTTAAAATAAGAATCCAGCAGCTGACAGTAAAACACAGCAGCTCTCAAACATTTATGTCCTATATCTTGAATTTGTAGATAATGTAGACAATTCATCTCATTCATAAGAAAAAGCAGCCATGGTGACAAGAAATGCTATTTCTTTCCAAGGCAACTTTCACTAAGGGACCAAAACCCAATCCTATCATAATTCATAAACTACCAACATCTGTCTTCTTTGAATTGGGGGGAAAAAAATCAGTCTGATGTAAATCAGATGGAACACGAGATTATTCAGAAGTACTGACAGGCAGTAGAGCTCCTATTTATCACATCTGAGCTGGAGTCTGTGCATTACTTGCATGAGAACCAAGTTTTGGAAGTTGCACCTTGAGTCCATTGGCAGGGACTCTCATGGATGGGAGGCAGAAGTCAAATAACAAGGTGATAAAAATGCTAAAGAAGTCTGGACAGAATAGGTTTTGCTACAACTTCTTCTTGCTCCTGTGAAATTTGATTTCATGTCCTTCTAGGTACGGTAATTCAGTACCAGAATTTTCACTACAAGCTCTGCCTAGGATGATCTGTTTAGGCTTGCATTTCCAACTGAAGGAGTTAAGTACACAAATCACACTCGAAGAACCCAGGTTAATTTCTTTCCTAATGCATTTATAATGAAAATATGGGTTGCTGTGAACAGTTTATGACAACAGCTCAATTAGCACCAAACATGAAAACAGAGCAGTGTGTCTGAAGGCAGAGGACAGTATACAAGGAGTCCTGAAAAAGGAAACTGTAACACTAAATAATACAGAAAATGTCATTACCTACCTTTGATACAGTCCAAGTTATGTCTCTGCACATTCATCAAAGCCATTTAAATCATCTCTAATCCTGAATTTGTTTGGATTTTTGTGATGTTTGATTGCTCCAGAGTAAGTTTGTACATTTAAAGTGAAATTTTGACATTTTGTTCATGGTGACTATTGTGCTGCTCCTCACATTATTCAGCTGAAGATTAGTTTGGAGAATCTATAGAACATCAGAATCTCAGGAGTTTGTTTTCAAGTCTTTGAGGGCTCTCATGACTTTAAATAGACAAAACCAAGACTTTCAGTGTTACATGTAGCACATTCCCTGCAATAACTGTCAGGAAATAAGGAACATGCTCCGAAGCAGGGAGAGTGACTGCACCACAGTTGTCTTCCTAAGGCCAGTCAGCCTCTAAAAATCTTCAAATGTACCATATAATGTGCTTTAGGCTGAAAATGCAGCCTTTGAGGGCTCTCAGCTCCCTCTCTATATTTTCCAGCCACGATGCTGAAATCACGTCCCAGTTCGCTGACCCAATGCTAACAAATGAAAGCAGAAAGAAAAACCCATCAAATCAAAGCTCCTATTTCCATGTGCAGGTAGCAATTGCCAGAGGAACTCTCCAACCCCTGTGCAGGCATTGGGGTGTTTTGTACAATTTGTATTTTGTCATGCAGAAATTCTGTTCATCAAATATATCTCACCAACATTTCTCAGGTGAAAACATGATCATATACTTGGAGAAGTAGCATTTTGTGTAGATGATTGAGCATGACAGCAGGTACTACAGCCATCCAAATGGCTATTTTATTTGTTAGGGAATGCAAAAGCTAAAAAGTTGTCTTGTTCTGTGTGTGGGATGGATAATGTTCATCAGAAAATGGAGAAATAATTGAAGTATAAGAGTGAACACAATCTTCTTAATATGAAAATATTGGGGGTTTAAGGCAAAAAATGACTAAACTTTGTGCTAAGTAGACTTCCAATATTAAAATATTAATCAATATTAAAAGAAATTCAGAAACCTGTCCACCAACCCTAGGACTGGACTGGCAGCAGAGGTGTGTCAGAGGGAATAACCTGACAGAACCTCAGAAGCCAGCTGTTGGGGCTGTGGTGCTGCCCCAGCTCAGCACTCCTGACATACCTGAGAGGAACAGACGGTGCAGTCTGTAATCTGTAATTAAATCTGTGGATTTAATCGCTGTGGGATGTGAAGTGGTCCTGGCTCACTCCCCTGTCACTCGGGCAGAACTGGCCTGCCCTGGGTCCATGAGAGGGTTTGGTGTGATCCCAGCCCTGTCTGCTCCTCCAAGGCCCTTTGAGCTGCTGCTCAGTTTGAGCTTGCCCTGCATCATCCCAGTGACTCTGGCTCTCAGTGTGACCTTAGACGAGGTCCCTCAGTGTCCTCAGATGTGAAATGGGCTAATGACACCACGTGGTTTGGGGATGGATGCACAGAGGGAAAAGCTGCACATCCATTCTGCTGTTCTTTACATTGGTCACACTGGGGGAGTATCTGTCTGTCTCATTTAATGCATCTCTCTGCTCTCTCATGTAATTATTATAATAACTCACTCTCTTTAAATACAGAACTTTAAATCCTGAGAATGTGACTGTGGCCAGTTCACTGCAAGTGTCCCTACAGAAATCACATCCTCTGTTATCCCATCTATACAGGATTCCCAAAGGAAGAACAGGAGAGGGATGCACCCCAAATTCTGCCAGAGATCTGAAGTCACATGAAGGAATTGAGTGCAGAAATACTCAGCACTCAGTTTTATGCCATCCCTGTGCCCGGGTGCATTATCATCTCTCTTCTGCCTTCTGTGCTTTGTTTGCAGTTAGGAGTATTGCCATTTAAAGTGATTTTATTATACTCCAGTGTCAGCATCTATCCTTGTAATAGAGATATAACTTGTATCTCTCACGGTTACTCTCTGGTGCTGCATGCAGACAGCACGGCCTGGCTTTGTACTCAGTGCATCTGAAAGGGGGTTTTCTGCCACAGGGCCTGGCATTGGCATCTCTTTGGCTGACGAATGTTTTTAACAAGGGCTGGGATCACCAGGTACTGGTATTTGCAAAAGGAACCAGCTCACTGGTCACTGATCTTTCCTGGTGCACGACAGGTATCTACTGCACGCATCAAAAATTCGGGGTGCCACGGGTGGATACCCTTCAGCTTGAGGTCTGAAGAGGACCAGAAGACCACTCCTCAAAATGCAAATGACCGTAGAAAAACCCAGTAGATCTTGAAATCAAAGGGATTCAATTGTGGCCTCCCATCCTACCATTCAACACAGCTACCGAAACACCCACACTTGCAGTCAATACTCAATTACCAGTAACATTTGGGACTATGAGCTTCCAGAACACAAACACAATTTCATCATTTGAGGACAGCAAATGCAACAGAATTTGGATAGAGCCAAGAATGAGTATTTATTTTCATATAGCAAATACTTTCTGAAGTTCTGCTGGCAGTATTTTTTTTCAATCTGTACTTATTCTCCTCTTTATTTCTTTGTCTTATCCAGGTATTCTAACCTGGGACTATAAACTCTTGGGAAGGACCATGCTGCAATAATTATGAGCTCTAGGTTCTATTGCAATGGAATTCCATAACCCACTAAGTCTGTGCCTTACACAGCACTTTTCATTTGTGTATTCTGCACTATTTATATATATGAATGACCTTTGCAACGATTCATCCACAAGTGTTTCTGATCCCTCTTACTCCTTCTCTTCTTGTTTACATAAAGTAAAATAAATTAAGATCTGTTGATAAGCTTTAAGTATGAATCCCATGAGGCACTCTGGGATGTTTTCTGCAATGTGAATTAGTGTCCTGGTTTCAGCTTTAAGACAATTAGTTGTCTTCATACAGACTTACTCTAGAAACAAAATATCTGTCAGATACAATATTTGTGAAGGTATTTGTCATTTCCCTGCTGCATCTTTGGATTTGCCTGCAAACCTTTGGAACACTCAAGTCCCACGTGTTGCAGGCTGCCCTGACACAGGAGAGCCGCTTCCAAGCGCTGTGCCCCGGATAAATTGCTGCTCCGGGGGAGCACCCTGACACCGAGCTGGAGTTCAACCAGTGCTTCCAACACGTGCTAGCAGTGACCGGTCCCTGGAGCTGCACCCGGGGATGCAGGAAAGGACCCGGGGTCTGGGAATGGTCAGCTGGATCCTCGGACAGGACAACCGAGGCACGGCCGCCGGCCAGGAGCCAGGAGAAGGCTCCTGTAAGGCGGATTTATCGCCGAGCCGCTCTGGGGCTGGGCTTGCCGGCAGATTCCCGGCTTGGATCGCGGCGCTGGATTCCGGGGATGTCTTCCTGGGATGGATGCGGCTCCTGGGAGGGATTTTGGGGATGCGTTCCCGGGCTGGATCGCTGGGATGGATTCTGGGGATGCGTTCCCGGAATTAATGCGGCTCCCGGGCTGAATCCTGGGGATGCGTTCCCAGGTTGGATCCTGGGATGCGTTCCCGGGCTGAATCCTGGGGATGCGTTCCCAGGTTGGATCCTGGGATGCGTTCCCGAGCTGGATCCGGTCCCCGGGCTGGGTTCGCAGCGCTCGCAGCTCCCCCTGGCGCAGGAGGAGCGCCGTGGCCGCAGGAGCGCTCCGGGAGCGCCGCGCCCCGGCCGGGCGGCACCGCCGCACTCCGCACCGCTCCGCATCCCCGCTCCGCATCCCCGCTCCGCATCCCCGCTCCGCATCCCCGCACCGCACCGCATCCTCGCTCCGCATTCCCACAGAGCATCCCCGCTCCACATCCCCGCTCCACATCCCCGCTCCACATCCCCGCTCCGCATCCCCGCACCGCATCCCTGCACCGCTCCGCATTCCCACAGAGCATCCCCGCTCCGCACCCCTCCTCATCCCGCGCCTCCCCTGGCCATGACAGGCGCATTTTCCCTGCCCAATGAACGGAACACGCCGCTTCTGCCGGGGCACTGTCGGGCTTTGATGCACTGCAATTAGAAGAGGTTCTCATTTAATCACCCAGCATAATAGGACCTGAAATGCTGAAATTCAATCTTTCACGTAACTGCTGCTTTTCAGCAGCCCTCTGGGCTGATGAGGATAATGTTACAAACTAATGCATATTATTGATAAAGAAAACGTTGCAAAACAAATACAGTCTTAGAAGGGTATAATGCTTCAAATTGCTTTAATAGCTGTTTGATTACTGTGGCCAGTAACTGCTGTAAATCAGTGAAGATGCAATTAAATAGTCCTAGTTAGAAATTAATAATAGTCTAGCAAGGAGCATGAGCTTTTAGATGTTACTTCTGCCTGTTTTTATTTTTTCCCCAGTCAAATGAAGGAAATTTGCAACAAACAGATTTTAAATGGCACTTTAGATACAGCTGTCTTTTAATAATAAGAATGCTGAGTCTTGTCTGTCACAGGGCAGATTAAAAAAACCTGAAACAACAAAAACACCCACACAAACAACCAGAACTAGAGAAGTATGAGGAAAACACTTTAGGCATCTAATGGATTAGGACAGCCATCTAAACAGGTTTTGAGAAATACATGCATGTGCTCCAGGAACCGTTTTTTTTTGCAGCCTCTTGGCTCTTCTGAAGGTCCCAAAGACTTCCTTTAATATTAGGATTTACGAATTTACTTTCGAAAACTCCCTCCAAGTGCCAAAGTCATATCACAAAGTGATGCATTTGCTGAACTAAGCCCTGCCTTGTGACTGTCTCCAGAGGATAACAAATCTGAAATTGCAGGTCCCTATGCAGTGTTCAGTGCTCAGGCATTTTATTAACTAATTGGTAGGCCTGAAACAGGCTACGAAGTTCTACCAGGGCATTTAGTTCTCAGCAGAAATGCTGGGATCACCCCAGATATGACTCTTAGTGTCTCAGGGCTTGTGTTAGATGGCCTCCAGAGGCCTCTTTCAATCTGAAACACTCCGCAGTTCTATTCTTTATGGGAATCTGAAAATCACTAAGTTACCTTAGGAGGAGGAGAAGAAGAAGAAAAGAGTGGTAACTGTCCATGCTGAGCTCTCCATAAATATGCCTCCAGAATAATTTACATGAAATTACCAGGGCACAAACAGAAGTAACCTGGATGGATTTTCACTTAAAAGTGTCAGCAATCCTACAGAGATCACTGGCAGTGAGGGCAGAACCTTACAGTGAGGGATGGACTCAAGGCAAGAAGCTTTAGGGAACGTTGTGGGATCAATGGGTAACTGGCAGAAACCACCACCACTGTTACTATAATGAGAATTTTAATTAGAAATGAAAGACAATATGACTCTACAGATGAGCCAGAGACTATTAGTTATGTTCCCATTAAATATTTGTGGTCTGAAGAGCACAGTTTGGCAGGCTGTGACATGCAGAGTGATGATGTAAACTTCAGAACCTCCCCAGGGACCGACAGGAGCTCCTGAGGGGGTGTGTAAGTCTGCCTGCTCTTCCCTCCTCAGTAACATACACCAGGTTTTGTGGTTACAAAAAGCAGCTCAGTTTCCTGACTGATGTGTTTTATTAGAGTGAACAGATCAAGGCACAGAGCTCTCTGCAGAACTGTTCTGTCACTGCTTGCTGCCTTTTTGAACATCTTTTGCCAGCAGAAAGTGGTAGAAGAGGAACTTCAAGATGCCCAAAAAAGAGAGAGACTGAACCTGGAGCTGTGTGGATGATCTCTGATGCTCCGGGTTCTATCGTGTGCTGGCAGCCCAGGAAGCCAACTTTGTCCTGGGCTGCTCCAAAAACAGTGTGGGAAAAGATCCAGGGAGGGGATTGTGCCCTGCTCAGGTGAGACCCCACCTGCAGAGCTGCCCCAGCCCTGGGCCCAGCACTGGGAGAGCTGGAGCTGCTGCAGAGAGCCCAGGGAGGCAGCAGGATGAGCAGAGGGATGGAGCAGCTCCGCTGGGAGGAAAGGCAGGGAGAGCTGGGCTTGTTCACCTGCACGGGAGAAGGGCTTGGGATGACCTAAGTGCAGCCTGAAGGAGCCACAGGAAACATGGAGAGAGAATCCTTACAGGAGCCTGGAGTGAAAGGACAAGAGGGAATGGATTGGAACTGCAAAAGGGCAGATTTAGATCAGACATTACAAAAAGTTTCTCCCTGTGAGGGTGGGCAGGCCCTGGCACCCTGGGGCTGCCCCTGCATCCCTGGCAGTGCCCAAGGCCAGGCTGGATGGGTCTGGGAGCACCTGGGACAGTGGAATGTGTCCCTGCCACAGCAGGGGTGGCCCTGGATGGGCTTTGAGATCCCTTCCAACCCAAACCGTTCTACGATGCATTCCACAAATTTTTAAGGCTTCTAACCAATAGTTTAATCAGGCCATATGTGGAGAAGACAGACTTGTTTAACTCTTGAGTGTCAAAGACAAATCACGCTATCAGAACAGGAGGACTTTGTCTGCAGCACCAAGATGGAAACTTGGCATTTTAGGCTGAGAGTTATCTTTCCATTGAATGATGGCTCACACATTTAGTGCCAGGAATAGATTGTACATGAAGTCATTTTTGTCTGCTAACACAAAAAACAGCTTTAGAAAGACTCAGGGAGGAACTTTTATAAGTTTTCTTGATTTTTACTGTGCTTACAAATTTAGACTTAAGGCTGACATCATGATTTTTATAATATCAGGAGTGCTTTTCCTCCCTGGCCCTGCCAAATTGAGAGGTAGAAAGGGAGAGATTGTCCAAATTTCCACAACTACATTCAAGCATTTATGGACTTCAAGCAAAACTGTTCCATGAGACAACCTTGCTTTTTCCCTAGGTGTAGGGTAAGAACAGTTAACAGTTAAATTATTTCTCTCGATGATTAAATGGCATAAATAATGAACAATAATGGAAAGGTAAATCAAGAATTTCATTAATTTTGGTATTAATGTAAGGCCAAAGAGATATCCAATATAATTGCAATACAGCAATTTTTAAATTGCCTTATGAAGAGAGGCGATGTCTGTGGAACTCCTTCCCGCAGACACCGGCAGTGGAAGCGATCAGCAGTGTTATAAAGGTACAGGAAATTTATATTGACAGCGTCTGAAATTACAACAGTAGCATTTTCAGGAAATTTAAAAGCTCTCATTCATCAGAGTATTAACCACCTTTTAACCAAATAAATTTAGGAACTCTATTTCAGGGGAAATTATCTAGTAACAATACACTGCATTAATCTGAATCCCTTACTGCCACTGCTTCTGAGAGGGTTGAACATGAGAGCTTTTGCTACTCAATTCTAATTTTATTATGAGGCTTCATTTAAAGCTACATGTGACAGCGTGCAAGAGTACTTTGATTTTAATGTCAATACAATAGAAGCATTTTTATTAAGAATGTATTTTGATTGACATTTTTATTCTCTGGAGTATTTATAATAATATTTATTACGTGTTATATTGTTATGCATTATTTTAATAGCATTTTATTATTAAATCATTAAATTGCATTGGCACCTGCAGGTTGCCCTGCCATGTTTATCCAAGGCAGGGTACAAACTGTCTCTGGTAAGTCTGGGTACAAAAGCTTGCAATCAGCAGTGTAGGAATTGGACTTCTCTGTAATTTTCTGCTAAGAAGGCTTGTGCTGTTCTTTCAAAACAATCATTGTTCTGATTTCAAATATCAACTGCATTTTCTTCTGCAAAACACAATGACTTCCATCCCGAGGAAGGAAATAACTGCATGCTCACAACCTGTCTGTAAATGACATGTCAATGTCTTTTGTGCAGGACTCTCTCTCTGTTCTGTGGGATGGTTTTGCTTGCCAGAACAGCCAGGAGATGTTTTTAATGCCTCTTTCTCGCTTTCTTTCTGACTTTCTTTTTTTTTGCTTTCTTTCTTGCTTTCTTTCTCCTAGGAAGACAACAGTCCCAATCTTGTTCTCAAAAACATCCATAAAATCCACCTCCTGACCTGCAAGAGCAGTCTGAAGTGTTCACCATCCTCTAGAATGTCAGCCTGAAGACATTTGCCATTTATTTCACAAAAGCTTTCCCTGTCCTTTCCCTGTGATGGTGACAATGATTTAAATATCACATTCAGCCGAGTTTCCTACGCTCACTTCTTGGATGGACAAACTAAACTGGATGATGGTCTTGCTGGTTCATTGCTCTGCCCTCCATTCTTAGCTACCCAATTTCTGTTGATTTGGAAGGTTTGATAAAAAGAAAGCCTCAAAATCCATTTCAGCACCTCAGTTCCATTTGGGTACCAAGTGACAAGGACTTGGGTTGAAGTTTCTCTGTGGAACAGTTCTTACACACAGGAAGCAGCTGTGCCTGGTCCTGTCAGGTACTGCAGGGGCTCTGTCCTGAGCTGTACCCCGAGGAACGAGGAGAAGTCACCAGAGTCCTGTCTCCTGCAATGGACTAATGCTGCTTTTGGCAGCAGTGCATCAGCAGTTCATGCTCACAGGAGAGCAAATCAGGATATTACCTGGCTTTTTTTTTTTTTTTTTTTTTTTCCCCATGGTCCCTGTTCTTTGTCTGGTTTCAGAGTTAAGTGAGAGAAATATTTTTTCCTCAGTCCTGATTGGACTCAGAACAGTCTCAGCTGAGACAGGAGACGTTTCTTCTTCAGAGGGATCTCTTTACTGTGCCTACCAGGTGCCTGTTCATTCCTCTTTTGATCATGCCAATGTTTTACTTCAACTTTCATAAACAAACATTTGCCTTAGATAATGCAAAGGAGCGCTGGAGTGTTCTGAGGGCACATTCCAGCACTGCAGACTTTCAAGGTCAAGAGACATCTCCTCTTTAAAGCTGGCAGCAGAGGCTGAGGGCTCCGGCCATTCAAAAGGCCATTGTCCCCTTTCAAGGGGCCGCAGAGCTGAGTTGATGAAACAGCAAGCAGAGCAAGCAGAGCAGTCCCAGCTCAGCCAGATGCACCTGACAGGGCTGCGAGAGGTGCCTGACCCCGCAGGAGCCCGGGCTCAGCGGCAGATAAGCCCCAGAGAGGCCCATAATTACTGTCAGGAGTCACGAAACAAAATTCTAGTTCTACTTCGTGTATGGTTGAATAAAGAGCTCATTGTTGTTCATTCAAGGATCATCATTTTACAGCAAAGCCCCAGGCACCGGCCCGGCGGGGTTTGTGCCGTTCTGCACGGCAGAGGGCCCTGTCGCACAGCTCCACGGAAACAATGGCACTGCTGAAAACACATCCACTTCCCCAGCCTCACATTTTCAGCAGCTCGAGGCTTGTTTGTATTTGTCAATACGCAGTTGTTTTCTGTCATGTTGGGAGCAGCAGCCATTAGCAAAGTGATGAGCAAATGCAGGCTTATTGTGCTAAAATTCATTACTTTGTGGAAGAAATAGTATTTTCTGACTGAGGGCATTCTAACAAGCTTCTGTAATAATTCATGTCATCTTTTACACCCGTGCAGAATATACAGTGCGTTACAAAGCCAGAATGTGATATTGCTCCATCTTACCTCACTTCAAAAAGACACAAAAAGATCAGGGTTTTGGAGCAACACAGTGACCAATAAAAATGGGCTGGAACAGCTACCAAAACCCTTCTACAGAAAGCTGTGCAAACACATGCAGAAATCACATGGTATCCAGAGAGTTCTTGTCCCCAAAACAAGTCAAACAATCTGAAAATACTGCTGCTGGAAACCTGCTCCTATGGGACAAAGTAAAAATGAAGCTTCCTTTGTAACTTTAAATATCTTTTTGACACAATGAGTGTTAGACTTCATTCAAAATGGGGTGTTTCATTACAGTCTTTGGCTACTGAGGAAAAGGACAAAAACAATTTCATTATTGCATTGAGAAATTATTTAACATATTTACACTGATGCTTTTCCACTTCTAAAGATGCTGGTTTGGGATCTAAGAAAATGAGATTACTAATAGGTTAATATCCATCCTGTATGAATGGCTATGGTGAAAATATTATTGAATTTTACTAAAATGTCTTTTTTTTTGTTACACTGTGATTAATGGTCCTGATCAGACTGAGGTTCCACTTCAGCTGGCAGATTCCAACTTGAGAATACAGCCTAGTTAAAAATGCAAAAAGTAAAGGAGAAGCAGGGAAGTTAAACACCTTCTCCAGAGCCCCTGGCGTGTCAGGTAAATGGTCCTGGCTCTGCGTGCAAGGATGCAGCCAAAAGCCTGTCTTGCCTCCTTGGAGCTGGGTGGAGGCCTGAAAAATCGTTGTGTTGTTCTTGGGGAGTGGAAGGTTGTGACTGTTCTCCAGTCTGGGATGGGAAATGCCTTCTCATCACACTGCAGAGCACATGGTTTGCTCAGACCTTTTAGGGAAGGGGTGGTTGCTGGAGAAAAGTCCTCAAATAATGACATGTGGAATTTTGTGTGATAAGGACTGAAAACCCCTGCGATGTCAGGACAGGGTTCCTTAATGGATGGGAGACTTTGCACTGACTTTCACACACAGGGGAGCAGGTGTGGAACTGAGGCATCAAAGCTGTCCCTCCAATGAACTGAATGTGTGTCCAAGCTGATGAGCATCTGCATTCTAACACACTTTTCATTATGCAAATGGGAATAGCAAGACATATACACTTGCAGATGGAAATAAATAGATTCCAGGCTATTATCTGGTAAACCTTTGCTCACAACGTTGCAGCTTAGCTGCTTTTATACAGAACCACAGCTGCAGGGAGGCCAGAAGAATTCAGCAATCAGATAACATAAGAACAGTGATTTCCTAAACATCCCTCTGGATGCCCATTTTACTCCTTTTCTTCCCTTGTGTCTTCCAAGAGCAGCAGCAGGCTTGGATTGGATTCCTCTCACAATCCCTAGAGAAAGAGACACCAGTAAAACCAGTATGAGTATCCTTTCTCCATTTTTTCCAAAGCTAAAGCTGTTATTGGCTTCTGAGATCAAATACCCATAAACAGCCCTTTGCTTGCCTGGCCATTGCTGTTCCCCTTCTTTCCCAGCTTCAGTCCTGGAAATGGGAAGGATCCAAAGGATCCCTTCCACCTGAAGCAAACAAACTCACTCCTCCCTCAGTCCTTCCTTTCTGGGCCTGGTACCTTTCTTGCCAGCTCCTCAGTGTGCTTTTTTGGATGTGCACTCTCTTTCTAGGTCAGCAGTGTTTACCCAAAGTTCATCACAAACAAAAACCACTTTCTTTTACTGTACTGCATGGGTCTTGAATCAGTTTTCCTGGAAAATTGATATTTCCAGATAATTCCACATGGACAGAAAATGTTGCTGACCTCTGTGTTGTCTCTGGAAGTGCTTTTGCACTTAGAAATGCTTTAGAGATATCACAGCTCTGGCATTGCATGAAATTTCTGGTCACTCCAGAAAAGACATCTCATTTTCTAATACAGAAATCCCCTTTTTAAAAGGTAATGAATTGCCAGAGATGAGGCTGATGTCTGAGATGTCAGAGCACAGAGGTGTTTCGCTCCCCACTGAGGGCTCACAAGCCAGCAGCTGCGGCAGGCACTGACAGCACCAGTTTAAGGATCTCCCCTGCCTTCTCCAGTCCTACAGCTGGCCACAGATGGGAGCCCTGGTAAATCATTGTGCAGAGTGCAGTGACATTGGTGGGGTGTGAACGAGAAAAGAAACACTTAAAAATGGTGCACTGCCTTAAAAAATACATCTTAGCCATCAGCAAAGAGGCTTGTGATCCTTTGTACTTCAAAGGCATGAGGATAAATCTCATTTCTTAAGGATTGCACATAAGTATCTTATGGACACCAGGGACAATAGGTCAGGGAATTGAAAAAAAAAAAAAAAAGAAAGCAAGAAAAAAAGCAGCAAAATAAGGAATTACCGTTATGAGTCATTAAACAAAATTCTAGTTATGTGTTTTATGTATTGCTGAATAAAGAGCTCATTGTTATTTATTAAAGTATGATCATTACCTGATAAACCATGTTAGAAGAGGATGGATTTATTATTGTTCCCACACAACTAAAAGGTTAACACCCTTCTGACTGCAAAATAATACATTTTCAGCTGATGGAAGCATTTAACAGAGCTGGCAAAAATGTTCTTGATATTTATTAATAGACCAATACCATTTGCTAGGCCCAGCTTTTAAAATCTCCAGGCGTGTGCATGAGATTTAAAGCTTTTCCCAATTAATTTTTCTTGAAATTAGTTTAGCTACTTGCAAATATGAATATGTTAAAAGATCAAACAAAAAGTGTGGACTCACACTGTTTCAAAATTTCTTTTCATGGAATTCAAAACAACAGGTCAAATTGAAAATTTCCCTTTGTTCCTCCACCTCCTCCTGTTGCAGGTGTAACTCAGCAGTCAGTGAGTGGAGTATGAAAGCCGGGCTTTGTCGCAAAACAAGACATCTAAATTCTGTGATAAACCCCACAAAAGGCAATTTTTGTGACAGGGCTGTTTTATTTGCATCCTTTGGATAAGAGCCCTTGGATAGCCAGACCTGTCCAGGGCAGTGAAACCTCCTGCTCCAGCAGATGAACCTCCTGTGGTGCTGAGATCCCCAGGCTAGAGTGGTTCACCCTCGCAGTAAATTCAGGTTTTGGTGCCCCCTGTCACCCTGTAGCACTGTCCTGGTCAGCCAGAGCTGTCCACAGCAGTCTGGGAGGTGCTTCCAGCAGTCTCCCAAAATTCCTGGTTCTTTCTTTGAGTAAAACATCTGACAAATCTCCTGCACAGGTCACGGATGGAAGTAGCTCAGCCTTCTCCACAAAGATGAGCTCATGTGCAGAACCCTGGGCATGCAGTTCTGAGTGTGAACTGCTTGCGTATCAACAGCTCCCAACCCGGGGTTTATTTCATTTGCTGGGTTTTTTATAATGGAAATCAGCTCTAGCCTGTATCTTTTAGTTAATAGACCACATCTTCAGGGAGGACAGACATCTCCTGGTAGGTGTGAAAGAGTTTAAGGGGAAAGTGTGATGAAACATGCAGATTCTTTCTCTAGAAGAAAGAAAGAAGGCAAAGAAGCTTTGTCTGGAAGGATTCAGATGTGTGTCCTTCAAGTTGAAGGAAAAGAACCTTGCTTGAGCCTTTTCTCCCACAGTCTTCTTTAGAGACTGAGAAGATAAAAGTAGGATCTCTTTGAACATGAACGCCTTCAAGTTAAACTCGATTATTTGGTGTTTAGTAGAAGAAGTTAATGAACTCTGGCTAGTACATTCCTCATATATCTTCACTTGAAGCACTTGCAGTATCCCCCAATACATCCAGAGAAAGTACTACAGGTGTTCAAAGGAAACTGCTTTCCACTTTGTGCTTTTGTATGTAAATTTAATTGCCCGAGCCATTAACACATCGGAGAAGCCATTGGAGATGGTCGTTGGAAGCTGCAAATATGATTTTACTCCCATTGGCGTTTCACTGAAGCCTTTCAGTCATTTAAAACTCTGAGTTTGGATGCTGTGTTTAAAATTCTATCCTGCATTATGAAAATCTCCATTTCCCAGGGACTCTACATTCTTCTATCGCTGCAGCAGTGCTGTCCTTAATTGAAACACGCAGATATTTGCTGGAGGCAGAGCTAGAGGTGGAACATCTGATAGAGGCCCTGCATTAGGCATGACGTGATCTGGTATCCATTTGGAGGGAGCTAATTGAATGTGGGAGAGCTGTAACTGAAGTGAGGAGGTGAGAAAACCCTACAAACTAAACAGAAGCTGCTATTTAAATGTTTGCACTTTGGAAATGCTTGGATGTCTTGTGTTCTATTTTCTTTCCTGCAGGGCCTTATATAACCACCACCATGACAACAGTTCAGTAAATTCTTCCAGTGTCTCAAGCAAAATAACCGAATGTCACATCTCAGCTCTTCCAGCCCTCTTCCTTTCCAGTCATGGGCCACAGAAACCTGTGGAAAAATGTTGGTTTATATCAGCTGCTGGACCCAGGAATGCATTTACACACCATTAATGTAAAGTTACCTGCGGATATTACCTGGAACTGGAAATTAGTCCTGAAAAGGAAGTCCACACCTGTCCCCAGACAGGGGGAGAATACTGCTGAAGTTATTTAGGGGCCTGCTGAAATGAGACATTTTGGCTGCATACTCTAAGAAAGTTTGCTCTGTGATTTGCTAATCCCTCATGGATTTCTGGTACAACCTCAGAACAAAGACCTTGCATTAGATGGAAGCCCAGCTGAGGAGATATTGGTACAGGGAGATCACCAAGAAGCCTAAAAAAGCTGTTTTGGAGAAGATAGAGCCTTGCAGAGTAGTTTTGGAGTGGCATGAGGCCCAGGACAGGCTAGGAGTGTTTTATACACCTCAGGTAGATCTCTGTTTAAAATCCTGGGGATTTCCTTTTCCTTAGCCTGTGAAATAAACGACTTTTTTTTTCTTTTTTTTTTTTTTTAAATCCCCTGAAGCCATCTCTGTGAGAGAGACATTCTGCTGGAGTTACTCCCCTGGCAAGTCCATGTTCTGTCATCTTTACCCGAGCCCAGGGGTGCTGAAGGCTGAACTCAAGCCCTGATGAGTTTCAGACAGTTGTTGCATAACTAATGTTCTCAATCCACAGAGGGCAGGAGACACGTCAGACCTGAGATGCTTTGTTCGACCAAAACTGGAGTGAAAAGTAAATTAGTGAGATCAGAAAGCCATTTCCTTCCTGGCTAGCCTCCACGAGGATGACAGGAATTTGTCATTCACTCAGCCTCCTGTCCCAGCCTGATGGACAGGGAAGGACACATTTATCAGAGAAGGGACATGTTTAATCAGTTCGTGCCATGCTCCACACTTGATGGAGTGCTTTAACATCGTGGTGCTACATAGTCACACCCACTTGAATAATAATTAGTGAATAATTCATTTCCCACTGTGGTAGCCACAAAAAATCAATGAGCCTTGATGTGCAATAAAATAGAGGCATAAAAGGCTATATAAAAGTTCCAGAAAGGGGGCTGATCCTGGATTTGCTGAAGGCACTGGCAAAAAAATTGCAAATACTCAATAAAATCCTGAGCCCCATAACCAAAAACCCCACCGTAACTTGTAAAAGGCAAAGCTAACCAGAATATCAGAAATACTTAAATCTCTTTAACTGAAATATACTGAGTAGATCTCTTATGAAAACCTGAAAATGGGCAATTGGTAAAGATGACTGGGTACCTTTTTTCATTTATATTTTATTGTTCGAGTAATAACAATTGTTCCTTCAGTCTCAGGCCAGGAGAGATTTAGCTCTTTTGCACTTCCCCCAAACCACAAGTGAATTTCACCTGTGGGAGAATGAATGATTGACTTTGTGAAATTGTTCTTCATGAGCAGCTCATTCCAAAACTTCCAGTCTCCTGTCTCAACCTTCATTAGACAGGAGCAGAGCCTACCTGTGACTTCTGCACTTTTTTACACCAACAACCTACACTCTCAAATTATTTACCAACCATCCGGCTCGTTTTTAATTTAAATCACACCAAATCTGTGGAAATAACTTACGTTTCTTGTAATGAAATTGTCTAGAAAAGCAGCAGTGGCAAAATTAACTTATTTTGTCAGAGATCCACTAATGCCTTCTTCACACCGAAAGGTAACTGCAAATTGCTGTACTTGCTGAGATTGTGCTTGGTGTTTGCAGCGTGCCCAGCATCTTCCTTGAACTTTCTTCCGTGGAGCTGTTGAGTGAATATAGCTGATTTTAAGGAGGGAAAGAAGGCAGTTCAGATGTTTTAAAACTCGGCCGTGATCTCTGTTCTTTCTGAACCGGTGTTCTCTGGCCCCACCTGAACTTTGATGTGAGAAGGGAAGGACTGCGCTCAATCTTGACTGAATCCAGGGAAAGGATCCGGTAAATCCCTGATCCCGATTTACCAGAACTTTTGGGATACTTGGAGGAAATTTACTCACTGATGACTTGTTTGATTATGGCTTTGGAAGAATTTTTCAACGGCTCAAGTGAAAGAATCTTTCAAGATCCTTATAAGAATATCTCAGGAGGGCCCACAGTTTGCCCAGACATATTTGTACACCGAGAAAAGAAAACAGAAGGTTTTATTCTGGATCAGACCTAGTGGAAATCATTAAGCACTCACTCTTACCTCTCTGAATTCATAATAACAGTGGGAAGACAAGACAGGTGTTGGAGAAAAGGAAATCTGTTTTTTCTCATCAGGAACACATTTCTCATCCCTGTTGTGTTTCCACGTCCAAGTCACTATCGCTCCCTGCCGGCACGGACGGAGTTAAATCAAAGCAGCCTATCAAGTGGTTAAAGGAGCAAAGAGGAAATGTAAGACAATGGCACAGATAAGAATAACTTCAGATAGGTGGCTTCAAAGGAGCCGGGTGGTTCTGGCTGGGTCATCACTGGAGGAACCTAATGAGCTGGCTCCGGCTGGCCGGGCTGCTCCGGGACCCTTCCCAGGCTAAGTGCGGGATCAAAGCAGCCTGAAACCTCAAAGAGCTGGACAGGGGAGGCAGCTCAGGGTGAGCCAGGAGAGGCTTCCCAGAATGTGTCAGTTACGGAGCTGACAGGCTGGGAAGGCTCACAGACGGGGAGAATGTGCGATGGAGCTGTTCCCCTGGGAGAGCCTGAGCTGGATTTATGGAAATTGGAGACTGCGCAAGCTTGGACTGCGAACACGCTTAGAAAAGAAAACCATTCTTTTCTGTGTCAACACCTGGGCCTGCAGCCTTTGCTTCCTTGAGCTACTGAACGGATATTTTGGTATTTTGCTATTAAGTGAGTGCGATTTGGAACTTTCTAACGAGCCTTTTAGCAGAACTCCTGCGGGACTGAGCACACTGAAGAGGTGCCGGTGGTTACCCAGGAGCCGTTCCCAGCTACGCCGGGGAGCGCTGCCAAACTCCTGCTCGGGAAACGGAGCACCCTGGGCTTGACACCGCTGTGAGGACACGACCTTGGGAAGGGACAACATCCAGCAACGTCGGGAGGCTTTCCAGTGCTAACGGGCTGTGCGCTTTTGAGCAGATCTTCTCTGAGATCTGCCCCAGCAAGGGCTGGTGGTAGCCCAGCGCTGCCGTAGGGTATGGATTCTTGGGCACACGAGAATTTTTTTGTCCACGGTACTTCACGTTTTTCATAATAATTTTTCTATCATGTTCACCACGTATTTTAAAGTAGCTAAGACACGGGTGAAAATAAAAGATCATTGTGAGCACCTCCCCAAAAGCTACATGATGGCATGGAAGGATAGCAAGGATGTGGATGTTCAGTGGGCCATTTTGGCAAAGCATTGTTATCATGATTTTATATTTATTTTATTATTGTATATTCACACGTGCCTTCAGCTAGAAAGAGGCAAACGGTGTTATTTGCAGAAAGAATTGTTTATCAGACCACAGAGATGAACCGTGGCACTTTGAAGCCATCTGTGTGTGGTAAACCCCTCTCCCTTTGTGCTGCCATCCCACCTCAGCAGGGTCAGCAGAGCCCTTCCCAGTTCAGCCCTGCCTGCAGCACACTCAGAACTGCAGCTCCTGCTGCTGACATGCAACCACACCCTGCAGTGGCAGCTGGAAAATGCAGCTGCTGAGAACCCAGCACAGCCTGCTGATCCCAGGGAGCACTGCGTGGAGACCTGCCAGCACAGCACATGGCAGAACTGAAACAAAAGAGCATCCAAGGACAGCAAAAT
This sequence comes from Motacilla alba alba, assembly GCF_015832195.1. Taxonomy (NCBI): domain Eukaryota; kingdom Metazoa; phylum Chordata; class Aves; order Passeriformes; family Motacillidae; genus Motacilla; species Motacilla alba. The sequence goes on along the minus strand of NC_052030.1, from coordinate 12,746,827 downwards.
GCAGGAAATCACTTTTCCCACTTGTTGTGTTGTTACTTGCTTACTTTTAGACTTTGCTCACATGTATGCTCGTATTTAGAGAATCCCAAGTACGACTGGTATAATTATACACCCAATCTGAGATCAGACAAAACAATCACCAGTGATTCAGTCATTACCGCATGATTTTTTTTTTTTTTAAATCTGTTGTCTAATATACTGAATTGTGCTATTAGAGATGCAGCTGCTTTCCTTGATACCAGACCTTCCTTCTACAGATCTCTTTCTCTCTGGAAGCTTTTTGTGGCTCTAAATTAATGCATCGTTTTTCCAAGCGGGTTCTTCTCTATCATGGAATTGTGTCAGTGTTGTTATTATAGGCTTCCATAGAGATAACATTTTTAATAGCCTGTTCTATTTTAGCTCCATAGCCCATGCCTCTGATCTATCAGAAAATGGTCTGCAGAGTCACCAGGGTATAAGAACCTGATTAGAAAACTTGGTGCACTGCCTTTTCAGAAAGGATCTTTGTGTTCTCCCCAGCAGAGGAATATGAGCTATGCAGTGAGGTCACAATACACAAGACTAATTCAAAATCTCAGTGACTACTCACTTATTCACACAGCCACCCCTAGGGAGAATAACTGAGCAAAGTGGTTATAGGTAGTCTTATGATAACATCTTTGCATTCCTGCAACGCCTTTCTTGCCAAGGTATTTTACAAGTAGATGCAACCCAAGGGTTGTAGAAATAAAAATTACTTTAGCCCAAATAATGCTGCTTTCAGTGGTACAAGCCAGGATATAATTTTTCCTTCTGATTTTTTTCCAGGCTTTATCAAAGACTTGACATTGTTTATCATGAAGTCCCATTTCTGATTGACAGATGGCCATGGCTATAAGGAGACCCAAATTGGATTAAATCAATTCTTCACTGTGGGAAATAATGCCCATTGCCTTAGAGTCTGACCTTCCACGCTAATTTCTGAGAGGAGTGAAATAAAAGGTTTAAAATTCTGTATGCTAATCACACCTTATACATTCTCATGAAGATCTAATTACAGTACAATTACCATCGATTTATTAAAAAAAGCCCCAATCTATTGCAATCTTGTACTGTCCAAAAAGTATTAAAAAGTTGGGCACTGTATTAGAACACTTTTAAGTGCTGGCATGTTGGCCTTCATCATTACATGCACAAGCTATTGCCTAAGTGAGCCAGTGACTGAATAATAACTTGTTTAATAATCTTTTGTCAACTGTAGTATCTCATCTGGAGGGTTATCATAATAAAGACAGTAATTGTTTCTTCAAAGTAGCCATTAGAGAATTCTGTAACCACTACCATTCTAATTAGAGCATTCAAGATTAATTTCAAGAGCAGCATTCCCTGAGAATTCAGTCACAGGAGACACTCATTTAGAAAGAGATAAAGTTGTTCTCCACATATATACACACATGTATATATCTATATATATCTGGGATACTACACCCTTTAATAAAGCAGAATACTGTAGCAATAGAGAGGGATGAAGTACTGAACTCAGTTTTCCAAGGTCATTGGTCTTCCTGGGAACTGCAGAAGGATCTCCTTAGCATTGTCTGATGCCCAGAGCACCAAGATCTGCATTTCAGATGTGCATCCTTGGAGGAAAATAGTTGTTTATATTCTGAGAGCACCTGGGCTGCAGGTGTGCCCCTGGAAGTAGCCAAGAGTGAGGGTGGGTGTCAGGGAGCTTCTCCAGAAGGACCTGGTACAGATAGAACAAAAACCTCCCTCACTTCTTCAGGCTGATTTGCACAGGTAATGCACAGTTCCCGGGTTGTCCTCATGCAGCCCAAGCTGGATTGCAGGCAAAAAGATGTCAATCAGCCTCCTTCTATCAGCAAAGCAAGCCCTAAATTCACTGGATGTGGATTAGGGATCCCAGAGAAAGACAAATGGCATCGTTTGTTCATGGTGGGAGCTGGGACGGGGCAGTGGCAATGCCAGGACACCAGGGTTTCACACTGTGGCCATTTCTGTGCACTAATCTCCCTGCCTGCAGCACTCACCAGGGTGAGGAAAGCACCGAGAGACACCAGGTGCTGCTGCTGGAGAGGCTCGTGCTGCTCTCGGTGCCCTGCTGAGGTGGCAGCTTGCTTTTGGAGGAGAGCTCATGGCCAGCTGTGAGGGATTCACAGGTCTGCTCTGTACTGCTCAGGGACAGAACTCTCCTGAATGGAGTGGTGGCCTAGGAGCCCAACTAAATCCCTGATTTAATTCCTTTGGATTCCAGTGAATGTAAGGGAAGCTGGGATCCACGTTTGCTCCTGAAGCTGAGTGAAAGAGACATTTCTGCTTAGCCAGAACCACCTGGTGGGATCCAGGACAATGTCAAGGGTCCAGAAACCAAAGTGAATTGCAAAGGCTGCAGGACTTGCTGCCTCCCACCAGCTGAGCAGCAGTGCAAAAGCTTTCCTGAAAAGACGCCATGTAAACCCTGCTCCAGAGAAAGGAGTGCCGGTGTATCAGCAGGTGGATGAGCTAAATACACAGGGATCCCCTTCTGGGAGCTGGCAAATTGTGCTTTCTCATGCATGAAGGTGTTCATATTGCTGCTCACAATCCAGCACATTTAAAACATCCTTATCCTTCTCAATAGCTCTTGATTTCCATTTGAAATGCAGAAGACGTGCGCTACATTAAATTTTCTACATGTGCTGTGCTGATATGCTGTCAGGTCCCATTGCCTGAATAATAATCCCTTTTTTGATGTGTGAAAGTTTACATTTCAATCAAAGGGTCTTATTTTTCATTGCCAAATTCCTCTATGGCCAAAGCTTTCACAGTATTCTTTTTATGTTTTAGTTAAACCTACACTTACCTTACACTTCACCTGTTTCTTGCTTACTCCCCCACACCTCTGCAAGCAGCTGCAGTTCTAATACATCCAGTGAGACAATTTATCAGCTGAAGAGGACACTGACAAAAATAGCATTGGACCTCTCTGGAATTGTTATCTTGGGGTGGGTGAGCCACTTCAGCCAACTCACTCTGAGCAGGAAAGGAAGGATGTCCAAAACATTTTCATTTCAACTTCTTGCTAGTCTGGAAATGGAAATATCCACTCTCAGGGAACTCTTTTTTTTTTTTTGTTTGTTTGTTTGTTTGGTTTTTTTGTTGTTGTTTTAAACCATTAAATGAGCCATAGATGAGAAAAAAATCTAAAATTTCAGAAGTGCTGAAAAACAATACAATCATAGTGTTATGTAACTTCTTTCCACTATCTGATCTCTCAGGATAGCAGGAAATAGGAAATAGAGTTGAAGATGATTCATCACATGCCCGAAACAGATGTTCCTCAATTTGAAACATATCATCCCAGGCAGGGAAAGGGAGCTGTGCTGGATGTCAGAGCTGTTACATCTGCCTGACAGATACTCCACGCTTTGCAATAACATTACTGCTAATGAGAGTCTACTGCTGATGTGCAGTTCTTTGTTTTGCTGTTGATGTAGAGCAGTCAGGTCTGCTTGGTGCATCCATTAGCAATAAAGCCCTGTGTGTGTGTGTGGTATTTCTAAATTGAATTATAATGCAAAACACAGGCGCCATCCCCACTTCATTTTTCAAGCCTTGCCTGTGCAGTCTCAAAACCAACAGTTAATAAAGCGAGTTCCTCTGCTCCGTAGAGTTAAACCACCTGATTTATTTCCCTTCAGGAGAGCAGCTTCCTGTGGCTGCCCTCTGAGCAGGGCTGGAGGTGCAGCCCCGGGCAGCAGCCCAGCCTTTGTGCCTGGCTGTCCCAGCCTGGTGCTGTACTGGCGGGGCTGGGGCCAGCAGCACTGGCATCTCATATCATCAAAATGATAGTGCCAATCTTCGTGTGCTCCTTTATGAAATGCTGGAGAGGCTTTCCATGTTTCCTCAACAGGCTTCCACTTGTGCTCTAGAATGACAAGCTTTCCTGGTGAAGGTGAGCTGCCTTTTTGCCCAGCAAACAGATGTAGAAGCCTGGCTGCTGGACAGCTCCGGGGTGCTGAGATGCACCAGCCAAAACCAGGGCAGCTTAAACCCAAGACTGGCAATTTCTACTGATCAAGTATTAAAAATAATTAATAGGGGTTTTATGAGGATAAAAGACAGGGGCCACAGAGGAGCTTGTCCTTCCTTGCTGGATGGGCAAGTTTTGGTGAACACTTTGTTTTCCTGTTTGCTGTTAAATCCTCAGGCTGAGAATTGTGTGAAAGCACTGAGAGAGCTCTCTGCTCCTTATGGATGGAGAGTTAGGGATCAAAACTGCAATTTACCAGCTGGCTGTAGCTCCCATGCAAAATTCTGTAGAACACATAGCTGCAGTTAGAGAACTGGCAGAGCAGGAAATTTTGACATTATTTAGGATTATTAACCTTTCAAGGCATTATTAATAGGTTTGGGTGTTTTGCTCTGTTTCTTGTTTTGTTTGATTTTGTTTGGGGTTTTTTTTGTAGTGTTTCTTTATGGGAATAATTACAAATCTTCCTGAGAGATGCCTTTAAAGAATTTATCCTTATTTTTGTGGGAGGTAAAAGGGTGGGAAAACGATCATTAAAAATTATCCCATTTTTAAAGAACATCAAATGTTGAACATTGTCAAAAGCCAGTCATTTACCATTGAAAACAGATTTATGTTGGTTAGCAAGACCAACCTGTATTGTGAATATAATATAAGGGGGGCTGACAGCCACAGAAAATTTAAAGGACACATAAATTGGCCAAGTTCTTCCTTTAGCAGCAGATAAATGCACGGAGAGCAGCCTGGAGGCAGGGGCTGCCTTGTTATACCCAGGCACAGCAGTTTGCTGTCTCACAGGGGCTCTGATCACTTGTAAGTGCAAAGAGGCTGATTTGCTGAACACGATGATGGCAACCCCAAAGTGAGCCCTGAGGGGCTGTCAGCTGCCAGATGGGTGTGCAAGGAGGGAAATGTCCCTGGTGAGCTGCCCCTCTGTGCTGGGGACACTCACCTGGGCACTGAAGGGGTTAAAGCAGCTCACACAGACCTGTACACCTGAAATGGAAATCACTCGCTGCTCCTGGAGACTCTAAAGCCTCCTGGAAGACTTCAAATAGGGTTAAAATGGAGCTGAGGGGGGGGAAAAAATGAATCCTTCTTTGTTTTTCTTGCCGTAAAAGGAACTTCAGCACATCAAGGAGTAAAATTTGAAAACGGCTGCTTGACAGTTTAACATAAACAATTCCAGTGATGAAAGCACAATATGGGGATAATTATCTGTTCAAATAAATCTGATTGATGCTAATGAGCATTTGAACAATTCATCAAGCAGCCAAGGGTTTTTTCTGCCCAGTTTTCTTTGGTAAGCAGAAGTGGCACATCCAAACCTTTTATCCAGTATACCGCCTCCCTCTGTATCTTCCCATCTTCTACAGAGACCCCTTTTCCAAGAAGCTGCTGCATCTCCAGCAGGAAGGACACGGAACTTATTCCCACAGAGCATTCCCAATATTCCCCTTGACACAGTGACAGCTGCTGCAGCTAAAATCCGGGTCAGCAGTGGCCCAGTGCTTCACCCTGGGGCTGCACTTTGCAGGGGTGCTGGGGAGGGACTGCAGAGCCCCAGGGGTTTGTCCTGTTGGCTGGGGCAGTCCCCTGTGACCATGCAGTCATTTTGGAGCCAGGAGGAATCCCACAACCCGTGGTCTCTGTCTGTTCCTTCACCCCGTCCTGCTCTGCTCTGGTTTTCATTCAATGGCCCTCTTGCAAGTGGTCAGTGAATTCTTCCTCAGAAAATGTCCACAGCCACGACAGGACAAGCTGGATTTGTCTTCAAATCCAAAAAGTATTGACCAGTTCCACCACGGACTCTGAAAGGGGGAGTGCTGAGAAGAAAATATGCTTTCATGGGAGGGTACTCCTAATATCTGTTATTTAAATACAGCAACCAGAAGAAAATCCAGAATGCACTGGATGTTGATCAGATTTAAATTGTGTTTAGCTGCCCGTTGCAAATATCAGACTATTTAATTCCATTTGCCCATCCCCTAATAAATTATCTTTGAAACTCTCAGTTCCAGAGCTCATGGCAACTGATATTGCTCAGGAACTTGTGCCCAATGTTGTTTTCCCCTTCTCTTTTAGTCAGACAAAACAGAAATTGTAACTAAGCAGGCCAAGGCACAGAAACAACAACACATGATTCGAGGGACAATTGGCACAGGGATGTGGCAGAAAGTGTGGCAAAAATTCACAGACTATCCAAACTCCCAATGAAGTGCTGTGAATATCCAGCACACGCTGATGAGGACTGGGCTGCACATGATTTCTTAGCCAGGAGAGGGCTGAATTCGTGGTTGTGCCTTCCCAGCACCGCTGTGTCATTCCATCCTCACCCAGCACAGGGATTGCCTTGTCCTGTGCATCCCAGGCAGTGTCACCTCGCCTCCCTGCAAGCTCTACCCAGCCTGGGCTCCTGCTTTGAAGAGAACTGGCATTTCTCTGTCCTTCACAGCACATTTGTGTCTCATTGTTTCATTCTAAGATGTCTGATAGTCTCAAAAATTCTTAGGAGAGAATGCCTCCAGCATGCATGGATCTTCCTGAATACTAATGAAGTTTCTGACATGCTCTCCTCATGTTAAAGAGTGATTTTATTTGTTGGTAAACACTGTTTACTTGAGGAAGTACAGAAAATTCTTTCTGGAGAATCATTCCATTAACTCGTGTCCACCTCAGCTCGTTGGTCTGCAGTGAATTAACAGGGATGCTGTTTGAACGAATGCCTGTGCCTCCTGCCAGTGTAAATCCATTTATCTCCAGTCCTTGGACGTGCACTTCAGCACTGTATATTTAGACTGCATGAAACTTTGTTGTTGTGTTTTGTTGTTGGGTTTTTTAAAGTGCTCTTTCAGGCAGCAACACATCCAGCACTTCCCTGAATAGCACCTGAGCCTTCCAAGGGACTTGAGATGAGATTGTGGCAGCAAAGCCCCCCTTTAATGCTCCAGGGGTGCAGACAGGGGGGTCAGCTCTGGCCTGGAGCTGAGGGGGGAACTCCCCCACATCCAGCACAGGGAGTGGAGCCAAACAAGCACGGCTTGGGTGGGGTGTGCTCCCATGATGAGCTCCCACATCCCTCCACTGAGGGATGTGCTTCGGCTGCTTGGATCCAGCTGGAAGAGCTCCTGTGTGTCCGTAGAGAAGGATAGAGATGTTTCTCACTCCATTTTTCACTCTGTTTCTCAGGGCACACAAACCCAGAGTCCTGGCAGAAGGCTGGATTTCCCCGTGCACAGCTTTGGGGTTTGTCAGCTGCTGCAAAGGGATGCATGAAGAACCTTCGAAGTATATCCAGCTTCATCCAGTTCCCAAAGAGAGAAAGTTAAAAGCTCTCATGGCTCAGCAGATGAGACTTTTCCCTCCCTCTGGTGAAGCCAGGACAAGGCTCCAGTGGTTTAATGTGTTTAGAATTGGATATGGATTTTTAGGAACTGGAAATAGATTTTTAAAAGAAGCTCAGAAGATTTAATTCTTGCCATCTCCTTGGTCATAAGGAGCTATTTATTACAACAGAAAGATGAAAGATTTTTAATTGAACTCTGAATTAATTTCAAAATACATTCTTTTCTTTACATGAAAAGCAATTTTTTGTGTATCCATGCTTCACACATACATTCCAGAAAGCTGGCTTTCACGGGGGCTCAGGCACTGGAATTGCCTGTGCTGTAATGATTTTTGGTTACACAGAAACCTCACTTGCTATAACCAATAATGAAAGCACATAATGGAAAAATGTTTTAAACCCATTTCTTTAAAAAGCCAGCAAAAGCTTAATAACAACTTAAAATCTGTTGAGGTAAGTTCTTGAGATTTGGAAGTGCTTGCTGTAAACAACTTTTCTCAGTATCTTGCCCTGGAGATCCAATTTGTTATTATTAAACATACTGAGGTATTCTTGTTAAGAGTAGGACTAAAAATAACCTCTCGGTTTGTACTGCGCTGGTATTTTTAGGTCTAAGGATTTATTCCTCCTATCAATTGGTGCTTTGTACTAATTAATTTTCAGTGGCAACTTCATTTTCTCCTTTGTGGCTCGATTCCAAAGAAATTCTGTTTTGACAGATTTCGGGTGTTCTGTTCTCAATCATTACAGCATGGAAAAAAAAGTTCTGCTGTAAAAAGAGCAATGTATTTGTTAATCAGCTGTTCCTCATTTGTCAGGAACAAAAAATCCAAAGAACTGAGGTAAAGTCACTTTAAAAACTGGGGGCCCAGTAAATGGCCAAATCTCCACGGTGATTGGGTAAGAATTGCTCAGAGAGAGAAAAAAACCTGTTGTTATTCCAAAAGATTTCATGTTAAGGTTGATTTTCAGTATCAGAAACATTGCTAATCCATGCAAATATAGCCATTACTGCAAAACTGGAGCTACTCCCTGCGGTACTCGTTGGTTTGTTTGTGACATCCTTTGTGCTACTGGGCTGCATGGAGTGAAGATAGGTCCAGTGGGATTCACTGGTCCAGGTGGATTGACTGGTCCAGGTGGATCGACTGGTCCAGGTGGGATTGGTTGGTCCATGTGGGATTGACTGGTCCAGGTGGATTCACTGGTCCAGGTGGGATTGGTTGGTCCATGTAGGATTGAGTGGTCCAGGTGGGATTGAGTGGTCCAGGTGGGATTGACTGGTCCAGGTGGGATTGACTGGTCCCTGTGGGATTGACTGGTCCAAGTGGGACTGGTCCCTGTGGATTGGTTGGTCCAGGTGGATTCACTGGTCCCTGTGGGATTCACTGGTCCAAGTGGGACTGGTCCCTGTGGGATTGGTTGGTCCAGGTGGGATTCACTGGTCCATGTGGGACTGGTCCCTGTGGATTGGTTGGTCCAGGTGGGATTCACTGGTCCATGTGGGACTGGTCCCTGTGGATTGGTTGGTCCAGGTGGGATTCACTGGTCCAAGTGGGACTGGTCCCTGTGGATTGGTTGGTCCAGGTGGGATTTCCTGCCTCTCCCTTCCCCTGGGCTGCATTTGAGGTGTCTCTCTCGTGGCACAGCACCTGCCTCAGAGTGAATCCCTCGGAGTCCCCAGAGCGTGCTGAAAGCAGAGCATTCCCAAGAGCCCTGGAGGGAGTGGGCAGCTGCCCTGAGGACGCCAGGTGACCCTGGGTCCTCTCCTGGTGTCCGTGGGACTGGTGGGAAGCTCTCCAGAAGAGAGGATGGAAACCACAGGCTGGCATGTTCTGTGCACGACAGCAGAGCAGGATGCAGTCAGAGGCTGGGGGAGATCCTGCAGGTGTTTGCTCTGAAGTGTTGACAGCTCCGTGCAGGAGGAAAGGACCAGACTGAAATGTGTCACAGTCTTCCCCTCCCACCGCCGCCGTGTGGGAGGCTGGAGCACGTCAGGATTTGGTGGCCTATTTTCTGTGCTCCTCCAGTGGCTGGCAGGAACAGCCCTGTTTTCCTACTGCCTTTGTCAAGCTCTCAGTGCATCCAACAGCAGCCGCCAGCAGGGACAGCTCCCCAGAATGTCTGAGGGGCAGGGGTGAAGTTATTTCTCACACTTGGGGTTGTGGAGCCACCCTCCAGTCCCCTTGTGCGAAGCTCTGAGCCTCAGCTTGGAACAGATGGCTCCTGAGAAGCTGTCAGTGCTTCTGTCAGTCAGGGGAGGTCAGGGAGGGTACAGGAGGGACAGAGGAGCACTGGTGACAGTACATATGTGCTCTTACTCTAGGGCTTGGACTGAGTAAATAAGTCTTCTTCATTCTTCTTTTTCTGTTTTTGAATATTCCTCCCTGCAGGGAGCTTTATTCCCCAGTCTGGCAGTCTGGGAACAAAGGAAAGACTTTAATAGCTCCTGGCTTCTAATCTCAGGGCAGGCAGAAAACTTCATTGTGACCTCGAGCAAATTATTTAAAGTCTTAACATCAAATTCACCTCTATTCATGCTCTCTGCAACCTCAATGTCATTATATTGAGAACTTAATTTGTTCTGCATTCCCTCACATGCAATCCCAAGAGCAGTGTTTGTCTTTCTCACGAGCATTTTGCAAGGAAAGGTTCCTTTTCTGGTTTTGCTACAAGTCTGTATTTTGAAGTATTGCAAGAGCTGTGGGCTGTGTCCATCCTGAGGTTTTGTCTGCAGTGTTTGGGGTGGGATCATGGAAGGAAATACAGACACAATGACAGACTTCTAGGGAAAAAGCTTCCCCATGTGCCGTATGTCTCCCGTGGAAAGGAGAAGCCTGCTGCCTCAGCACAGCATTCTGCTCACCTTCAATTTCCTGCTTTCATGAGTCTCTTCATTTTCCAGGCTCCAGGTGCCCTCTGGAACCTCCCAGCCTCCTGCCAAGGGCAGTGCTGGCAGACCCCATCTCGGGCAGCAGAGGGAGAGGCAGCCTCCTCCTGGTGAGTTGCAAAGCTGCTTTCTCTCCTTTTGTTTTCAAGCATTCAGTTCCAAAGGTGGATTCAGTTTCTGCCGGTGGGATGGAGAGGGACACTTCCCATCTCCTGTGGCACGTGCTGCTGTCAAGGCTCAGCAGCCCCACAGCTCCTGGGGGCAGCAGGCAGGTCCTGCTGCAGCAGCTCCCTGTGCCCCCCATGTTTGCAGCTCCTGCCTTATTCCAGTTTCTGGTTCTGATGGGTTGGGAGAAGCTTACAGACCAAGGACAGTGGCTATAGGACCCTTGATTCTAAAACTTTCCCTACAAGATCCTGTGATGCTTAAAAAAATACAAACTGTGCTTCCAGGCACAATTACTTGCCTCTAAGATAGAGGATGTGAAGGCATTAGGCCTGGAAGGGTGCAAGAAGCACATTTTTGTGTTGGTTTTGCCATTAGAGGGTCATGGCTAAGCTGGTGCTTGGCTCCTGGAAAAGCAGCAGTTTGCACTTTGTGGTTGGCTGGCTGGAGTGCTGCAAGCAAGGGCTCCTGTGCATTTAGATTGTGCAGTCTTGTGTCTACCCAGGCCTGGTTGTTTAAAAAACAGTCAAGATCAGCCATCCTGATCCACAGCAAACAGAGTCTCTCCTTAGGATTGTGCTTGAAGTGGAGAGATCAAAGCCCTGGAGTGGGGAAATAGAAGCTTGTTGTGCTGATGGCTTTTGCTAAGTCGTATTTCTCCTGAATAAATTGGCAGCAACTTGAGAAATTCTACTGGGACTCCACTTGCATTTCTGAAGTATCACCTAAGCAGTAGCTTGGGCTTGCTTTATTTCATGCTTTTCCCAAAAGAAATATGGCAATATCTGAAGCCTGGGTTTCTTTGGTGAAGTATCTGAAGTATTTTCTCCCTCTCTTTCATTCCATGCAGCTATTTAAATCTCCCACTCTGTGTTTCTTTTGTAGAGGAATTTAGGACAGACACTTGCTCCTGCTCTTGCACAAAGATGAGTTTTCCCAGCTGAAACAATTTCATATTGTAACAAATTTGGGGGGTTTTAAGAGTATATTACAGGCCAAGTGGCTTAACAAATGGATAGCATGAGTGCAGAACTCCCTCAGATAAGGCAGCTCGTGTCTCCCAATGTCCCTGCTGCTGGGACAAGGATTAGTGGCACTGCTCAAGCTGCCGTGGCTGGAAGCACTTCCTGAGGTTCTGGCTGTCCTTGCAGGGTCAGTGCCATGCTCTGCTCTGCTGGGAGCCAGGCAAAGCCTCGAGCAGGGCTGAGGGGCTGCAGAAACGCCAGGCACAGGAGCAGAGACACTCTGCAATCCCTTCTCATTGCACGGAGAGCTTCTCACAGCCCAGGGGTAGTGCGGCGTCTGGGGTCACTATTTGATGTGGTGGTCTTCAGGGCAGTTAGGACTTGGTGAAGGGAAGGAGAGATCTTGACTCCATTTCAGAAGGCTGGTTTATTATATGATGATATATATTACATTAAAAAAACCACACTATAACTATACTACAAAGAATAGAGAGAAAGATTCATCAGAAGGCGAGACAGGAATAGAAAGGAATGAATAACAAAGTTCTGTGACTCCAGAGAGTCCGAGAGCTGCTGCCTCCTGGATTGGCCACCAAGCAGAAACATCCCACACTGAGCAATGGAGGAAGCACCTGCTGCATCCCACAGCAGCAGATCACAAATTGTTCACACTTGGAGCTGAGGCCCTTCAGCTTCTCAGGAGAAGAAAATCCTAGCAAAGGGATTTTCATAAAATATCATAACTACACAGGGGTGTCAGGGGTACCGGCTGCTCCAGGGGTACAGGGTGCTCCAGGGATGTCAGGGGTACAGGCTGCTCAAGGAGATGGGCAGGAGGGGTGGAGGCAAAGGGAGGGGATGGATTGGAGTGGTTTTCTTCTTCAGATGTCTCTTAAAAAGGGGGGGAATGGAGGGAACTCAGTTCAGCAAGGTGGCCCAGGCTGCTGTGTCAGGGCTGACCCTGCAGATAGGAGAGGATCATTGCCTCCGTGTTGGACGGTCTGTGCTCGTTCTTTGCTCGGCCAAGCAGCAAACAGAACCCTCAGGGCATTTATCCCCAGGGGAAGAGAGGAATAAAACCCAGCCGTGGCTGGCTCTGCTTCCCTCAGCGCTGTGTTTCAGACTCCTTGCTGCACCAGCAAGTGTCACTATGGGCTTTGCTATGCAGCAGGGGAGGGAATGAGTTTCACAGCTCAGGGAAACCCTCATCCTGGCCAGGAGTGTGCCTCGGCTCAGTGACCCGGAGCTCCCCTCTCCCGTGTTTCCATTGACAAGGTGACCTGAAATTATTTGTTAAACCTTTCCCTCTGGAGACGTTTTGTTGGTAGAATCATGTGACAAAATCTAATTACTTTTCCTTGTGGGGATGATCCCTGCTTGTAATAATCAAGGTTTCATTTTAAGACAGTCTGCTTGGTAAGCCACGCTTTTTAGTCCAGCTCATCAGATTTTCATATTTGGATTTGGGAGTGGAAGTTCATTGGGGTACATTGCTACTTCTTCAGACAAGAAAATGAAATATTTATTAATTTAGAAAAAGGAGTGAAGTGAATTCTGTGACTGTAATTTTATTTCTCCTCTTCTTTTTCAATGTTGTTGAATATTTTGGCAGCATTTGCAATGTATTTAATATTGGATGGGGAAGTGTGAAAATGGAAATGCATCGGGGAAATGGAAAAACAGCAACATTCCTGTTACTGAAACAAAACTAAATTATTATGACAAATATTATCATGAATATGGAAAGGAAGCAAGATTGTATTTTCTTCTCCAACTGCCTAGCCACAGTTTTGTGTTCCACAAAAAGAAAATTCAGTCACATGCCTGTGACACTGAAATGTGAAGCTCTTAAATATTATCTGCAGCAGACACAAAATTCATTAAAGATACTACTAATAAAAATCTCTTCCTTCCCTACATACATATTTATTTTTAACCCTTTGTACCCAGCTGATTTAGGACATCACAAAATCCCAGAAATTACATGTAATTTCATTCATCTGTGTGTAGAATCGGTGTTGTGGGTGAAATCCTCACCATGCTGGAGTGAATCCCTATGGCTTCCAGCTGGAATTCCACACTTTATCTCAGCGTCACGTGCTCTGCACCTTTTCCCAAATCTTCAGGAGTGTTGCAGGAGGAGTGGGAGGGATGTCAGCAGGGGTTTGCAGTGGCTCTGGAACAGGAACAAACACTCCCAGCGAGGTTTGGGATGTACAGACCACGAAACCGAGCTCCTTCCCACAGCTGGAATTGCTGCTGTGAGGGGCTGGGGGCTGGCTTTGAGACTGGCAGCATCTCAGGGAAGTGAGAAGCAGGAATGCATCCATTCCTCTGGTTAATTCATTCCTGCTGCAGCCTGAGCTGATGCAATCCTGCCTGGGCTAAGTACACTACAGAGGGACATTGACAACAGGAAGAATGACTAACTTCAGGGAGGAGAATTAGAATTGTTTGACCTTTCGTAGTCTCTTTTCATCAGCTCTACAGAAAAGAATATCATAGCTCAAAGCTCTTGTTCCCTCAGGTTTCTTTCACTTTAATAACATTCCTGCATGGATGTAATAAAAGTCTCTTTTTTCATGAGCTCGTTTTTCTCCCTTTATTTCTGCTTGCCATTCTTGACTTCACAGATCATGACCAGCACAATAGTAAAAATCTCAGACAAAGCTGGAGGAGGCAGCATTTTTGTCTTAGCCACCAAGTTTCCCATTTCCATTGTGCTCATGACAATGTTCCTCATAAAACATTTGATATTACAGATTCAGAAGGTCAGCTGGTGAGGTGGCTTTGGAGGAACACCTGGAGTAATCCTCAATAATCAAACCCTGCTCGTTACTACGCTGAGCTCACAAGCTTTGCTAAGCCATGGGTGCCTTTTCATCTGCTGGCTGCTCTTCTCCTGGAACAAAATGTTGTTACAAAGAGCTGTTCATTTGTAACAAGCATAAAGAAACGGGAATTTGTTGATTTTATGATCAGCTTATGGAACTCATTTCCACGGGAGGTCATCAAATTTTGCCTGCTTGTACTATTAGAGAAAAAAAACTTGGTCAAAGAGAGCTCCTCCAAACACACATTCTTTTAGTCCTTCCCCATCCACTGTAGGCAGCTGTTTGCTCTCTGCCCCCTGAAGTTTGCCTCAGTACTGTCTGAGCTCATGCTTTGAAAGAGAGGAGATAAAATCATTAGGCTCTGTCTAACCCCTGAGACCGCAGTGATTTTAACCTGGTTTCTTCTAGGGCACTTCTAACCTGAGGTGATCTCTGCTGAAGGACCTGATCTTTTGGGCTGGTGAAACTGAATGTGTTTAAAAACCAGCTTCAGGCACATTTCTCTCAGGAAGGAGATGCAATGTTGGTACAAATATGTGCAGCTTGATTTCTGGGTCACGGGGCTTCTGTGCCCACCCTGCTCCTGATATTTTTGTGCTCAAGCCTCGCTGTCCATGCTGGGTTGCAGGAGGAGTGTCAGGGCATTGCTGATTTCTTACCATAGCATTTTCACAATGCTTGATCTTTAGAGAGCTGCAGAAAGTGAAGCTGTGTCCGTGCCCTACCCCGTGCCCCTGCAGTCGCTGCCCCAGCCCTGCCCTGCCCTTCCTGCCCCCGTGCCAGCCGTGCAGGGTGTGAGGGATGTGCTGCCATCACCCACACTCCCGTGGGGAGGCTCAAGGTGAAGCAGGCAGACAGAGAGGAGGGAGATGGGTGATCCTTCCTTGTGAAATGCACCGAGGTTGGTTCAAACCATCTGCTTCTGGGAGCTGCTGCCCCGGGGCACGGCCAGCTGTGTGCGTGGCACATGCAGGACAGCTGCCACTGGCACTGCCCACAGCGCTGAGCTCTGCGACCTGGGCCAGCCACCCCCAAAGCTGGGAAACTTCTCTCGAGTCACAGTTTCCTCTGGTGCAGGACTGGGTTGGCTTTGATTGTGGTATTTTTCTCTGTCCTCTCGGAAGCCTCACTTGACAGCACTGAGAGCCAACTATGTCTGGGACTGTTTGGAAGCCTTTAGGTGTTCCAGACCATAATGGAATAGATTCCTAAAACCTTGCTTGGTGTGTCTGGAGGAGGGGGACAGTTGTGACACACGTGTCTTGCACAGGATAAAAACCAAGATGTTAACACAGCTGACCCTTCACTCACCCAGTGAGCAAATGCTGCTCAGCAGACAGAATATGTGAAAACCAACCCAATCTCACAGGAGCCTGGAGTGCTTAAATCCCTAATATAAACTGTGGTCATAAAGAAATATTGTACCAAAATTAAACAAATATTCTTAAAATACACAGGCGTTATGGCATGTCCTCTGCAGCATAATAGCACACGTGGTTTCATAGCTGGAACCCTTTTTACTTACAAACTGATACTTCTCAAGATGTTTTAATCATCTCTCATATCTAAAGCAACATTCTGCCATTTGGTTCTTAGGAATCTCTGTAATAAACACATGAGCAGCTCATTAAGTCTCACTAAACACTTCTGTGTTAGCTAAGAGTTATTTCATATTTTAAACAGATAAATGGGCCCAGCATGCCTAAACAACTTGTAGATGATAATCCATCATGCCAGCTGCTTGGTGTAAGTGCTCAGGGTGGCAAGTGCTCTCCCTGCAGATCCGAGGATGCTGCTGGCTTTTCAGAACAGGAACAAGTTCTTTTTTTAACCCCAAGCCCAAGGAGCATCAAGTAAATCTCGTGTTTAACTGCACTGGTTTCCTTTGCCCAGTGCTCAAGGGACTGTGGCACATACAGTAAATTACTGCAAGAAGAAATCTCCACCAAGGTAACAGGTGCCAAATAAAATATATTAGTCAATAAAAAAACTATTAGAAAGCAAGTCCTTTTAATGTGATTTACAAGAGGCTGAAGTTACAAAGCAGCAAATGGAAGGAAAGGAAATTACACCACGAGCAGTAAAGAGGACTGCAGCTCTTGTGGTAGATACTGGAAAATAAAGGAAGAACTCTAAGTAGGCATTGGCCATGGCCTGCTAACATTCATTCCCAAAGGAAACAGTCCAGAATTTGAAAGGGAGATGGCAGAGAGGTTTATTTATTGTGGTCAAAGCTCGAGTACAGAGGCCATGCTCTGATCACCTTCCCCCGCTTCCCACCGCACTGTGATCAGGGAGGCTTGGCTGGAGGAAGATACTGTTTGATGTGGGGACTAAGGAGAGGAAGGGATCAATTAAAAACAGTTCCTGGCAGGAGAAATCACCAATGTCTTGGAGCTCACTGCTGCTGGTGCTGGGGACCTCAGCACAGTGGGGTCTCTTGCTGGAGCACGAGGAGCTGCTGAGGAAAGAGGCTCACTGCTGAGGAAACAGAGGTTCTGCTGAGGAAAGAGGGGTTCTGCTGAGAAAAGAGGGGTTCTGCTCAAGAAAAAGGGGTTCTGCTGAGGAAAGAGGGGTTCTGCTGAGAAAAGAGGGGTTCTGCTCAAGAAAAAGGGGTTCTGCTGAAGAAACAGGGGTTCTGCTGAGAAAAAGGGGCTCTGCTGAGGAAACAGGCCACTGCTGAGGAAAGAGGAGTTCTGCCCAAGAAAAAGGGGTTCTGCTGAGGAAACAGGGGTTCTGCTGAAGAAAAAGAGGAGTTCTGCTGAGGAAACAGAGGTTCTGCTGAGAAAAGAGGAGTTCTGCTGAAGAAAAATGGGCTCTGCTGAGGAAAGAAGGGGTTCTGCTGAAGAAAACAGGGGTTCTGCTGAGGAAAGAGGGGCTCTGCTGAGAAAACAGGCCACTGCTGAGGAAACAGAGGCTCTGCTGAGGAAATGGGTTCTGCTGAGGAAACAGAGGTTCTTTTCTCACTGGGTTGAGGGGTGGCTGTGAAAACCCCATTTGGCCACAGGTTCCCCACCTGAGGACAGGGAAATCCCATTGCTGTAGTGAGAATCACTGACAGCAGTTATGTAATGGGTCGGTGTTTTAAAAGAAGGAAAACATGATTATTATTTTCAGGGTCTGTAATAAATCCAAACACGAATGCTAATGTTGACAAAAGAGATTTCTGCTGCTATGAACCAAAGGCTGTTTGCACAGCAGCTCAGAAGCAGGAAATCTCCCTGAGGTGATGCTGAATAAAGCATGTGCATAAGTACTCTGTTAGTTTAGCTCCTGGTCTGTGGTGGATCTGAGTGCCCTCATAAATTCACACCGAAAAAAAAAAAAAAGGAAAAAAAATAGAAAAAGAAAAGAAGAAAAAGAAATGGGAAGGCTGCTTTGAAACAATTTGTCTAAACGATGTTATATGGTTGTGTGTGGAGGCTGGGGGGTGGCAGGAGAAAAGGAAGGCAAAAAAACCCTGTCAGATTATTTAAACAGCCCACTCTGTATTCTGGGAAGGCCAATTCAATTCCTGCATTCTGAATTAGTGCCCTGCTACTTGAAGCAGCAATAGCAGGGCTTGCTGCAAAGGCAGGCAGCACAAAATCAGTAATCTGTGCACTGAACTGCTTCTCCATATTACATGCTGTGTCATTTCGTAGTGTGGCAAAATACTGCCAGAGCTACACTTCATAATTAAGTGATTATTTTACACACATCTGCATTATAGAGTCTGTCTATCATTACATGACTGATATTCTGATGGCTTGAATTTATTTCAGAGCCAGGTTGGTGTCAGGATATTACAGGTTTGAAGACAAAAATTGTTGTTGTGCATGTTTCCCTTAAAATCTCCTAAAGTAATTGGTTTATCTTTGAGGAGAGAGACACCTGGCAGTGACACAAACAAAACAGAAAAAAGAAAAATAAAAGAGGAAAGATATTTTCTACAGAAGTCGATGGATAATGGAACTGTGCCTCCTCTGTGATCTGATGTGTTCTCTCCTGGCTGTTGCCTCAGCTGAGTTTCAGAGTTTTCTTCACGAGCCAGTGGGGCTTAGAAGGGACATGGAAGAGTTGCCTCAACTGCTGAGCAGAGAGGAGGCTCTGAAAGCCAAAATCTGCTGCCAAGCTGAAGCCAAGCAGTTCTAGGGTGCCAGAGTGCCAGCTCCTGCAGGACTGCCTGCATGGGATGCACGACTCCATGAAAATGAGCCTGTCCACTCTCAGAATGCATTCATGGGGCTTAGCTCACCGAAGGAAAAGTCAGTGAAATCTGCAGACTGACCATCCTGCTGTGTTCTGTCCTTCAGGACACATGTCCCAGGATGGAAAGAGAGGCTGGGCCTGCCCTGGAAGAGGTTGTGCCATGAGGATGGTTTGGCTGAGAAACTCAAGGGTGAATTGAAAAGCCCGACAAGAAAAGTGAGTACAATAACTGGAGTATTTTTAGACCAAAGTGTCTTGGGAAACCATTTTTGAAAAGTGGAATAATCCGCCTCCTAGAAAGTGCAATTAAAGTCATAACATTTAGCATCATCAGCTACTTATTCCCTGTAGTTCGAATTTCATATATTGCACCAATTTGCAGAGTTGTGGCTCCTCTACAGAGGGTAAACAATATGCAAAATATTTTCTGATTGTGAAGGAGGGTTGAGATGATGTTAAGATAACATGTAAATAGGGTGAAAGATATCTGCCGGATGATTTTTTTATCTGATCACAATTCCCAGTAGATGAGGCAGAACTGAGTACCAAAATACCCCTTAATTTCAGGCAAGCATTTGCTTCAACATGCCTCAATTGTCTTGGAAGGATTTCTTCTTCCATTCAGCGATCCCAAAGGAATGGAGGGTTAGTTTTGTGAATAAATCTGCAAACCCAATTTGAAAAATGGTAAACTGATACTGGCTCTTCTTAAATGCCAGTTTTCCTGCCCTGAATAGGCACGCAGAACTGAGATCTGTAGTAGTGTAGCTGGGAAGGAACTTTTGGAAAAGCCAGAAGAGCTTTGGACAGAATTTGGCTGTCCAGGGTGCAAAGTCTCTGAGTGAATAACTCTGAGCCTGAAGAACAGGGTGAAGCACAGGAGTGTGGAAAATACTGGGCAAATTTGAGATCCTGAAGAGTGGGTAAGGAGTGAAATAAAATAAATCAGCAGAGCAGCTGCTTTGATTTCGCCATTGGTGGAGTAAAGCATTGGTAAATTCGGTGAATCAAATACAATGCACAAAGCATGGACTGGCAAACTCAGTGTCCCAACCAGGTGGGAAATTACCCCTGGGATGGGCACAGTTCGATAGAGGGGCAGTGCTTTTCATGTGTCTGAGGAAGCAAACAAACCTGGAGAGGGCGTTTGGGCACTGAAGAATGGTACAACTGTGGGACTGCCAGGACAACCTGGAGTCCAGCCTGGCTCCTCCCAAAAACACTCTGAAGGCTGGGGGGCAGATCTTCCTCTGCTAGAAATGATTATCACAAAGCACCTGCCTTGCCTGGGCTGCTCCTCTGCCCTGCAGCCACAGAGGGATTGCACAAACAGCACATGCAGCCAAGGGTCACGTTTGCACATCACCCCCGGGGGTTCTCAGCTGGTCATTTGGGCCATTTATTGCCTGCTGGTATAAGGAAAACCAGAAAACCACCCCAGCTCAGCTTTGATAGCCTCCTTTCATCTTCAGACAGGAGGAAGTGTGACACGGCAGGTGTTTGTACACCGCTGGCATTTGCCATTAGAAATGATAAAAGGAGGATGGAAAAGCACTGTGGTGTCTTGTTGGAGCTGCTGTCAGTGCTCAGCCAGATGAGAAATCAGGCAGGAACTCTGCGTGACAGGGAGGAAGGAAACTCCTTTGGACTATCACTGTCAGAGGGTGTCCAGTCCAGGCATTTCCACTCCTTCTGCTCTGTGCTGTGCTGGTTCCTAGGTCTGTGCTCTGTCAGCCCAGTGTTGGGTGATTCCTGGCTCTCACACTGGGGAGAACTGCTTTATGAGGTCTTGCATTGTATAAATAGGCTGGTTACCTCAGCCTTCTCCTGGCCAAGCCTGGCAGGAGCCTTGTGCATGCCACTGCCAGCACTTCAGCTGTAGTTTGCACCTGAAAGTACAGCAGGACCCCAGGAAATATAACAGTGCAACAGGCACGTGATGCTTTGAGCAATAATCCAAATGATGGATTGATATACAGGTGTGAGAGAGAGCTGCGAGGGAATAGGAATCCGTGGCAAAAATTGGTCTTTATCTGCCCTGTGCTGTGCTATGAAAAATCCAGCCTTGCAGCCAGATTGGATCCAGTTCAGGGGTTGTTCCAATGAGCCAGCTCTCTGTTGGTGCTGGCTGAGAAAACTACTGAGCTATTACCTGTGTCGGCTGTACAGCAAGAACAAAGACAAATAAAAATTGCATTTGCAAGCTCTGCTAGCCTCAGTGCTGTGGGACAGCATTGCCTGGCAGCAATAACCCATGAAAACACAGCAGCGTGGATTGCCTTGAGGTGCTTAACGCCCAAAATAAAGGAGGATCCTCCTGTAAGCCAAAGCACATTTTTCTGAGGGAATTGAGGGGATCAGTAATGTCCCTTTGAAAACATTTTCATTGCATGAGGAAAAAAAATTAGATGGTTTGGAGTTACTGATGGGCTGAGCTCAGCACGGCTGTAGCTGAAGGAGGGTGGGACCTCACAGCTGCATTCCCAATTCTGGAGGAGCAAAAGTGGTTCTAAGCAAGCTGTTGCTGGGCTGGAGATAACTGGGATTTGGGAGCTGGAAACATCAGGCTGTTGAGACATTCTGTGATTTCTGCTGATTCCCAGGTTAGCTTGCCATTCCCAAGATATTTCTGTTGAAAGAGAAAAGCCTTCTACTCTGCCTTGTAAGAACATTATGAGACTTAAAAAGCATTCATGAACATGTTGTGAGGATTATCCATGTTTGAAAATTCCATTTAAAAAATAAATCTGCATGTGAATCGCTAAGTAATATAAATCTGTTTAATTGAATTTTAGACTGAAGTGATATACTTAATATTTACAATGATTTTCGATAGGAAAATACGTAAAATATATGTGAGAGATATTTACTCTCAGGTTCCACTTGTTTAAGAAATACGTGGTACACTGTATTTTGATTTCTGATTGAGATGTATGATTTTGAAAGGAATTAAAATTTTCAGGCCAGCGTTCCAGACCTCTGGGAATTCCTAATGTAAATTCATGAATTAAGATGACAAGGAATTAAACAGGTTATCCAGATTAGCTTTGTAATACAAAGCCATTTCATTAATATAAAAGCTTCTTTCAACCCTGAAATGATTTACTAACCCGTTTGATGGCAAGCTGCTGGCTCTTTCTCTGCGGCTCAGTTTTAGCAGTGTCATCACACGTTGGAAAGCCTGGGTGAGCAGCAGGTCAGTGGAAGCCAGGCTGGCTCTCAGGCAGGAGCACCAGTAACGCATTTCCTGCAGCAGCACGCACCAACCTGGAACGTTCTGTGCTGCTCTCCCTCTGCCACTGCCTGAGCACTGGGGATGCCCCCAGGATGGAGAAGGAGGGCACTGAGGCTCACCTGGATTGGCACTGGGAGGGCACCTCTGGGTGGGCACTGCCCAGCTGGCAGAGGGCACAGGCAGCCCCGGGAGGGCAGAGAGCACAAGCCTCCTCCTGCAGCTCCCATGCACAGGGCACGCCGTGTGCTTTGAAGAGTCCAGGCAGCACAGTGAGCTTGTGGGGAGAAAATCAATGTTTGTCCTTCCTTTTCTCCTGTTTGGTTTCTAAGTTATTTCACTCTGCAGCAACACTGCACCGTGTCTCCCCAGAAAACAGTGCAAAATAAACTTGCAGTACAAGCGCGAGGTCAGTTTCCACACCAGCTGGGACCTGGGATGAGCAGTTCTGACCCAGTGACCCTTACAGGGTTTGTTTTGTGCTACAGGCAGGTTTGTTTTCTCAGTCCCTTCCACCTCCCACTTCTGTCCCAAAAACAATGCAGCCTCAGGGCTCAATGAGGGGCCCTCTCCCATTCTTATTTTGTACAGCCTCTCTGGCCCTGCTGGAGGGCTCTTAACCAAAGTGCTCCAGAGGTGAAAGTGTTCTCCAGTGGTGTTGACAAAAGCCTTTCAGGAATTACCCTCTGCTGCCTCTACGGCACACAGCAACTGCAGCAGTGTCTGACAGCCACTCAGCAGGGATGTGCAGAGCCACAGAAATCAGTTCCCATCCCCATCTGCTCTCTGCACAAAAGGAGCTGAGACCCCTGAAGTGACCCCACAGCCTGGAACTCAGCACAGTTTATTGGGATACCTTGGCTGGTTCTGGGAGGTGCCCCAGGAGCTGGTTCTGCAGCCAGAGGTGAATGTTGTCACCCTTCCACTCTGCCCTCGTGGCAGATTGGATCCCAGCATTAATAAAACGTGGTGGCTCAGTGCAAGGATTAATTCAGTGCAGGAGCTCTTTGAAGATGGCAATTAATCACACTTATCTCCAGCTGAAAAATTCAACTCGACTTCCCATTGGCAGAGTGCTGCCAGGGATGCCAGATCAGTGATGGAAGGCGTGATGGGATCGTGGCAGAAGGCACAGAGCTCAATAAACACCAGCAGCACCGTGGGGTTGGGTTTGTTGCCCCTCTGTGGACTCGCTCTCCTGAGATGGAGATGGCATCGTGGTTCTGCCAGCCAGAGGCAGAGTGGCAGTGCTGCTGCTGACATCGGGGAGGGCTGCTCAGATTGCTCAGCTATGTTTTAACAGGGGTTATGAGGAGAATCATGCCAAAACTGGAAATGCAACCATGTCTGGGCAGATAACTGGGACTGTCTAAGCACAGCTTTGGTGGCTGGAAGGTTTTGGGTCCGTCCCCAGAGTTGGTGTGGACAGCATCCCAGCCACAGGTCTGCAGGGAGAGCAAGTCCTTGGGAAAGGTGGCAAAAGTTCTGAAATTATATCCATAATTTCGGCAAAATTTGAGATATGATTCCTTCCGGCTTTGCAGCTCTGGATTAGACTTTCTTTGCAGTATTTATTTAAAAACCCTATTTTGCCCCAGATGTCAGGGCACTGAGAGCACCAGCACAGGCCCTGCCCAGCCTCACCTGGAAGCTTTCCTAGCAGGCTGCAGTAAAGCAGCTGTTCTCTGATGTGGCATCAGGAGTGTTCCGAGGTGCTGAGTGGTGGCTGTGCATGTGATGGATGTGCATAAATCCATTAGCACTAATGGCAGCTAATGGGCACAGCCTCCTAGAAGAGAAGAGGCTATTCCTCCGTGTCAGACACTAATAAAAATGACATTTCAATTTGGACGTCCAACCTTCAATTTAGGCAGCAAGTGCTTCAGATGAGTTTTTGATAGCTACAGTGCCATAATTAACTTGAGGCTCAAATGGAATTGTTTATGCTATTTCAGCTGCTTATTCCCATGATGGAGGGCCCCCTTCCCTTCTGTGACTTTAGGGGGAACAGATTCACTTGCATTTAGAAGTTTTGCTCTGCAGAGCATTGCAGAGGCATTTACATCAGCTCAAAGGCTTGGCTCCCTCAAAGTGCATAAACACAAACAAATCTCCAGCACAGAATGGGCTGGAAGGGACCCTAAAGCTCATCTTGTTCCTTCCACTGTCCCAGGCTGCTCCAGGCCTCATCCAACCCATCCTTAGGCACTGCCAGGGACCAGGGGCAGCCACAGCTGCTCTGGGCACCCTGTGCCAGGGCCTGCCCTTCCTCTAAATAAAGGATTTCTCCCTAATTTCTCATCTAACCCTGCCTCCTTTAGCTTCAAGCCACGATGCCACTGGATGCTGCAGTCTTGGTGCCCCATGAATGCATTGTGCCTCCGTGCAAGGCAGGGTGCCCTGGATGTACCCTGCATCCTGGTGCCACTGGAACCTGCCTGGAATCCTGCCTGGAATCCTGCCCAGCCCCTCGGACTGCCTCCTCTGTCCTGGCTCACCTGGCAGAGGGCAGGGAGGAAGGAAGGCAGTGCACATCTGGAGCTCAGGGTGCTATGTGAGCCCTCTGACTGATCTAGGGTTCCAGATCTTTACACTGAAATATTTGTCTGGTAATTTATCTTTCTTTTTAATTTCCTGAGGAGTTCTCTTAAAGGATATTGCCTGGTAAGAAAATAAAAATGAAGATTTATTAACAACCAAAGAGGACTGTACATATCCTGTTTAATTTGCCTGGGAGTTTCTCTGACCTTTGCTGATTTTGTTTGCCTAGGAGAGTTCTGTGGGATGCCAGCTCTTCCAGGTCACACCATTTGTTTCAGCCTTTCAGCTTATGGGGGCGTTTGGGGTGTGATTGTATTGAGCCACAGCTGCCACTCAGACAGCAGAAACATCATCTGACAAACCTGACATGTGGCCTGGAGTAGCTACTCAATTTCGTGGTGCTCTTTATGGATTTGATTGTTTCAGCATTCATGGCAGTAATTTTCAGTCACTTTGATTATGATTATCTGAGCACTCACGACACTAATTTTTCACAGCATCCTCAGTAAAACCTGTCAGGGTTTCTAAGGTTCTAAATGTGGCGTTTCCATAAGAAAGCCCAGCTCTTGGGATATCAGTTCTGCCACTGCCCTGAGGGCTGGGACAGCCCGGGCACAGACAGAGGGTTATTTTAGGGGTGTCCTAGGGTTATTTCAGGGTTATGGGCCAGAGGTTTGTGTTCAGCTCTGCCCCTGTGTCCTGCTCATGCCGAGCAGTGCTGAGATCCTGGGACAGTTCAGGGCGCTGTTCCTCTGCTGGAGACACTGATGTGGGTGAATGTTAGCTGGTCATGAATTTGATAGCTAAATATGGAGATTTGTGCTCAGTTAGCTTTTACATCCTCGCTGGGCTTGACTGGGCATGTTTCAGGCTGGGGTTATATATGAAGATTTTAATCTGTGCCATAAATTCACCGTCATGATGCAGCTGCTGGAATAACTGCAGGAGGGGAGGCAGGGCTGAAAGGAGAGTTCCTGTGTGCTGCTTCAGTTCCTGCTGCTGTTCCATCCAGCGTCCATCCCAATGACTGTGTTAGGGGAGAAAGTGTTCCTCAGAGTGAATTAAGTGGAGATAATCTAATCCTTAGTACTTTTTAATGTCTGATGCATTTGAAGAAAGATTTTCAATTATGATACCAGATGTCTAGGGCTAGAGCAGTGGTTGATGTAAATCAGTGTAGCTCTGTTAATTATGGGCTGAATGGAATTTCATTCTAAGCTAGCACCACCCTTTGTACAAGGGAGTGAATCCAGCTGTGAGATAAGTCACATTCAGACAGTAGGGATGCTGTTTCTCCAGTCTAAGTAAAAAATAAAAATTAAAAAAAATATAAACCTAACTGTTCAGCTGCAGTTGAACACAATGGATGGATTATGAAGACATTGTGCCTTTCGTTATTGTGTTAATATGTATGCAGAAATCAATCAACTTAAACATGACTTACTGTTGTTTTTAGAAAAGGCAGTTAAAGGTCTCCTTTCTTCTGGTAAGTAATGTAAATGAGCAGAATATTAAATCCTGCACTATATCCATTAGGAAATCAAGCAGTTAAACAAGTATGAGTGGATTAATTCTCAGAGCAGTTTAAAAGCTTTTCCATTAAGTTATTAACTACACATTAGCAAAGAATAATGCTTAATGAAAAACGCCTTCAATATCCCAAAATACACAAATCAGCGGAACATAGAGATGTTGGCATGGCTTCCAAATATTCCTGAGCAAGAGCTGCACTGCACGATTTCTACGGGGCCTCATTAATGAAACAGTCAAAAGCTATGAGATCTTTTATGTATGACATGAGCTCAGCGAGGTAGAAGGAATAGCTAATGATGGTCTATTAGTGCCAGGGAACTCCAGGAATGCTGTGGGGGTGTGGTGTGATGGGTGAGGGGGTTTTTTTGGTTGTTTTGGAATTTTTGGTGGTGGTTTTCCGGTGGTTTGGGTTTGTTTTGGTTTGTTTTTCCTGGCGGTCTCATTTTGAAGTGTGGTTGTTTGGATTTTGTGCTCATCCAAGTGACAGAGCTGTCACCAAGGAGCCGATTTGCACCTCGTTCATCAATCTTCATCTTCCACTGCATGTCCTCCATCCTCTTCTCCCCTCCATCCAGTCCCGCTCCAGAGCTGACAAGAGAAACCAGTGTGTCATGTTCAAATGCCATCCCTGTGTAGAAATGTGGAATGTACTCCTGGACATGGGCTTTCTTTTTTTTTTTTTTTTCCCTTGCGGAATTAGGGCATGAAAAAGGATAATGAATGTTAAGCAAACTTAAAAACAGATTTAGAGAGAATTAAAAGACAGAAATGCAAGATTAGGTTGAACTCACACTTAGAGGGATTAAGGGACTTTTATTTGTCCTTTGATCTCGTTTGTGTCGCTGTAAAGATCTTTAGAGACAGCGCTGTGGAGGATTATCACTGCTCTAAATGATGGCTGGGATTTGCAGTCGTGGATTACACGCAGGAAAAAGGGTCTCCCACTGAAATTGCACAGGCACCTTACTCATCCCAGCCTCCCGTTTTTACTGAGGATAACAATCCCAGCAAATGCTCTCCACCCAGTTACCCAGAGAGAGACAGAGAGCTCCACCCTGAGATGCACTGGGGTTCAGCTTTTCTATTCTGCAGCTCCTGCACTGGTGAGCAGCTGAGCTCCACGGGCAGTGTTAGCCAGCTTCTGCACAGGTTGGCCAGACAGAGGCCAGGCTGACCCCCAGGAGCTCGTGTCCTGCATGCCCAAATCCCTGCCCTTTACAGGTCCCATGTTGTGAGTCTTTGCCTGGCCCTGGGGGAAGTGCTGAGCCCAGGGGGAGCTTTCTGAAACTTCTCCATTGTCCCCTCCAGGCTCCTGTCAAACCAGCGACAGGGAGGCTGCAAAACCCCAGACACGCCAAGGTAACATTGCACAACTGAAAGAAAACGGTGAAGATTTGATTAATACTGACAGTTTTATCTGACAGGCGGCAGATTAGGGCAGTCTCCTGACAAATACCTTTTTGGTTTTCTCCTCCCATGGTCCTATGAGGAAGTGGCTGCTTGTGAGTTATTTTTCTCCCAATTAAAACCACAAAATCCACTGGAGATCTTATCAGGTACTTCATGCCTCGAGTATGATGGATCTCCAACTGAGAGCCTCTTAATTCCACCACAATACAAACAGCAATTGTACAGGATCTATCCAAGAAAGCATTACCAGCAAATTCATCCTGATGGGTTTATAGAGCAGCCTTCCAGGAACCTAATCTTTACTCACATCTAGTGCTTGCAGCAGGGATATAATTGCAATGAAATGCATTTTCTCAGAAGGCAGGGGAAAATAAATATTTTCCTAATGAGGATCTTGTATTTGAGAAACTCCTTCTTCTCAGGAATGATCAGACTGAGCAGTTTCCCTAACACAGGGAGACAGAGATGTCTTTAAAAAATGAGGGTTTGCTGACTCCAAGACATTGAACATGCAGTGAAGATAAAAAGAGCCCCACACTTACTTCCTCCAGTTGAAATGTTATATACTGAGCTCAAAAAGGAGTCACTCTGGCACGTTTTTATGTTGGCATCTTCAGCTGCTGTAAAGCCAATGGCACTGTGTAGGAATAGAGAATCACACGGTGGCCACTCGAATCCATTCTCCACGGCCCATCTGCCCTTTGTGCTAGAAACAAAAAGTGTTTCCCACATCATCTGTGGTTTGCAGGGACGGGCTCTCATATCCTCCCTCTGCTCGTGTCCAGAAATGTGTATTTGCTGCTTCTCACCACTGTTTGCTATAAAAAACCACAGTTTAAAAGAACAATTCCACTCACAAGACCTGTAAGCTGCAGCCATAATTCAAACTCTCCCTGCTAGGGAAGATGAAGTGCTTTACTTTTTCATAAAAATTTTCCACTATTTTTCCCTTTTTGTCAAGTTTCTCTTTTGTCATGAAATACCTATAATTGCTGCTTACTCTTGTTGCTGGATTGTTTTTCTTTTCTGATAAAAACAGTGGAAACTTTAATTGGTTTCACCTTGTGGAGGAAGTGACAGTTCTCTCCCTCCTTTCAGAGATGCATTTGTCAATTAAATAATTTTGAATATTTATTTGGGAAGCAGCTCCCAGCTGCTGTTTATTGTGCAAATGCAGCAAGTTCTTTCAGGCACTGGAGTGTCAAGTTATCCCTTTTTTTAGTTTTTATTCTGTTTTCAAAGAAACTCAGAGCTGTGTGGAAGCTGTAAGTCTGCCCATGTGAAAATGGGCTGTGCGCTCCCTCGGAAGATTTCTGGAGGGTCAGATCATCAAATTCCATTTATGTTTTCATCAAGAAACAGAAAGGAATAAGAAACCTCTGTGGGTTTTGCCTGGCTCAGGTTGTAGGTTCCACTTTGCTACAGAGACTTCCTCTGTTCATCAACGTGGATGTCCTTGGCTTTCTGACCACTCAGCAGGCTACAATTTGGACTACACCCTTCAAAATACTCCAAGAGAGAATCTCAGAGAAGCCAGTGGCCTGGAAAACCGAATAAAAAAGCCTCCAATTAATAAACCAAACAGTCCTGGTGGTGTGATTTAGCTGCAGTTTATCATGGGGATGCCTCTTGTTCAGCAATTTATTTAGCTGCATTAATAACACTGCCTGCTGCAAGCTAATGTTGCCTCTTGGTTCCGGATTATTCATCTTTGTTTTGATCAAAAGCACAGAATATTGGATCCTATTGTGTTCCAGCTCTTCCATTTCTCATGTTCCTTGTTTCCTTCTCCTCCCGCAAGTCGTGCACATCCATCTTAAAGTGAAATTGTTCCATACCAAAAATAAAATTATAAGTCCCTGAAGGTTTCAGCTTCTGCTGCAGTCGCAATTGTTCACCCTTTCCAGTTTGTGAGCAATCATCATTTAACACAGAACTCAAGTCAGATTTCCTAAAGAGAAAAAAGAAAAAAAAGTGGGAGAAGCTTGATGACAGAATGTGTTTTGCTGTAAATCACCCAGACGGAGCACGGCGCGGCGATTGTAATGCAGGGCTGGCACTCCTGTACACGGAACAGCCACGGAGTATCGCTGCCATAAACACGATAAATCAGAGTACACTGTAACTGCACCTCACTCCCAAACCCTGCACTCCAGCCTGGTGCAAGCTGCCAGCCATAAAACACTTCCCTCTCCCTCAGTCACTTGTTTACAGCTTGTTTGCTGCCTTTCTAAACTTTCCAATGGCTCACACTTGACATCAATTGCTGTGGCAAAGGGAGCATAAATGAGTGAAACAGACTTCCAGCCCTTGAACTTGGGCAGTTCTCTTCTGGCAGGCCATGACTGAAGCAAATTGCTTTTGCTTCTTGAGGCAATTTCAATATAATTTTTATTTTTTCCTTTGCATCCTCGAAATAATTTTAAGAGGATGACCAGCATTAGGAATCCCTGTGACTGAAGGCTGGATCACAGCCTGCTCCTGGCTCCTGGAGTTCCTGGGATGCTTTCCTTGGAAAGCTGGATGCTTTCCTCTGCAGTGCCCGGGGGAAAGGAGTGCCTTTGACGGGTTCCTAACAAATGTTATCCCCCATTCCCATCGTGTTTGGCTGCAGAGGGGCTGTGCGTGTGTTTGCTGGGTGTGGATGCCCTGCCCTGTGACCCAGGGATTTGCCTGTGCCCCATTCCAGCTCCGGATGGATTCGGGAGGTGAGATCAGTAAAATTATGATTACAGAGGCACAGCAACCTCCTTTAAAAACACCTTTCTCTTTTTATTGTCCCTCTCACGATTGGCAGCCGCTGCTAAGCAGTGAGTTTTTGTGGGCTGCTGTTGTGATTTGTCAGCAGTTATTTTTCAAGTGTTCCTAAACAAAAAAAGAGATGATTTTCTGTTTTCTGAGTCTGTCTCTCTCTTTTTTTTTTTTTCCTAAAGCAGGGCAAAGTTCTTTTCAAGTGCTTTGTGGCTCCTTAGATTCAAACTGTGAGATACTGTCAGAGGAGACTCTTGCAGGATAAAAATAGGAGCTTTCCATGGGGGTCTGTCTCTAAAACACTTTCAGCTGTTGCCTGGAGAATGCACTTCACTGCTGCTTTACCTTTCTCTTTAGTATTAAAATCTCTTTCTTCTCATGTAAACAGAGAGGTAGGGCAGCTGTGAGAGTTAAAGATAAATAAAATTAGCTCTAAATACAGCAACTGTTAGTGACACATTCTAGAATTATGACAGCAAAATAAAGCTGCTCAGAGTCCACTCTTTATCACCAGCTGGAAACCCCCCTGTGATCAGATTCCACTCTATATCACTGACTGGAAACCCCCCTGTGATCAGATATCAGGGACAGTATTGGCTTATTAAACATCACAGCTGAAGCAGGACACAGCTAAAGGCTTGTATTTTCTTACATCACACTTTTGCTTGAATTCTTGGCGTGGGATGAAAATAAGGCATTTCAAAATCAATAATTTACAGATATTTTAGCTCTTACAGTAATTAGAAGCTGAATTATGAAGATAAATTAGACAAAACCAACAAATTATGGAGATAAATTAGTGGAATTCTCTTAAAGCTTTAGCAAAAATCCTTCCTGGCCCCAAGATGTGGTAAGGACTCAGATCTGTAGTTCAGGATTCAAAAATGGCATTCACCATTAGCATGAGTTATGGTGGTGAAAACTGTTGCTGTAACTTCTCTGTTCTGCCTAAATTAAATTTAATACAAGTGAAACATTGCTATTTCTTTTAAAATAGGGTTGAAACAGAAATTATATGATGTGATATTCTTGAGCCTTGCAAATAAATGCTTTGGTTTCCCTTAAGTATAATATAAAAATTAACTTAGGAGAAAATCCTAAGTAAATTAACTGTAGCATGATTTATTGCTCCTAAATTCTTGAAAGTTGATTCGAGTTGCTGAACATTTTTGGTGCCAAGTGGAAGGGATGGAAAGCAGTATATCCTGCCTCTCCAAATTATTGTTTCTTGGGTTGGGAGTTTATTTTAGGTGCTGTTATTCAAGGTCTTTGCTCATCACTGGAAGAAAAATGAGAACTTCCCAAAGACCTTCTGTGGGACAACTCAAATTCACACGTCCCTTTTCACTGATGAGTTAAAAACTCCTGCATTTCTGACAAGCTATGTACTCCTGCATTTTTAACAACCTACTGTACAGTTTGTGGTGTATTTAACTCTTCCATAGGACTTGGGGCTATCAGAGATCTTCAGGAAGAACAAGAAGTGACACTGGGCTCTCTTTTTGAATGGTGTTGAGGTGAATTAAGAGCCCACGTGCACTCCTACGTCCCCAGTTTTATCTGAGAGATGAAACTCCTTTTACTGCTGCAGAAGCCAAGGAACCAGTGCAGCGTCTTGCAGAAGGTTAAGCAAGAGAAACGGAGCCCCATCCCCATTTTTTTTTTGACTCCAAGCCCAGGGTTCCAGCAATTTGCCTGCTGGAAAATGAAATCATGGCAGGCATGGCTCTAACTTCATTTCAGGCAGCTGGAAAAGAAAATCCAATTTCTCCCATTAAAGCCTGGTTGTTTGAGATTCTGAGCACTTCATCCCTTCTGGGAAGCAGTGGGAGCTCTGTCCCACCCCGCTTCCATCTGGGGGCTGGAATGCTGGTGGATGGATCTGCAGCGTTGCTGGCGCTCACCTTGAGTCAGGCCCCACCATAAGCAGGGCTGTAAAAGCAGGAGAAATTAAAGATTCTTCAGCCAGCCCTGACAGCCACAGCACATCCTCCCCACAGCACACGGTGTGGAGCCCGCAGAGCAGAAGGTATGGTGGAAAGAGCTGAGATTAATTGGACTCTGCTGAGCCAAATGGCATTTGACACACATTACACAATATCTGCATATGCTATTAAAACTGGGAGGAAGTAAATGCCATTTCTCATTTCCATTTGCAGCACGGTCCATTTTGAGGCCCAGTAATTGCCTGGATGCGACATCTGTGGGTTTCTCTTTCAAAATGCCAAGGGATGCGTATTTTTATTTACTGCTGTTGAGTCACTCCTTGCCCAGCCTGTTGGTTCCCTGCCCTTGTGTCTGAAGGAGCAGTGTTGAGAGAGCTTCGCGTGCAAATTTTGTATTGTACAAAATTATCAAGCTGGTTTCCTTCCCCATTATCTTCATATTTGTCTGACAAATCTGTCAGTTCAAAACAGGCACGGAATTGTGACCAGTTGCCTTTCTCTCTTGCAATCTTCTGGCCTGCTCTCTATTTTTATTTGCTGGTATATGCCAAATTTTGGCATAACTTTGGATCCAATAGTACTTGAATGTGCAAACCAGCCAAGTACTTTGAAAAATGTATGAAAGTGCCTGCCAGAAAGAAGTGTTTTCCTCTTCTGGAGAGCAGGTTAACATTGATACCACGCTCCTGATGAAACTCCTCTGGCCTGAGAGAGAACCTCCATTTCTCCCAGGGAATCGTGGATCACTGTTTGCTGTGCTCAACCACTCGGGGCAGAAGCAAATTGCACTTTTTAAGAATGGCCCTGTATTTTTTGTCCAGCATTGTTCAGCTAAAAATCAACCCTTCTCTGCTCTTGGTGCTTGCAGAACCTCCCAAAAATGGCAAAGCACCTTCAGTCTCTGATTTAACCTCTGAGATTTCCTAGGCTTGCTTTTCCTCCTCAGCCTCAAGTCCTTTTTACTCTCATGTGCACAAAAGCCACGTAATCCATCCTGTGAAATCCCAAATTCGAGGCATCCTCTCAGAGAATTCTGCTTTCCCTGAGCCCCCACTGAGGGAGCTCCATCTCAAAGCCCCTCAAAGAGGATCCACGCTTCTTATTGCAGAATTTCAGGCCTTGCCCCTGAAATCCAAAGAAACTGGAGGTCACCAAGCAATGGGATTGAAGGAACTGGTAGGAAAATCAAGCAGATTTCAAGAGGATTCTCCAACTTCTGCAAAATCCAGACAATCCAAAATCCAGAAAAAGGGATGGCACAGCTCCCCCCTGCCTGGCCCTTCCTGAACACATTGATCCCACCACGCTGCCCTTGGCAGCAAAAGGAAAATGGTGAAAAGCAAAAAGCACATTTAGCACAGAATTAGGGCGTTGGGAACAAAAGGCTGATACATTAGAGGACTAAAAAAATCACCGTGTTTTAGGAGGGGATGATTATAGCTGGATTATATTTGTAATATGCAAACAGAATGAAGCCCAAATCTGTCATGGAATGTACAGCAGTGCTTTTAAAAGAGCTAATTCCATAAAGCTTAAAATAATTATGAGCCACATTGATTTAGAGAAAGAATTAAGACTGAAAAATTTGAATAATTGGAGACTGTGTAAGAATACTTTACTAGATGCTGTGCAGAAATATTTCCACAGATGAGAAATTCTCATATAATGATAAAATATTTTCCTCTAATGGCTCTAATTGTGGCAGATGCTAAACAGCAGGCAATAAAACTGTCATATTTAAATTGGCAAATCAGGTTTGGCTGCATCCTCCACTTTTAAAGGGTTGGCCAAGAAACCCAGGGCCATTACTGTTGGTTTTCAGTCAGCCTTAGAACGCAGGAAAAGTTTAGAGAAAAGAAAGGAAACTGATGCCACGTCAGTGTTTAAATTTAGGGGGACAGGGTATTTCATAATGTTTGATTAAGAAGTTGTGTTAGTATGATTATTAACAGTTTGTGGGGGTTTTTAAACAAAACAGTCCAGTTTCCACTTGCGTGATTAATGATATATATTTAAATATGAGAATAAATAGATTTTAGAAATATACATATACTGGACTGAAGCATTATCAGAATGGTCTCACAACTTCTGTCCAGACTATTTTCCTCAGAGACAGGCAGCATCAATTTCTCATTTGGGAAAAAACCAGTTCATCAAGGGATCAATACCCAGTGGGGAATCAACTCCTTAGAGTTGTGTCATTTGGGACCAATGAACGAGAGCTGCCTTTGGTTTTGTGTGTATGAATCTGTGGAAGGTCCAGTACAAAGAGGAGGCAGTGGAATGTTTTCCATGGCACATCCTGGCCAGAGTGAAGCAACGCCTGCTTCTCTACGGCTACAAACAAAGTGCCAGAGGGATTCTCTTTTCCTCCTGGATTTCAGTGACACCTCCTTCACCTGAACAGCAGCCTGGTGAGGCTTTGCTGAGGAACATTCTGGTCAGGACATGCTGAGGGATGGAGGCACCCAAAGGTCTCAGAAACCCTGGCAGCTTCTTCTCTCATCCTACCCCAGAGCTGATTTTTGTTCTTGTGGAGTGGGACAGTCCTGGGTGGCTCTGGGCTGAAAATCCCACAGCTAAACAAGAGTGAAAATCCCTAAAAAATCCCCAAATAATCCCTAAACAATCTCTAAAAAATCCCCAAACAATCCCTAAACAATCCCTAAACAGCTGAACCGGTGTGCTGGCACCCACTGCTGTCTCACACCTCCTGGCTCTTCCTGAGATCAGGGCCTTCAGCAGAGGGAATGAGCAGCAATCCTGGGAGAGCTGGCTGCCTGGGAATTGCTGTAAATGGCTTGGTTAATGATTCTGCTAACCCGAAGTGGCATGTG
Source organism: Motacilla alba alba (assembly GCF_015832195.1). NCBI lineage: Eukaryota > Metazoa > Chordata > Aves > Passeriformes > Motacillidae > Motacilla > Motacilla alba. Next base: position 12,712,171 of record NC_052030.1, on the reverse strand, counting down.
ATTGTAATGGAAACGCTACACTGCTTGGAAAACAAGATATTAATTTAGAACATAAGGACAAGAACAAATAATGTTTGGGGATTGAGCAGAGGGCATTCAGCTTCTCAAGGCTCATTTCCTTTTTCTGCGGTACTCCATTAAGCACAAGATGCTATCATGGCTTTTAATGACCCCGATGCTGTTGCCTGGCAGCTTTGTGTGGCAGACAATTCCCGTGCCATGGTTCAGTGATTGATGGCTCCTGTGTGCCTGCCCGGCTTCCAGGCTCTCACTGGGGAAACTCCTTGGGAATCACCACTACCAAGGGAAAATTCCTTCATGGTAACAAGTGGCTGGAATCAAGAGATTTACTCTGCTGCTCGCCATTTAATGGCAGTGGATAATATTGGTTTTTTCTAATTGAGTAACACTTTACACCAATTTGCAGAGTAGCTCCATCCATTTTAAGAGCTTATTAGTGCTGGAGTCCTTAGTTTTTTGGAGGAGTTTCAGCCTGACAGTGATTAAATCTCCCACCAGGAATGTGGCTTTCCCAAGAGATGAGAATGCTAATGGGATATGAGTGGGAATATGTTAATAAAGGAGTTCTCCTCTCCCTGCATTGTGCACTCCTCCTCTGCTTTCTGAACTCCTGCACACGGTGTTTGTGTGTGCTGGGAGCCCACGGCCTTGCTTAATGCAGATATTGGAAAAGACACCCATAGAAACCCTGGTTTGCACCATCACGACGGGAAAATAAATGTGTTCATATTTCCATATTTATGGTGCAGCGTTGTCCAGAGGTGCCAATCAAATGTTACAAAACCCCCGTGAATGGAAATGTCTCTGCGTCCTTGCAAAACTCTGCTGCTGCTGCTGCTGCTAATGAGTTGTCTGGAAATAAATCCACCAACTGGGCATAATCACTCAAATATGTCACCTCATAAACATTTGGGGATGGCCAGTTACCACCACCTCCAAACCTGACCTCAAATCCCCTCCCAGCAGCTGCTGCCAGCAAGTTCTAGGCTTCCCCTTAGATAAGCTTTGATTGACAATCCCTTGTACAAACCTTCAGCACACCTTTGCTTTATTTAGATTTGCAATAATTTAAAAATTTGATTTAATGGGATCTCAGCCAAGGAAGGCTGTAATAATTAAATCCATTTTGTCAGGAAACACTTAATATTAAATTTCATCCTTTACTGGAGGATTCTGCTCATACTTATAAATGTAGTGACCTTTACTAAACATCTGTTGCTGAATGTTTATCCTTTCCTTGAGAGAGAGAGGGAAAAAGAGAGAGGTTTGAGGAGAAAACTCCAATTTTCAATCTGAAAATAGCAAGTGTGGGGTCATTCTGGCTCCTCCAAATGTCCAGAAGCCGTTTCTTTGTTACCAAGGGATGCAAACACTTAGAAACACCAAGAAGTGGCAAAGGAATTTAAATTCTCTTCTCTGGGCTTAGATATGGAGAACAAGAAATGCAGACCTTGGACACTTTGAATTACACGCTGTAAATATATAAAGGCTCGTATAGATAACTGCAGAATGCATAGATAAAAAGGTCCATGTCCCACAGAACCATCAAGGCTGGAAGAGGCCTTCAGGACCATCTGCACCACCATAACCACCCCAAAAAATCCCAAGTGCCACAGAAAGAATAACTCTCTCCACAACCCTTTCACAACATGAAGGATAATTCCTTATTAAAGAATAAAACCAAATAAACCCCACAAAATGCTGCTCCTGAAATGGTGACTTTTGTAAAATAAGCTGAGCCTGCTGCTCCGTGGAGCTGTCACACGACAGATTGCTCTAGGACTAAACAAAGATCAGGAATGGCAGCCCCAGTTTATTATCCTCTGCAGGCCTTATGCAAACCATGTGGGACTGACCTGGGGGTGAGGGTGGCTGTGTCTCATGGAAAGCAAAGGATTATCAAGCACACTGAGAAACACTGATAGTGGAAATTGCTTTTTTTATTAATCCATGCTTAAATTCCCTGTCTGTAATTCTTGTGACCTGAATCTTCTGGTGGGAAACCCCGGTGCTCCAGCAGCTCTGGGTCTGCCATCCTTGCTTTTTTTGGGAAAGACTACACCACTACTACCCCTGTGTCATTAAAAACGCTACCGAGTGTGGCACAAATTGCCTGCTGTTGAGTTGCTGGTGTTCTTAAACTGCTCTAACCACCAGTGGCTGCCTGCAACAACGCTGCCTGTGCTCGGTTCTGCTCTTGGCAGCTGTGGGGGCTTCGGAACAATTCCTGTGGGCTGAGGGCAGCAACTCCTGGCCAGAAACTCTGCTCAAGCATTGCGTGATAAAATGGGAAAAAATCAAAGCAAAAAGAAATTTCTCTCTTCCAAAAGACTTGAAAAAGAAAATACCTCGTGGCCCAAAGCTAGTAGAGGCACTGGGAGTCTTCTGGCTGCTGCAGTGAATTTGGGATAGAAGCAGGGGAGCAGGTGAATGTTGCAGGGCTTGGCTGCTGTTTAACACTCACTGTGTCAGCAGGAGGATTGCTGAAAAAAGCCATGCTCACCTGCTGCTTAGCAGTGAATTGCTGTTTAATGCTTTCGTGGGGCTTACACTGCCCCTGTCCAGCCTCTCAGGTCATAAATTCTATTCTGGAAGTTTTCCTAAAGAATGGGATTAGCTGCCTGGACAGGTCAGATGATTTTTTTTTTCCGTCCCAAATCCTTTGAGCATACAAAGCTGGGAATTTGTGATGGGGAAGGGGTTCCCACATGTGTGCAGGGGGTTTCTCTGCAGGGCTGGGGGAGAATGCTGTGCTGGGAGAATCAATTCTGAGCAAGTGGGGACATTTCCAACCCCTGCTGTGCCCCAGAGGGTCTCAGAAGCAGCAGTGGTGTGTCCTGCTGGGCTGGGAGCTGCTCGGAATCACAGCCCAGCAGCAGCACAGGGACACTCAGGGACTCACACCCACCTCTGCTCTGCTGCCTTGGAAATCCTGATCTGCTTGTTGGGAGCAGCCTGGAATGCCACCTGGGTGTCCTGCTGGGCTCCCCAAGCTGCTCCAGAGCATTCCTGTGCTGCTCAGCAGCCCCAGCCATCCCTGCAGGGGTGGGGGACGTCATTCCCGGGCAGAGATAGATCTTGGGAAGTACTTCAGGATCCTTTGGGATGAAAGGCACTGTTTAAATCCGAGGCTTTATTATTGTCTGTCCCGCTCTACAAATAAATCATCTCGCAAAATGGCTCTGGAAGAAATTACTCTTGCATAAATGAATTCATCCTCTTCTCCCACGGAGAGATGAAAAAAACCTTCATAATAACTATCAAATTGTTTTACAACCAAAATATTGCAATGTTTGAGCAGTTTCCTACTCGTGACTTTGATAATGAGTTTTTGAAAAGTAACAGAAAATGGTTCCAGAAATTGGAAAATAAGATTAGCATATCTGTTATGTAGGATCCTTTGTTAAGTCAAGCTATTTCTTGTTTGGGTGATAATAGCTGTGCCTTTGTTAATTATTATTTCATATTGTCATTATTAGGCTATTAATAATTTATAGTAAAAGCTGCTTCTTTGTGCTATGTAAATGTTTTCATTCTTATGCATCAATTCCTTATTCCATTATTAATGGGATTCATAAGTACATTACATTTAGATCCTCTTACAGGAGAAGAGATATTTGCTACTGTATTTTCCCTTTTGTTCGGATGCGAGGTAGGAAAAAAGTGTGAACGGGGGAAAATGGTTGGGAGGTCCCTTTGGTTTGTTTTTGGGGTTATTTCCCTCGGTGTTCCAAGCTAAAAGAGGGAACACCGTGGGAGCTGGGTCCTCCCTGGGGAGTGCCCCACACAGGGACAGCCTTTGCACAAAGCCCTGTCGTGTGCCAGGGTGCGGGTCCAGCTGGGCGGGTTGGAAACGAGTTGTGTTTGAGAGTATTTGCCTTTCAGCTGGATTATTGTGGCTTTTGGCATGACTCTCAAACACATGGCTGGTGGAGAAGGAAATCTAGCAATCAGCTTAGCTTGAGACGCCGGCTTTAAAGTGCCTTTGGATTTTGGAAGGGCTCTGGAGCTGGCATGAAGGCTTTGACCTGTGCTGGTTTCCATCGCTGGAATTTCTGGGGAATGGTGTTATCACAGCTGAAACACCACTCTGAGAGGGAAAAGTCAACTGCAGCGGTGCTGTACGGAGGGTTATTACTGCCAGGACAAGGTTATTTGTCTTTGTTATCTAAACAAGAGGGAACACTGATTTTCCTTTCAGCTCATGAGCCCTGGCTCAGCTCTGGGAGGCAAACACAGTGCTCATGGCCATGCCCTGCTAAAACAGTGAGAGCTCCCAGTTTAATGGGAATTAAACCAGTTTAATGCTCTAATACCTATTGGCAAGAGCTGTCCACGTTTAATTGATCCCTTTCACATCCATTGCTGCAGCACAACTAACTCATGCCATCCAGTGGCAATGGCACAGCATAAATTGGATGTGTCAGGCAGTGTTGTTCGAGGCTCTGGCTATTGCAAAGCTTAATTAACCTGAAAAAGGCACTAATGAGTGGCAAGTGGTTCATCCCAGCAGACGGCAAAGGCAGGGGATTTTAGAACAGTGTCTGTAACTCCTCTCCCCCAGTCCCATAAAACAAACCAGTCAGGCTGGACAAGACTGCCTGGTTGGGAGGAGAGTGGGTGTTGAATTTTGAAATGAAGTTGTCACCTAAGTTCCTGCTTTACTGCACAGAGCATAGATTTTACTGAAATGCTGACAAGATGTTTCACTCCAGGTAAAAGCCCAAGGTGTGGGTCGGGTTGAGGGTTTTTTTGCATGACAGAACACTCCCAATATGAAGAAATTGACTCTGATTTGGTTATTTCTGCCTAAAATATGCTCCTATATGCAAGAAAAAAATAAATCTAGAGATTAGATCTCTGTAACACAGACCTTTGCTTGCCTCCAAGACTTCACTACAGAAATAGCTCCATCTTTTCTTTTTTCTACGTGGAAAAATGGCCTCACTCTACATTCTTAATGAATGCAGAGTGCTTTGAGATCTGAGTAATTCTGTGTTTTGCTGCGGGGGTTTCAGCCACCTCTAACAGGCTCTAATTGCTGCTGCTCTTGTGCCCCTTGCAATTTCAGCAGCCCTGGCGTGGACTGTGAGCATTCCCCACTGCTGACACCAGCGGCGCAAAAAACGTGTGGGAACTGCAAAAGCAGCCAGAGGAAAAGAGCTGGGATGCCAAGCCCTGGGTTTTTGAACCGATGGGAATCCGGCCTTGTTCTCGACCACACGTGCTGAAAAATACAATTTTTCACAGCTCTGTTCTGTTCTTGTTACCTGGAACATGGTGTCAGCAAAGCAGAGCTTTCCTCCTCCTGTCATCGCTAGCTCTTGCTTACTTTGCCAGATGTAAATTTGGACAGAATGGCCAAATTTAGTACATCTAACCCCCAGATTTTATATAAAATTACACTTAACTCTTTTTCATAACTTTATACCCAAATTTAAGGATACCTAGCCCCCAAATTTTATATAAAATTACATTTAACCCTTATTTACAACTTCATCCATATCTCTAGGCAGTACAATAAGCAATGAACATTGACTACCATAAATATTTTGGGAAATACTTCAGATTTTATCAGGAATACCAAAGGATGAGAACAAACATCCACAGTGATGGAGCCGAGTGCCTGAAGTTAACTAGAGAGTTTTTATTTAGTGCTGTCTTTCTGAAGGCTGGACCATCATAACTTGGTAACCTGGCAGGGCAATCCCTCAGGGTGTGTAAGAGCTGCTGGGTCAGTGCTTTGGACTCAGCCCTTGGTGTGTGAGCACTGACACCAAATTGAGGAGTGAAACCAGCAAAAAATCACTTTTCCAGCTCTGGCCCCAGTGACTGGAGAGATCCCTGCCTGAAGTCACCTTTTGCTTTCTGGGCAGAAGCTTTCTCAGCCCAGTAATCCAGCAAAGATCTGCAAGGTTTCATTTGGATGATGTGAACGAGTGATCTGAGAGAGTCTGGTTAATTCTGGCCTTAAACAAACGGAGTGATCCATGCAAAGTGTGCTCCCAGCAGACCAGGAGGGTCATTCACGGGCACTTGGGGGCCATGCCCTCTTCCCCAGGCACAGCTGGCTCTTGGAGGGAGCATCTGCTCTCCATCCCTGCCTCGCTGCTACTGAGCAGCTGGAGATCTGCTGCACCACAAGCAGAGATTGAACTCTAAACCAGAGTTTCTGAGCCTGGCTCCTCTGCTTTCCATCCCTCTCCCAAGCTGCTCGTACAGAACCCGACAGAGTCCAGGTCCCCAGCAGGTTCTGGCACAAAGGGGGGTTTGGCAGTGACGCTGAGCAAGGCTTCTCCTCGTTGCTGCCCATGCCTTGTGAGGGACACAATCCACACGCTGCTGCACGTCAGAGCCTGCCTGCTTCCAGCACTTGGCCAGAAATGCTCAGAATCCAGGAAGAAAATCCAAATATTATGAGTACCAATGGCACACAGGCCACTGAGTAATTTTCATGGTCTAATAATGAAATTCTGTCTCTCTTGGACTTTAGCCCTTAAAAAAAAAAAAAAGTGCATATTGTTTTTTTCTTGCCTGAAAACAACCACCCAGCACTGAATGCTAAAATGGAATTATTTCCATTATGTTTTGTCACTTTTTCTGGAAGATGCAGTGTGCAGGCTTTAAGCAGAAAAAGAAGCCTGAATTATTTGTGTAAGCTAAAAGGTCATGAGTAATTCCTCCTGCCAACTAATATCTACTGCCAAAAGAACATTCTATTCACACTGAAGAGTATTAAAAAATGTTGACAGCCCAGAAGACCTTTATCTGGGAGGAACAGTGTTAATTATGCCACATTGATTTAAGAGGGGCCTGATGCAGCATTTAAAATTCATCCCGTTACTAATTTGCCAGGTGTGTTTTACAGCCATCACATTTAAGAGCATGCAGGTACTGCAAGGCCCAAGAATCTCTTGCCTCAAACAGCTCTCAGGCTCTGTGTGCGTTTGGCTTTTTGGGGTTTGCTTTGGTTCCTTGCTCAAGGTTTTCTCCAGTACAATTGCAGAGCCCTTGGGCACAGCAGTGAGGTGGGCATGCAACTCTGGGTGACAGCTAGAGGGGAATCACATTATTTATGTAAACCAAAGAAGTAATAATTTTATTTTAAAAAAAGACTTGAAATTATGATACTTGCTTCTGGAGTATATGATCAAGTAAATGTCATAATTACTTCATCAACTAAAAATGCCATTTTAATTAAGTTAAAGCCCAGAATCTTTTCAGTTCCTAATATCTCAGTTGAGGCACTTTGTTGGGCAGGTAACTTGACAGTGATCCAACACCTGTCTAACTGGGGCACTGCATTGTTAAAAAAAATCCTGAAATTAGTAGAAAAACAGCTGCATGACTGCTCAGTGCCTTCATGCAGGAGCTCAGGATTGACTTGGGCATGAGTGCCCCATTATTCCATGCATGAGTGCCCAAAGAACTTCTGCACGAGTGCCCACTGCTGCATGTCAGAGCAGCTAATTAATTGATGCACAAGAGCCCAATTAACTGATGCACAAGAGCCCAAGTAACTGATGCATGAGTGCCCAATAATTGATGCATGAGTACCCAATAATTGATGCATGAGTGCCCAATTAACTGATGCATGAGTGCCCAATAATTGATGCATGAGGAGCAAACCCGTGGTGCTTGGCCAGGTCTCCAGGCATTGGGGATGAGCCTTGTTGGGACACATCCCTGAATCTGGGATCTCTTGGATCACAAGCTGGATTCATACCCATTATTTTTCACATTTATTACAATTCATTACAATTATTTTTTGCTCCGGTGCCAAGGAGAGCTCAGGTTTCTCACAGGCTGCCCAAGGCAAATGCTGGCAAACCCCTTCCTGTGGAGGTGGCCCCAGCTCTGCCCTGGGGCTGGGGAAGGACAGAGCTCTGTCATTTGGGACACAGGAATGAATTCACTGCAGGCATCAGGGGGGTTTTCCCCATTGATTGCAACAGTATGGAATGACTTGCTGCTATTTGGATTATCAATCCTCCTTTACACCCCTCTATCACCCACACAGTAATATTGACACAAATAATTCCTTTTGCCTGAAATATGCATTTTTCAAGGCAAAGCACATTAATGCTCCCATCGTACAGCTATTAAATCAGCAGCCTTGAGCCCTACATTTACTTGATTTGCATACATAAAAACCAAAAAATGCTTTTGTCACATTAGTTCCATTATGTACTGGCTTCTGAAATTAAAGATTTAGGTGACAGACTTTCCTTCTTCTTCTATCTTAAGCTGGATTTTTTTTATAGTTGATTTGACATATAAAGGCAATTTTGTCCTTTTTTTTCCCCCTCCTCATATATTCTCTGCTGAATAAGTAAACATCTATAATTTCTGACAAGGTCACTTAATTATCAGCAGGAAAAGAGCTGCTTTATCTCTGCTGCTTCTGCTTCTCTCGTGGAGCTGGGCGCTGCTGGAGCAGCTCCTGCGTGTTCATCAATTCCAGCTCAGGAGCCCCTCAGCTCTGGGTGTCACAGGAGTGGGGTCTCTCTGTGCCCGACCCCCAAAGACACCGAGGTCATCAAAGCAAGAGAAGCAAACAAATTTTGAAGCCCCTGAGCAGAAGGAGTAGATGGACACAGGGGTGGGACAGGGACAGGAGCCAAGTCCCACTCTGAGCTTGTCTTCCCTGAGGAACAAGGCAGAGCACTGCTGGGGCTTTAAAGTTCCAAACTGTGACTTGGAAACTTCAGATCCAGTTTCCACCTTCCTAACAAATCTCTTACAAGCCTCTGGGCATAGCATTAACTCTTCCTGTGTCTCACCTGTCAGCAGGGAAAATAATCTTCCATTTATCCTCAGTGCTGTAGCTGAGACATTTGTTGAGTGCACCTTACCCAGGTGAAGGGGGGGGCTCTGGATGTCATCAAAATAAAATATAACTTGTTCTTTAATTAAACTACAGCTGCTGGTACAAAATATGATAGAGTGAGAGTATTGCCAGCCATTTACATACCTTGAAATAAATGGCCACGTGTGTTCTCTCCCTCCTCCCCATCCATCTCCTGCTCCTTGCCAAGCACATTTGAGGCAGTGAAACCAGCCCAGAGATTGTCTCTCCAAGAGCTTTCTGCTTGGGCATGGTGTGAGTGCCCAAATTATTTGGAAGCAGGTCACAGAAAGCCTTGGGAGAGTCGCAGGAAGCCTTCTGCTCAGCGTGCAGCTGTGCTTCAAAAAAATTCAAACAAAGGGCAGAAACTGCTCACGAATGTGCAGCAGAGGACAGAAGATGACATGGTGCCACTGCAGAGCACAGCCAAGCCCGGCACACCAGGAGATGCTGATTTCAATGGAATGATGCTTGTGTGAAATTACAGTTCTGCTGAGTCAAATGATACATTTCACATCTCATAATTTTATTTTCTTCTCCATCCAAAGGGAAAAGTGTCCTGTTTAGACAAACCCCCTCCCTATGAAATGAGGCTGGAAAGGATTAAGGATATTATCCTGGAGGAGAAGCTCATGAAATAAGAACGTGTGAGAGGTATGCAAAACAACTCACAGCAGGTGGAAGGAAACTCCTGTTTACCCTTTCTCATCATCCAAGGACAAGAGAGATGGATCACTTACAAATCTGAAAAAGGCTAAAAGGAATCAGGGTTTTTACACAAAGAAAATTTACCCTGTGGGACAGATAAGGATTTAGTGGGATTCAAAAGGGATTAGACATTTGTATGGATAATAGGAACATCCACAGCTATGTTAGGTAAGATTACAGAAGGGGGAAAAGGAAGAAGCACTCCTGGTTCAGGGCACGGCCAATTACTGAGAGGCAGACAAATTTTCCTGTGGAATATTCCTCCCCTGGAAAATGCCTTTTTGTGAAGTGCAAGTGTTGGCAGCGACGTGCTCGTGTCAGGGACCCTTCCAATGGATTCGGCTCCAAAACCATTCCTGTTTTCTTGGCAGCTTCCTCCAGACTGGGCATTTGGGCAGGGAGGGATGTGCTGGGGATGGTCTGCTGGAAAATCTGCTTGAGGTGGAAAACCCCATCCCCATCTCTGCAGGCCATGACCAGGGAAATATCCCACACAATCTGAAATGCTAAAAATAGCTCATTTTCTTCCCAGCATGGAATTGCAGAATTTTTGTGCAATTTAAAAATTTTCCTTGGAGGATAGATTCATCTTCTAGCCTCAGGGACAAGTCTCAACTGTTAGTGTATGCTTTGTTATAGATTACACAGTTATTCTTTGTAAATAATTAATGCCTGGCCAACAGCTGATCAAATCTGTTTTGTTGTTGAGCAGGGCTTTTTTTTTTCTTGGCTTTTTTACTATTAGAAAAGAGTCAGGGAAATGGAGGAAGGTAATTACAGAGGATAATTACTTTAAATGCTTTTAGATCTAAGCTGCTAAGAGGCTAGCTGTGCAAAAGGAAAGTAACCATGATAGATATGGCATGGAACAATAGAGAATTCAGGCAGAAAAAGGATCTGGTGCAGTTGCACAAGACATTTTTGGCAACAATTCCATGTAAATCTCGCAAATGAGTCCAGGTACTTAATAGGCAATTAAAGACAGCCAATGTAAATTAATTAATAGCAGACTCTTAAAAGTCATTAGCTGCTGTGTAATTAATAGAAAATTATAAAGGAAAGAAATGCTTGCTTACAGCCTTATTAAGATCTGAATGTTACATCTTCTTCTGAATTGATTGGGATGATAAAAATTCGGGGGAAAATATGGAAAGCACCATTAAATAGTTGCCAAATCTGAGCAAATTTCCATGGCATGCAGTCACCACTCCATATTTCAGAAGCTGACACTCAGAATGTCCCAGCGTAGGTACCGGATGTAAGCTGGAAGAGGTTTATCACAGCCCTTCCAAAGCTGCATGGAGATCATAAAGGAACTTCAGCAGTCTCAGGTGGAAGGTCTCATGCATTATTCAATTAGCCCAGCAATAAATTAACTGCTGCATAAGCTCAGAATCAGTCTGAGTCCCAGCACTCCCTGCCATGCCCATCTGCAGATCAAATCCAACTTCCTTTTTCCAGCCACCTTGCCAAACTAGTGGAATATATTTAGGGATGTGGAAGCTTAAAAGAAAAGAAAAAAACCAAACAACAAAAGGGGCTGAGAGCTCCTTTTTTTTGCAAGTGGAGGTGTTGGAAAACTGTACTTACCCTTAATATTTCCTCATCCTTTTCTATTCATTTTCAAGTCATAAAGTTTCTTCAAGGACAACTGATCTCCTAAGAGACTTTTTGGGAATGAAACATTCTGGTGAGAAGCTGAGGATGCTTTAACAATCAACAGCAGACCAACACAGAGATCCTCCTGCCATCTCCTGCACTCCCTTCTCTAAAATTCCTCAGTCTTGCTGTTCCACAGATGGGAAATCCTTTCATGTGAGGTGTAAGGTTGAACGACGAGTTTTCAGTCGTCCCCAGCTGAGAAAGCTGCAGATTCCTCTATCCCAAACTTTTAAAAGTTTTCCTGACCTTCTCCGGTCAAGTATCTCTTCACCTGATCTGAGTGATGTTACTTTCCTTTAGATCCTCTTTTCTTCCAGAAATCGTACCCTCTGTGCTCTGTTTAATCCTGTACAAACCCCCGTGGGTTCAGCTTCGTGGTAAAGTGATTGTTTCTCTACCTTCAGCAACTGCTAGGGATTGCTAATTGGAGTCAAACTTTTCATTTCACCCTGAGCAGGTGAAGGAGGCTCAGCAGAGAGCTGCACCCCTGTCAGCTGGGGTGGGTAACCGTGGGAGCTGCCCAAGACACGAACAAAAGAGAAAAACCCCACATCTTGGGGCCAGGAATGTTAAAATTGTGTCAAAAATAACATGGGTCAACGTGGATAATGTGGGGGGAGAGGGACGGACAGATCTGTGGGAAAAGTTGGACTCTGTGGCTGGGATATCTTCTGCAACTCCCCATTGCCTCTCAAGCCTCTTGACCAGGTGCTGCCAGCGCAGAAACTTTCTTCCCTTCTGTAATTCTCTGGGTTTCATGGCTACAGGTTACAGGCAGGGATGGGGAAAGGACAAAGACAGCAGAAAAATGGAAATGATGAGGACAGCAGAGGTAGAAAAAACTCCTGCCAGCAAGAAGTGTTGCAAAGTCAAAAGGATGCAGAGACAGACACCCGGCCACAGGCAACACTGCCAGGAAAATCTGGATGGTTCCATCTTTTTTCCTCTTGTTCTTCCCACCAGAGCCGTTCAAACTGAGAACAGCCCCCGAACTTTGATCCTGCAGGAAGCTGGCACAGCAGAGATGGTTTCCCAACTGCTTCCCTCCAGCTCGGGCATCAGGAGCAGAGGTCTGGGTGGGATCAGCTTGGTGGCCCTGGCTGAATTCATCCCACGAGATGGAATCCAGCTGGGGATTGCTGGGGCTCTGTGCTGGTGCTGCTGGTTGATCCTGTGCCTCTGTGCTGGTGCTGCTGGTTCATCCTGGGGCTCTGTGCTGGTGCTGCTGGTTCATCCTGGGGCTCTGTGCTGGTGCTGCTGGTTGCTCCTGGGGCTCTGTGCTGGTGCTGCTGGTTGCTCCTGGGGCTCTGTGCTGGTGCTGCTGGTTGATCCTGGGGCTCTGTGCTGGTGCTGCTGGTCGATCCTGGGGCTCTGCTGGTGCTGCTGGTTCATCCTGGGGCTCTGTGCTGGTGCTGCTGGTTGATCCTGGGGCTCTGTGCTGGTGCTGCTGGTTGATCCTGTGCCTCTGTGCTGGTGCTGCTGGTTGATCCTGGGGCTCTGTGCTGGTGCTGCTGGTTGCTCCTGGGGCTCTGTGCTGGTGCTGCTGGTTGCCTCCTGGCATTTCCTCTGCCCCTGGAGTGATGGGTTCTGTGGTTTCATCTGCCAGGTGCCGTTGGTTCACCCCAGGCAGTGCCAAGGCCCAGAAGAGCTGCAGTGCTGGAGCTCCATCCCAGCTAATTCCTGTCCCATCTTTGGGCAGAACCTGCCTCCCTCTCCATGTGCTGAGCCACTGCCTGTTCCTCTGCATTTCCAGGGCTGAGTGCTGGCGAGAAACGCTGATAATTCTGTTTGTAGCACCCCACTGGATGGTGCCAGCCCTCTGATGGCCTCCCCTTCACAGAGCACTGCTGTTCTCCTCCTTCTACAAATGACCTCTTCAGAGCAAAAGGGAAATGATTTGTGTGCAGTTTGTGCTGCTGGAGACTTCAGGAAAGCTGGAATTGTGGAAAAGGTCGGACAGAGCTCCCCAGGACTGTGGGTGCTGGGGTTACTCTCAAACAGGCTGTTCTGAATGCATCATGGAAGGAGAAGGAGAGGAATGGAACACCAGGCAAAGCCACACGTAGAACCCAAATGCATTCATTTGGAATGCCAAAGCAGCACACAGGAAATACAAAAAACATTTGGAGGAGGAAATTCAGATTTTGTGAGCCCTGACCTGGAAGCAAAACAAAACAATGAGTGACAAGAATAAGTAAACCCAACCTTCTGAACATTCATGGGGGGTCAAATTTAGAAACAATGGGGCATTTTCTTATGCAGCAGTAAATAAAGACAGTAGGCTTTGATTGCATTCATTTGGCACAGGCTGGATGAAAAGTTCAGATGCTGGCTAAGGATGGAGCATAAAAATGTATTTTTATGAATCAGAAATGTAGAAAACTGATTGTAATTCATAACTCTGTGCTGGTTTTATTGTTTTCAAGCCACACACCAGCACTTAGGCAGCAGAATTTTCAGTTTAATATGTAATGAGTGTGCTATTCAGTAGGGTATTTTATTAGGCATTAGAAAGATTTACAGAGCCATCCATATGACATGGATTACAGAACACATCAAGAAATCAAGGATGATTTTTGCTTCTCTACTAAACAAAATATACTTTAAGTAATTGCTATTAACTGGTATTACTTACCAGGAGGCCTATTGTGATAGAACAGAACAAAATGGAAAGGAAAAGAAGGATAAAAAAGTAAGTAAAAATAGAGCTGAATTCCATAAAAAAAGGATTAGGGTTTTTTTTGTTTGGTGGTTTTTTTTTTTTCAGTAACATGCAATTTTAAATTTGATCTAATGTAGAGAAATCAAAGGATGGAGCTTTAATGTTGGTTAATACTCAGTTTTCACAAAGGAAAAATCAGTGTCCTTTAAATGTAGTTTAAAGTAATAAAATGGGGCAGAACAAAAGAGGTAAAAGATCAGGAAAATTTTCTTTGCACTTTGAGACAGGAAGTTGTTTAAGGACGGAAAGAACAGGGCTGCAAAGGTCTGGATTTAAGTGCTCCTTCCAGGTGAAGGCTTTCTCAATGTCCTTGCATGAATCAGCTGATAAATCATAAAGCCCCCATGGGTTTTTTAATCTCTTTTTTTTTTTTTTCCTCCCTGATGTGATTTCCTTGTTTATTTGATTTTATTAGCACTGACCATTGACTCAATCTTTGTGTGCAGCACCCAAGAGTTGCTTGGCATTTTAGTGGTGATGCTTGGAGCCTCTGTGCCCTGTTACAATAATAAAAAACTTCTTATTCAGCTTTGCAAACGTTTGGCACAACCATCATTCAGCTTCAGCAGGAGAACCCACTGAAGCTTTTCCGGGCTACAATTTAGTTGCCTGCTGTATTTTTTCATCAGAGTTGAATGCTGTGTACCAGAAACCACTTTTAATGTCTATTTTCTTACCTTGAAAACAAAAAAGCATCTCCAGAACGAAATGAGTCGCAACAAGAAAGGAAACCGGGATAATTGAAAATATAAATTAAAAAATTAATACTTTTGAAATTTATTTTGTACTGAGTGACAGAGCTTCAACCGAAACACAGCCCTGCCTTTGTTCCTGCTGGCGTGTGGGAGCAGGAGCTGTGGTTGTGTTTATTGCTTGCCCACTGCAGTCACTGATACCCTCTCCTGCTGTCCCCACAGTTTCAGGGAACGCCACCCTTTCCTGCATGGGAAAACCCATCAGTGTCAAAAAGCAGGTTAAAAGGTGCTTTCCATGGCTGGAAACCACATTCAGGCAGTGTCTGTTCCCCGGGGTGCTGCAAAAATCAGGATTTCTGTTCCACAGGGCTTTGGGGACCCAGCAAGGCACCTGTGTTCATCTGAACTGCAAGGCCAGATCAAAGAAAAGGGTGGAATTCAGAATACAGCCAAGAAGGGCTGTCTTCAGCTTCCTCATGTAAAACTGTGCCTTCACAACTTTAAAGAAGTCAATCCAAAAAGATTTTATGGAAGGGGATTTGCGCATTGAAAACAAATTGAAATTCAAACCTTATTATTCCTCCTCAAGCAAAAAAAATGTCCTTCAACAAAGCAGTGTGCCCCATGTAGGGTAAAGCAGTGAGCAGGTTCCTGAACTTCCAAAATCTTCATTTTCCCTCTCCCATCACATGCACAGAGCGAGTGAGTCGTAATTAACCCACAAGTTCTTTAAAGCCATAAGCACCAATCCTTTTAATTGCTTAAACGTTAGGAACTTACATTATGTAAATGCAAGGAGGCTTTGCTGAGATTTGTTTGGTGATAATCCATCTGTCCTGGCTGAGGGCCAGGGTACAGGCATTGTGCCACACTGAGGGAGCAGGAGAAGGGAGACTTCTCTTTCTTGTTGGAGATTTCTCAGAGTGATCTCTGTGTATTTTCACTTTCACAATGGCTGCTGGGAATTGGTGCCAGAGAGTTTTCACCATGTGCAGCTCTCCCATTCACATGTTCATCACTGCTCGCAAATTGCACTACAAACATGAACGTGATTTGTCCTTTTAAATCAGCCCTTTGCAGCAGCTAACTCTTCAAGCAGGACAAGCTCAACCTGGTGTTCAATACAAGCAGAATGATAGGAAAAATGTATTTTCCACCAGCTCCAAAAGTTGAAGAAGCCAAGAAAGACAAATCCCTCACTGCTGCCCTGCAGGGAGAGAACAGTTAAACTTTTTTTTACTGCTGTGCTCACAACTTACATCTTCAAATGTCAGGATATTATCTTAAATTACAGAGGCACGTGCACAGTTTCATTCAATTTGAAACATATGTGCAATGCACTTTCTCAATTCTTTATAAATATTTCTATAGCCCACTTTAAGTATTAGGAAGCCACAATGATAATTTCATTTATTCTGCTTTAGGAGGCAAGTAAATGTTGCTGTTGAGGGGCCTGGCTTTTGTCTGAATTGTTATTGAATTTGCTGTGAGCTGTGTCCCGAGAGATGAGTGCAGTGCTGGAGGGCTGTGGGGCCAGGCAGGCTCCCCAGGGGAGCTACAGGCACCCTTCACATCCAAAACACAGCAGGCAGGTGCTGTAATGAGAGATTAGCAGGAAAAACTGAAGAGGAACACTCTGGGGTGTTCTCAGGGCACAGCACAGCCCAAACCCAGCCCTGACCCCAGAGCTGTCCCTGCTCCCCAGATGAGCACCGTGTGTGTGTTTCCATCCCAGGTGAGCCATTGAGAACGAGCCACATCACTCACTGGAGTGCCCCAGTTTGTCCCTACAAACCCTGAAAGTTCAGAAAATTGTTTTTCTAAATGGCCTCTGAGATGTTATTACCTTCCTCCTCTTTGAGTGAAGCTTGCAGCAGCCAAATGCTCTGTGCTGTTAGCATGCTTCAGATGCTGCCTGCAGTTTATTGTTCCCTTGAAGCAATTTATTTCATTATAATGTACTCATGGAAGAACATTAGTGTTTAATTATCAGGAGAACTTCTCTTAGCAAGCTCAGAGTGAAGGCTGAAGTCCTTGACTGTTGGCTGCTGCTCACCTACAGACTGATGGTTGGCAGTTCGGTGATCTCATGCAAATAATATCTGTTGAGAGCCTTACCATTTTTCTATTACAATTCTTTTTGGGAACGAGTCTTTCCAATTCAACCTGCTCTGCCTGACAGAGGGAAAGCTCCTGTGAGGCTCCTGTGAGGCAGCTTTGCAGCTCTGCAGGGGAAAGAGGGTCTGGTGAGACCTGAGTGCAGAGAGGTGTGTGTGAAGGGGGGACAGAGCTGGTCACAGCCCTGGGCTTGCCCTCTGCACTGGGAGGGCAATCCCATCCTATTTCCCAGTCAGTAATGCTGATCCTCCAGGGATGAGCAGGAGATCCAAAGCAATCAACGTGACAGAGCTGAGGCAATGGAAGGAACCCTTGGAGGGAGCCCTGCTCATTCTCCTCCATGCTGCAGCGTAACAGCACTCGGGTTAAAGAATTCTTTTATTTAGTCTTTTAAAGCAGTATCACCATTTTCTGAGCCCAGATGATGGGCCCAAGCTCTGACCTGGGCGCTGAGAGCTGCTCTGCAGCTGCTGTGCTCAGGAGGGTGGGTCACAGAGCAGTGACACTGCCTAGTGGGTCTGTAGCACCTGGGTGCAGAGGGCTGGCCAAGCACAACAGAATGACTCAGGAGGAAGGCAGGAAAGTAATCAAAATCATGACAGAAAGTGTCAGGCTCAGCCAAGGAGATGAGGCAGCAAACTGTGCGGGAAGAGGCACTTGGGAAGGAAGGTTAGGGCATGGGATTGAGCATGGTTTGCACCCCTGCTGCAGCTGGGGTGCCCCAAAGCCTTCCTGTTTCTGGCCTGCTTCTCACCCACAAACCAACATGAACTCTTTGTGGAAAACCAGAGAGCCATGGTAATAAAAAAGTGATAAACATCATTACAAGCAAGGAGCAATGCAAGGTGATTTTATTGCTTCCATCCCCAGCAGCTGGCTCTGCAGGGCATCCTCTGGCTGCCCTGGGATCAATACCCAGTGCTGAGCTGCTTTGACCTGCAGCAGCAAAGCTCTGTGTTCCTGTCACTGTGATTTCTGCATCCCAGCTCTAATCTATGTTCTCCCTCTTCCCTGCTCTGCTAGTAAAGTCCTGTGTCCCCTCTGCAGCGCCGTGACAAATCTTCACTGAGTTTAAAAGGCTCCCGGATTTCATCATCACTGACAAAGTGCAAAACACCTAATTTCTCTTTACCACCCCACAGAATGGGATTCTCTGAAAACTCCTGCCTTTATCAGCAACATCAGAGCTGAAGTTTATTCCTCGAGGCCTCAGAACTTGGCCTTTAATCACGGGTTTAGCTAAATACCATGCACAAAACAAAACCGGCCTCAAATGCAAGTGTGTAATTTACAATCCCAGCTGATTAATCAGCCCGTTGTTCCTCAAATGAATGTTAATTGCCACGTGTGGCTCCAAACACGGAATGCATTAAACCCGAGCTGGGCATCGCCACCTCCTCTGGCTGAGCCCACCCTGGGGCAGGGGGCACAGGAGCCACAGCTAACGAGCCTGCTCGTGATTGGCACCACCTGAGCCAGGACCAGCCAGAACCAACCAGAACCAGCCAGAACCAGCCTTGATATTGGCAACACCTGTGCCAGGACCAGCCAGAACCAACCTTGATATTGGCACCACCTGAGCCAGGACCAGCCAGAACCAACCTTGATATTGGCACCACCTGAGCCAGGACCAGCCTTGATATTGGCAACACCTGAGCCAGGACCAGCCAGAACCAGCCAGAACCAACCTTGATATTGGCAACACCTGAGCCAGAACCAACCAGAACCAGCCAGAACCAACCTTGTTATTGGCACCGCCTGTGCCAGGACCAGCCAGACCCAACCAGAACCAGCCTTGATATTGGCACCACCTGTGGCAGAACCAACCTGAACCAATCTTGTTATTGGCAACACCTGTGCCAGAACCAGCCCAACCAATCTTGATATTGGCAACACCTGTGCCAGAACCAGCCCAACCAATCTTGATATTGGCAACACCTGTGCCAGAACCAGCCCAACCAGCCTCGTTATTGGCAACACCTGTGCCAGAAGCAGCCAGAACCAACCTCGATATTGGCAACACCTGTGGCAGAACCAGCCAGAACCAACCTTGATATTGGCAACACCTGAGCCAGGACCAGCCAGAACCAGCCTTGATATTGGCAACACCTGAGCCAGAACCAGCCCAACCAACCTTGCTATTGGCAACACCTGTGCCAGGACCAGCCCAACCAATCTTGATATTGGCAACACCTGTGCCAGAACCAGCCCAACCAGCCTTGTTATTGGCAACACCTGTGCCAGAAGCAGCCAGAACCAACCAGAACCAGCCTTGTTATTGGCACCACCTGTGCCAGAACCAGCCAGAACCAACCAAAACCAGCCTTGTTATTGGCACCACCTGTGCCAGAAGCAGCCCAACCGGCCTTGATATTGGCAACACCTGTGCCAGAAGCAGCCCAACCAACCTTGCTATTGGCAACACCTGTGCCAGAACCAGCCCAACCAGCCTTGATATTGGCAACACCTGTGCCAGAACCAGCCCAACCAGCCTTGATATTGGCAACACCTGTGCCAGAACCAGCCCAACCAGCCTTGATATTGGCAACACCTGTGCCAGAACCAGCCCAACCAGCCTTGATATTGGCAACACCTGTGCTGGCACCACCCACAACCCACCACAAAACCCATAAAACCCACCACCAGAAGCTTCCCTTGCTTGCTGCTGGATGAGCCTGCTGTCCTGCTGCTGGTGGCTCCTGTTGTGCTTCCAAAGGTAAGGGAAGGCTTTCAGCTTCTATAGAACCCTTAAAATACGTGTTGTTGGTGGAGTTTTTCCTTGTTCTGCCATTGCTGTGGGGTCGCTTCTGGCCTCCTCAGTGGTGTTTTTTGTGCTAGGCTGTGCTGCTGGGAGGGCTTTGCCTGGCACAGGGCTTTGTGAGCATGAGGTGCTTCTAGAGGGATAAATGGGGCCCGTTTCCCTTCAAGCCCCTGGGTCTGGTGGCACCACCACCGTGGGGGTCAGGAAGAAGGAATGCTGGGTGGGCTTTGGAGCAGAGCTGCTGCTGGATTTCAGGTGGGTTTTGCTCCCTTCAGAAGGAGTGTGGCACGTGTGTCTTTGCAACTGCGGCTCGCTGTACCACGGGCGCTGTGATATCTATTGATTTGTTTGCTTTCCACTCTGGGGTGTTTAATGTTGCTACTTGAAAGATGATTTTTTAAAAGTGTGCTGTTCTACTGAGTTGGTTCTGACATCAAAAAATCAAGGGAAAATGAGCAGGGGAGAGAGCAAGGATCTCAGAATGATTAATTGCTGCATTAGCATTCAGGCACGGAGTGTATTTTGCTTTACGGATTGCTTCTTTCTAAGGGTGTGATTGTGGCTCCTGGGCTGCATTAAAAGATGTGTGTCCTAGGCATTGGTGCTTATTTTCAGAGGGATTGCATTCCTGCAGCATGAAGGGAGGCGGGGGGAGGAGAAGGAGAGAGAAAAAAGTTCTCCAGTTAAATAGCAGCTCCAAACAATGGACAGTGTGGAGGCAGCTTTGTTCAGCCAGAATTTGTGAAATTAAGCTGTTACCCAAAAAAGCCTTTTACAATTTATTTGGAAATGTATGAAAGTCATTGCTGCCCTGTCTGCCACATGGAAAAAAGCATCAGAAAGCTGTCCCCTGGGGTTTTGATGGGGTTTGTGGTGCTCTGCTGGATCTGTGTCTGCTGCTTTGATCTGAGTTGTGGTCAGTTCTCAGGTTAATGTCTTGATGATATTGTAGAGTTGGGAGAATTGTTCAGGAGTCTTTAACTTGGTGCTGTATCTTTTGTTGTTATTGCTTTTAAAAATATGAATGAAGATTGAATTGCTCTGTTGTGGCCAGGACTTCAGTGCTAATATCAAACACAGGCTCAGTCTCTGTTTTGACACAGTAGAAATGTATATTTTGCTTTTGTGTATAAATGTATATCTTTATGTGTAAATCTAGTCCCTCTGTGATCACTTGTGCTTCAAAGTAGCCACATACTGGTATTTTTTCCTTCTTTTATTGTACATGAGGCCCACAGAATCCCCAGGTGGGTTTGATGGTGGGGCAGAGCCTGGAGAGAGGGGCTGACACAAACACAGCCCCAAGGCTTGGCTGTGGGCCAGCACATCCCAAACCACAGGGACATCCAGGAGCGTGGGTCACTCAGGAGCTGTGTCCTACCTGCAGGAAAGGAATCCTCTGGGAATGCCGTGCCCAGGGCACTCAGCACACACGTGGCTGGCTGCAGCTCAGGGTGAATTCTGGATTTTGGGTGAATTCCCTGCTCAGCTGCTGGCAGAGCCCTGCAGCTCCAGGTCTGTGGACCAGGCAAGTTGTTTTTTTTATGCGTTCTCATCTTGTAGAACCAGCCATGCATGATTGTAATGAGTGATGGCCTGATTAAATCAAAAGCAGACATGGAAGAAACACTATTAATCTGTAAGCATATGTGATGCTAACAGCCATCACAACATAATGTTGCAATTATCCTAGGTAGGCAAGAATAATTCTCTCTAATTAAATTCTGAGGATATATATTTGGATGCCTGTTCTGCATCCTCTGTCATTTCTGTACTGCCAGAGAGAAAGGTACCAGAATTATTTCCACTTAGCCTGACCACGTGCCTTTGGATTCCAAATTCATTGCAGCCTGCCTGGGGACAGGCTCTGCAAATACAATGTGCTATCAAAACAGATCATGTGTTCTCAAACGTGTCACTGGCATCAGTCTCTTCTCCCTTTCTTCTTTTTTTCTTTCCTCCTTCTGTGGCAAAATAAGCTGCAATTTCAGATCAGATTATACAGCTTCCCAATTGTATTTTTAGAAGCATTGGAGTAATAGTAAAGAATGTGTAATACACTGGGGGGGTTGATTTAGATAAAGCAGCCTCTCTGTACCATCAGCTGCAGCCCCAAAGACCCCTCTGGCAATCCTTGGCAGGTGAAGAGAACCAAAAACCAGTTTTGGACAATTCCTTTTCAGAAGTTTTTTTTTCTGTATTTTTTTTTCTCCCCCTCATACCCCACCTAGAAAATCTGCAGGCTGCTCGCCAGGCTCATTTTGCTGATTAAATGCTGCAGTTCTGTGTGAACCCCCAAATGTAATTTAGGGGGGGAAGTGTCACCTGTGGGGCTCTGTCTGGGGACGCCCAGGGCCCCCTGGACCCTGCAGGGGTGTGCAGCACCTGGAGAATTTCGGTTGCTCTGTGTTTTGTTCCTTTTTGATGACTCAAATCTGCCCTGCTGCAAAAACACCAACAACCCTCAATCCACGTGGGCCTGATCCTCTTCGGGCAAAATTAGAGGAGGCTCAATTTGCCTTCAAAATTTTCTGTCTAATGGAGGCGCAGGCCCACAGACAATATTTATAGAAATATTTCCCCAGCCAAAAGCCCCTTTCAAATCCAAATTTGGTGCTGGGGATGGTTTGGAGTTGGGGTGAAAAGCTTGCAGTTCCATTAGCCTTTATCACTTCTGAAAATCAAAAATTGTGGCTAATGAGGGTATTTGATGACTTTCAGTGACTTTGATATAATGATTGACTTCAAATATATGGTTTCAAAGCAGTTTGATGAGATTTACCCTCCTGCCTTCTGTATCTATTCTATTCTTATCTTGAATGTCTGTTATAGAGAGACCTCTCCATTTCTTTGTACTAGAATTCCTTTTATCATTTAAAGGTTCTTGAAAAGTGTAAGAAGAGAAAGAAATTACCAGGAACACACCTAATTAATTCAGAAATTAATTGAGGCTAATTTAGGTGACATTACAGCGTGATGACTTTCATTAATAAATAAAACTATTATCAAAAGGAACACACGTTTCCCCCCAGCTTTGAGCATACCTGTTCAGCTCCCATCATTTCAATAATCAAACAGTTCCTCACCTGCCCGTGATCACCAAGGGTGCCGTTCTTTGTGGGGGGACAGAGCTGCTTCAGCTCAGAAATTCAAAATAGCAGGAGCTCTCTGGGGGCCTGAGCTTTGCCCCAGATCCCTGCACGAGGGGGAATGTGAAATCCTTCCCATCACAGCTGTGCCCCAGACACACGTGCTGGGAAGTGTTCGGGCAGGAATTGCTCTCGGTGCCCCCCAGGTGTGGCTGTGCTGTGGAGCCCCCAGGGCAGAGCTGCTGGCAGTCCCTGCTGGGTCATTCCTCCCTTTGGGAAGGCAGCAGTGGCTGAACCTGGGCGTTCCTGGAGCCTCTGGGGTGATGGGGCTGGGCAAAGGGCAGGGGCAAAGCAGATCCTGCTCCTGGGGGAGCTGATAAATCAGAGTTTGGGCTCTCTGGGCCCTGGGAGAGCAGCTCCAAAGCTCCATGAAGGCAGGGCAGGACTAAGCAGGGCTGGTGGGGAGTGCCAAATGAGGGTCCTGTGCCTGGGTTCCTGAATTGTTTTAACTTTTTTAGAGACTGAAGTGTCTTGAATGCCGTTCCTGCGAGCTGTAGCAGCATTAATTCCTGGGGGATTTGCCACGCTGGAGGTGGGGTGACCCTGGCTGTCGTATCCCAGAGCAGGAGCAGTTCCAGGCAGTGCCAAGCGTTCCTTGCCTTGGTCAATCAGTCTGGAAACCCCAGCAATGGCATTTTGCTGAGCTTGGCTTTGTTTCTGGGTTTAAAGGAATAGACTGTGCTCTGTCCATGTGAGAGCCAGCCTGAGGACTGCTGGTGAATCTCACACTGCTCAGTGCTTCCAGGAGCTCAGGCTGCTTGCTCCTCTCCATCCAGCTGTGTGGCATCATCCCCTCAAACATCTGGTGCTCCCTGGAGGAGTTGTGGAAAGATAAAAATAGAAGGTCAAACAGCAAACCGCAGTGTGCAATTAACCTGGCTGCAATTCCTGAGCCTCAAATGGAGGCTGTTTTCCAGAAAAAGGCATCAATGTTCAGTGTTTTATTGTTACACACGAAGGAAAAATAAATAGTGTCTTGAGCTCCTTTTCATGTGGAATTGCTTATCGCTCCCGAGCAGCTTGGGATGGCAAACAAGCCTTCAAAGGCTGCCCTTGCAGGGCTGGAGCACTGCAAGGACTTTGGTCCAGCTCCAGGCTCAGCTGCTGCTGCCTTTTCAACCCCAGCCACACAGGGGGTGCCAGGCTGGGGGGAAAGCAGGCTGCAGCCCCGTGTCCCACAGCATCCTCAGCATGGGGGTGTGAGGCAGGGCAGCTCTGGGGGGCTGTGCCCTCTGTTCCCTGCTGGCCAGGCCAGGGAGAGGTGGCTGGGACAGGGCTCTGTGCTTTCCTGACTGCCCCCAGCTGGAAGCACAGCACAAGCTGCAGGTGCTGGTGAAATATTTGGCTGTTCAACTCATCAGGAGGATCTGTGTAACCCTGCCCTTGCTCAGGCTCCTGTGTGTGAGCCCCTGCTGCTCACAGCTTTGTGGTGGTGACAGGGAGCCCAGAGAGCATGCAGGGCACTACCTGACCTCCTCCTCCAGCAGATTCACTGCCTGAAATCAAGAGAGAAATGGAAAAAATATATAATTGAAGGTCTATTCTAAAATGAGAGGCATCTGATTTTCTGGCTTCTGAAAAAAAAAAAATCCATTTGCCTTGTTTTTGTAGAAAGAAAGGCCATTTCTCTTTCTGTAGTGTCTATTTTTAAACAGTTGAATTAAAATTAATTATTTCATGTCTGCAATAACCCTTTTTGCACGGGGACCTGTCTGAAAGAGTCATTGATTTCCTCTCTGTGTGTTCACCAGCTGCAGAACCAGTGCTTCATCTTTTAATCTCCAATATGAAAGGAACAACAGAGGTCACTGTGGACTTGGATTCTTCAAAGTGATTAAGGCAGAGCTGAGAGAGCTGGCAACCCGGCCAGCCTGCTCTCCATTTAAGTGTTTATATATATTTATTTCTCTCTGCTCCCCCCTCACCTGGGACCCACATGTCCCTGAGTCCAGGGAGAGCTAATTAAAATGGCTTGTTCCTTTTAAATGAGTCTGCAAAGCAGCTTGGTGCAGAGCCAGGGCAGGTATCACTTCACCATACCTGCTTTGAAAAGGAGGCAGTTGTCCTTTGCTGTCTCTCCAGCAAAATCTCTCCTGCTTTTGCTCCACCCATAAATTCTGTTTATTAGAGATATCCAGCCCTGGAATTAAAGCCCCAGAGAGTGGACAGGGTGTTGGAGAGCTGCTGCATCTGGTGCCTTTCCCACCTCTGTTATTCTGCAGCAGACCCCATGGTGAGAAACAGTCCATGTCTGAAAGAGCTCCCAATACCAGGGGACACAGGCATAAAGAAAAAGGACTATTAACTATTTTCACACCATTTAGCCCTTCAAATCTGCTGCTTGCAGAGCAGATACCATCATTCTTGGACCTTCACATTCCCTTGGACTTTGAAGGATCCTGAAGCAGAAGGACTAAATGAAAGGAATTAAATATGCTTTCCCTGTAATGGAGGAATACATAATGAGGCAGCAGTTTGGAGTCTGCTGGATGTTTGTGTTGCAGAGCTGACAGACAATAAACAGCCCACTGGATGGTTCAGGTGAGGGTGAACACACAGCTTTAGCATTGCAGTGATGGGCATCCCAAGCTGAGCCTCATGCTGGTAAATTTTCTGGAATACTTACTTTTCCAGGCTACCTTTCTGTGGCTTTTACTGTAACTGAGACAAAAACCCCACAACCTTCTTCTCTGAATACATTTTTAACTTCTGATCATCCAGTCCTGGGGGCACTCGGTCTGACAGCTGCAAACACAGCCCAACATTGTGCTTTACGTGGATTTTTCAGGCAAATGTTTGAACTGGCATTCCCAAGGCTGGCTGGCTGCCAGCACCACTGAGACAAATTTCAGTTATCAGACTGCATTGCACATTCCAAAAAGGCCAAAGCCTTCCCTTTGTGCTGCTCTGTACAATAAAGAACAGGGATGAATCTGAGACCAAGGAGCTCATTCTGGTTCTTTACATCCCCTAATAAACTGATGGCTTTTACCCACAATTTCAGTGCTTACCTGTGCACTTGATGTTTCCATTACAAGGGAGCCATAAAAAACCTTGTAACTGGCCATTGCAGTGGCAGATTTACAAACTCCTTTTTTCCCCTCCTCTCCATTCAATTAGATGGGAAATTGTAGCCAGAGCTGATATTAAAAATGCCTTCACACATTAACTTTACACATTGCAGCCTCACTAACAGGATGCATTGGAAGCTAATTCCAACTTTTACATGGCAGACTATTAAATCAGGAATATGGCATTTGTGTGATGCCTGCTGTGGATAAATCACAGAGCACTGCTCTGCTCGCCTCCAGCTATTCCTTCCCTCTCACTGGCACTGCTCCTCCTGAGGGGTTTTATGGCAGCTGGGTGTCACCACCACATTTTTATGAAAATCCTTTTGCCAGGATTTTCTTCTCCTGAGAAGCTGAGCAGCCTCAGGAAGGAAATGCAAACAAGAACTCTCTGCTGCTGTGGGATGCAGCAGGTGCTGCCTTGGTTGGTCCAGGGAGGTGTTTCTAATGAATGACCAATCAAGGATGCAGCTGGCTCAGACTCTGCTCAGTCACAGCCTTTGTTATTCATTCCTTTCTGTTCCTGTCCAGCCTTCTGATGGATCCTTTCTCCCTGTTCTTTTAGTGTAGTTTTAATATAGCATTTTAATATAATATATATCACAATATAATAACTCAGCCTTCTGGAACATGGAGTCAAGATCCTCATCTCTT
The DNA here is from genome assembly GCF_015832195.1 of Motacilla alba alba. Classification (NCBI taxonomy): domain Eukaryota; kingdom Metazoa; phylum Chordata; class Aves; order Passeriformes; family Motacillidae; genus Motacilla; species Motacilla alba. The sequence goes on along the minus strand of NC_052030.1, from coordinate 12,685,762 downwards.
CCCTCGTCCTGGGACCCTGCAAATCTCACAACAGCTGGGTTTGCAGGAGCTGGGACAAGATTTTGTTCCTCCTTACCCCTCCCTTTAAATACTCTTAGAGACGTTCAGCCTGGAGATTTAAAACCCAAGAGCAGAGCTCAGTGCTGCAGTGGGAGCTGCCGTCCCAGCCTGGTGCTGACTTCTCCCAAACTCTGCTAAATCCAGAGGATTTGAGGTCTCCTTTCACCTGCTCAGAGCAGGGGTTAAATGTTGCAAAGGAACGCTCTGCCCAGGGTGAGCTTCATCCCACACCAGGATCACAGCACTGTGGTCTGTACCAGCAAGGTTCTTCCCTTCTAATTCTGCAATTCAAGCCTGGGAAAGTGAGTGAAGTGCAATTGATTGCTCAGTAAAACACTCAATTAGAGCAGATTATCTGGAGGAAAAGAATGGCAAACCAGGATTTATTTTTCTGTGTCATTAGGGAAGCCTGATAACAGAATCACTGCAGAGCCAAAGAGGAAATCAGCAGCAGAGAAGAGAATTAGTTCATTTGAAAACATGCATTGTGGTTTTTCTCAGGAGCTTGGTTTGAGGGAAGGATGCTGGGTGTTTGTTTGGGTTTTTGTGGTTTTTTTGACTGTTGATTCCATGGATGTGGCTTGGGCCTTTCTTCTTCTGCTGCTGTCTCTCTTTTGTGCATCTTTGCAGTCTTTGCTCCTTTACCCTGGCAGTGACAGTGTCAGCCATCCCTCTGCTCAAGCAGGAGCAAGATTTCTCCCCACTGCAACAGCCCAAATGCAAACCCAGCCCTCACTGCTGAGCTCACGTATTACAGTTGGCTGTTTAAGCATTTTATCCTGCAAAAGAACAGCAATACATTTCTTTTTCTTGCTCTGTTCGGTGCTGTGGATTGGTTTTTGCCTCTTTGTTGAGGTTGGTTTTTGCCAAGGGCAATGATGGGCCACTCATCCCAATCCTGATTCTCCCAGCACTCATTCCTGCTCTGGGATGGCTCCTCTGCCTCCCTTTTCTCCTGGGAAATGAACTGTAAAATTATTGAGCTAAAATATTAAAATTTTAAATTTTATTTAAAATTTTATTTAAAATAAAATTACTGAGCTTCTTTTCTGCAGTCTAAAAGTACTGCAGAAAATAAGTTCTGCGCGGTTTCTGAGCAGGGTTTGGGGTTAGTTTTGGCTGCCAGAGAGCAGGGGGTGGTGGGGGCTCCTCTTTCTCCCCCTTCTGAGGGGGTGGCTCTTCCTGCAGCAGCAGGGCAGGGCCAGGCTGGGGCTGGAATTCCTGCTCTGCCCTCCTGGAAAACAGGACTGTTTGTGCTGGGGAGAATCCCCTGTGGCTGCTGCAGACCCCCCCTCCAGGAGCTGGGCTGGAGCTCCCGCGTGGCCTGAGCGCCTGTTTGGGGCTGTCTGAAAGCTCTGTGCTCCCAAAATGTGCTCAGTGCTCCCAAAATGTGCTCTGTATCCCGAGAATGTGCTCTGTATCCCGAGAATGTGCTCTGTATCCCGAGGATGTGCTCTGCATGGCATGGCTGCAGAGGGGAGCGTGTGCTGCTGGCTGTGCAGGGTCTCTGGCTGCACATAAACTGCATTTCGAGGGTTCTGTAAAGCTGGCCTCCTTTCATGGGTCTCAGCTCCACTGGCAGACAATATACGGGCAAAATGCGACCGCAGCAGTTCTGAAAAGCGTTTTAGTGATGTAAAGAGGCAATATTTTTCATCAGTCGTAAAATTATATTGGCTTCCTATAATTCATTTAATGGCAATTATACTAAAAATGCTTCCACTCGGAGTAAGCACCTGCAGGAGCTTCACAGAGGTGGGAATGTTTGACAGATATTTGCTTACACAAGCTGCACCTTCACAATGCAATCAAAGAAGCTGTTTTGCCATTAGTTCTACTTGAGTTTGTAGCCTCCGAGCCACTGAGAAGTGTCAGGGCTCAGAAGGAACCCAAAATTCCTGATATTTCAAATTATTCTCCAAAGCTTTCAAAAATTGGATTCGACTGAACGCGTTCTTGGAAAGAGAAAATAATAGCTTGTCTCCATTTGTAGCTGGGCCAGGCATAAACTACCAGCTTTACTGCAGCTTCCCACACTGCTCAGGAATTCAGAAATATCCTGAGTGATGAGCAGCTGAAGAGGCTTTGCCAGGGACTGGAGCTGTGTTATCTCTGCCTTGAATCATTTTAATGTTTGACTCTGCAAAGCCTCAGCTGGGCAAGCAGAGGGCTGGCTTCATTGGACTGGCTGTTTAGCTGGAAATGGAATAGGTTTGGCCAAATAAAATCCTCATCAGCTCCACGTTTGTTAGCTGGGGTGCTTGTTATTGCTTTCCCATGGCTCCCCCTGCCCCAGCCCCACCAAACCTGCGCTGCCCAGAGCTCAGGGTGCAGGAGGAAAGCAGATGGGAGAGGGCAGAGCATGGAAATGTTCAGCATGGGAGGCTCAGCCCACCTCCTTTCAGCTGGAACCAGGCTGTGCTGCTTCAATTTGCCTGCCCAGAGCCTTGGGGTGGGTCAGGAAGAGCAGAAATGAGGTGGAGAGCAGCTGCCTTCATCTCTGACTCTTCTTCTTTCCCTGGCGTTCATTTCTGTGAGGTGGAGAGCAGGGTCCTGCTGCTCTCTGGGGCTCTGCTGGGCCCAGGCTTGATCAGAAAGATCAGCTGCGAGCTTTCCAAGGAAGCTGCTGCAGCCCCTTTAATGCAGAGATTGCGGCAGCACGCAGAGGAAATCCCAGTTCACCCAGGAACAGAGAAGAGGGCAGGGTTTGGAGCTCTCGGGGAAGGTTTCTGTACTGGCTCTGCATCCTGGAAAATCTGTGTGGCACCTCTGAGCTGGGAGGGTGCTGCCAGGAGGGGAGCTGGCCTTGGGTGCTCTCTGTTCTGGAAGGGCGAGGGGCACATCTGGGCTGCCTCTGCCCAGCCAGCCTGGCTCCTGAGCCCCTGAGGCTGAGCCCCCAGTGTGAGAGCGTGCAGAGGTGTGGAGACTTTTACCAGGGACAAAGAACTGCGTTCTGGACTCCTGGATGTGTTTTATGAGAGGGAATAAAGAATTGGACCTGTTTTGGGGGATGGCTTGGAAACTTACTTTATGCTAATGCAGGAGGTTAAGTAAGCTGGGCTCCTCACCCAGCCTGTTTGTCAAGCTGTGGTTAAACCTGGTTTTACCAGTGTTCCTTTTGTTTATACACAGTTGTGCTCTTCGTACCTGACTTCGTGCTGTCACCCAAGTTTTGATCTTGACTGAAGCTTCCTTAATTCATGCCCAGTGATTTCCAAAGATGCTGCTCTACACATCAGGAACACGTGTGCTTTACAAGATAAAAACATGTTTGCTTGTTTGTTTTCATGTGGAGTAACTTTCAGTGTAGGATAAATTCCCTTCCAGCCACGGGGGCTATTGGATTGCACTGAGAACGGGATTCTTTTATGGTGGGGTTGTGGAAATTATTTTATAGATTACCTATCACTGCTTTCAATAGTAGACAGCTTCAGTTAATGTAGTGGAACTGGGATTTTTCTCCTTGATGTCTGCACTTTGTAGCCTTTTGTTCCATGTGCAAGAGGTGGAAAGCAATAGAGGGGAATGCATCGACCACCAGAGCACTACAGTGGGGTTGAAGGGATGAACAGGAGTGTAAATTTAATTTAATATCTAATGTCAGCTAATTTAATATCTGCTGGTTTGCACTGGGTTCTTAGGGATTGCAGCATGTCTGCAGTTCATGGAGTATGTGGGTGTCAACAACTGGGAATCAAGGAGCTTGGATAGACCCAACAATGAAATTTGGGGTCTAAACAGAGCTAGGATCTGCCATCAGAATTTCTTTTCCATCTTTCTCCCTGTTCTCAGAACTGTCTCTTGCATTTGTAAATTCTGGAATTTGGTGTTTTGGACAGAAATCATTTCATGTACGTCAGCACATTCTGTAATCTCTGCGGTGCCAGGAAACAGAGTGGGACACTCGGGAGGGAGGAGAGAAACCGGGAGCCCTGGGGCACGGCTGCCTGTGGGGGAAGTGGGGTTGCTCCTGACAACAGCAGCCTGCTGGGCTCTGCTTGGCTCTCCCCTTGGTTCCTTGCCTAAAATACTCATTTACCTCACTTCAAAGCCTCTCCTCCTCGTGTTCCGAGTTTCCCACCTTGCCTGCCGTAGCTGCTGAGATATTTCAGGACTGCCCTACTTGCAGCAAGTGCTGTCAGAGCTGTTTCCCTGGCAGGAGTTAAACACTGGTCTTTTAGAAAAGTGTCTCCTTGGAGTCCAGAGTCCTCCCTGGGTGGGACTGGCTGGACCTCCTCTGTGCTGCCCAGCCCCTGGGGCTCTGAGCTGGGGGGATGCTCAGAGCAGGTGGAATACCCAGGCAGGTGAATATATGTTGATATATATATATATATATATAGATATTGGCAGGTTTTTGGCCAGACACATTATCTCCTAAAGCCAGAACACTTCATTCATGTAAAAGCACTGAAAGTAGAGGCCCAGAGGTTTTGATTTTTGGGTGCAGAGCAGGTTTTCAGTGCCCAAGGACAAGAGTGAAATAACCTGCAGAGACAGCCCGTCAGGTTTTTGGATCCCCCCCTTCTGCATCACCCACAGCACTGCTAACACAGGTGGCAAACAAGCAGAGCTGCTCAGGTACCCGGAGCTGTGCTGCTCTCAGCACTGATGTTCCCCTGTAAGGACAGTGTTCACCTGTTCAGAGAGCAACAGGTGACTTCATCCTCTCCTGAAGAATCCAACTCATTGAAAATTCCCTCCAAAATCCCCAGCACGACCCCTCCTGCACTGCTGCCTTGCTATGTGTCATCCAGGCACAAGATGTCTCTGTGGGCTCTCCAGAAATTTTAGATTTAAAAAAAAACAAAACCCAAACCAAACCAAGGAGACAAATCTGTAGCTCAAGCTGTGTGGGAAACCTGTCAGCTTGTGTTTGTGTTTTTGTTTGTTTGCTGTGGGGATGTTTCCTGTGTTAAACAGGCTGGTGGGGTGGGGTTTGTACCTTCCCCTCTGCCCCAAAGGAGACACCAGGGAGGGAAGGACCTGCAGGAATTGGGATTCCAGAGGTGCTGGGAAGGAGCCCCTCAGGGCTTAGGCAGCAGGGGTGGATAACAAAGCACTTCATCCCCTAATTTCTGTGTTGAGGGACACATTCCAATGGCCTGAGTGTTTAGGGCATCAATGACCACCATCTTCACTGGAGCTGCATTGAGAAACTGATGGAAACTCAAGGCTTGAAGTCTCCTAGAGCCTGAACGCTTGATTTGCACCCTAGAATTTTAATTAAGAATTAACTCTGGGTTTAATGTTCTTCAGACATTTACTTTTTAAATAATTAAATCAGTAGGGCTTCTTTCTAACATTAAAAAAACTGCCACAATCATGTGTTGCACCCAAGCATTCAGTAATGTCCAAGGAAAGATTGCAAAAGCTTCAAGTTGTGAGCTGGTGTTTCAGCTCTGGCTCTCAGATAAATATCTTTGCTTTCTGGGTTTGATGATGGCCCCTCTGCTGCTCCTGGCTGTTAAAGGCACATTAATGAGTCTGCTCAGTGGAGCAGGGCACAGTTTTGCACGGGGCTCAGAGTGGCTTGGAAAGTCACCGACTCTTACCTGGGCTGCCAAAAATGTACTTATTTTGTACAAAAATGTACTAATTTTGTACAAAAATGTACAAAAAGCACCTTCTGGCTGTTCAACCCAGATGCTGCCAGCACAGGCAGGGTTAGCCCATCCAGCCTTGCCCAAAGAACCCCATTCCATCATGGCCAGCCAAAGTCGAGCTCGGCAGGACTTTCCCTTATCCTGAGATGTAATGCCAGGCTTGATTGAAAAATACAGATTTCTATTGCTCAGAAACCCCCAGGGATGGAGTGAGTGCATCTCCTGGTGAGGCTTGTCCAGCCTGGCTGCAGGTTCTCTGGCAGGGAGGTGGTTTTTAGAGCCCAGCACGGAATTTTCATGCAGTAGGCAAAGTGTAATGACGGCGTGGAGGAATTGTGATGGACTGTGCTGGAAAATAATCTGCTTGTGAGCAAAGCACTGCTAACCAGAAGATGAACACTTAATTCAGCTGTCCACTGCCACCCTGACACTGCTGATCTGGCCCTGCTTTACAGGCAGCACTTGATTTTGTAATCATAGTGTTTGCAGTCAATCTGTAAACAATAGCTGCACTCACACCAAGTGGAAGCAGGGAAATTGTTCTTAAAATCACTTTCCTGGGTGGGATCTGAGGATGTTCAATACCCCACGGGCACAAATTGCTCCTCTGGGGCTAAAGAAAGCAAATGAGATGAAATGAAAGCAACCTCGTGGTGTTAAATTCTTAATCCTTTATCTTTACTTGGGATTCCACCTAATACTCTTGCAATTAAGGGATTCTTGATCACTTAAGTGGCTCTCATGTCTTTCATCCTCTTTTACAACCTGTCAATAGCAGGATTGATAACATTTCCTCCTGTGTGGTGGGATTTGATGCCAATCACAAAAATCCTGTGAGGAAGCAACTGGGCCAATCCAACGGGTAATGTGAACTGCAAACTCCAGAGCACAAAGCACCCCTGCCCGCCCCAAAAGCCAGCTGTGAGGTTTGTCACATGCCGAGGGTGATGGCAGGGGAGGGATTTCTCTGAGAGCTGACCCTGGATGTTCTCAAGGAGCAGGAATTCCTCCCTGTCCTGGTTAGCCCAGCTGAGATTCAAGGATGTGTGTGGGGTCTGAGCTCGTAGTTTGGGGGGTGGGTGGGGAAAAACACCCAAAATGTTGGAAACAGCTCATGTGGGGGAAGTACTAAGTGGTGTTCGACCAAAGATTTGTCACAGACATCCTGGGAATTGGGGAAAACGCTCCCAGGGAAGCTTCCCACTCCCACCCTTGATTTTAACCAGCACCTGAAGGGTTTCCCTGCCTCACATCACTGCTCCCTGCTGCCTGGAAGATGCTGCCAGCAGCGAGTGTCTCTACATGGGGGTAATTTTAAGTTTTGCTCCCATAATGAATGGAAATTGAATCAATCTCTTCTGGGACTTACTCCAAGATTAGACATTAAAGCAGGATTTTTACACACACCCTACACACGCTCCGGCAGTAAGCAGAACTTCAGTTAATATTCCTAACAGCTACATTTTCTCCTCAAAAACGAGCTCATTAACTTGTGAAATATACAGGATTCAGGTGCTTGATAGCAAATAAAGCCTTTAAAAAATTACGTTTAACCGCGAGGGATTTTAGGAGCCTGACAAGAAACAGCTATTTCACACAGAGCTTTTGCTGAGGCGCTCCAGAGCAAGTTCAGAATTCTAATTGTGGAGTTAAAAAATTTCAAGGTTGTTCCTCAGAGAAGACAGGAGGGGAATGTGCTGCTGGAGGACCAAAATCCTCCACTGCCAGTCAGAAAATGCCATGACTGCCTCCAGACCCAAGGCAAAATTATATCCTCAACGAGGCAGGAAACTTGGAAGGATTTTAAATATTTTTAAAAAGTGAATAAAACCAGCAAGGAAGAGCTGAAAGAGTCCCAGAAGTTTAACCCCCAGTTGCTCCAGCACCTTGGGAGGTGGATCTTTATGGAGCCTGATGAGATGAGTGCTGAGGCAAGGTAGACATGCAGGGGGCTGGAAGGGAAAGCTCATCCTCCTTTGTGGGACTTGAGTGAGGTGGCAAAATGAAGTGTGGGCACTGGGAGTACGGGATCTCCTGAAGGTTTTAGGGATTAAAGGGAAATAAGACCCATTTCCATATTGTGTAACCCCTAAATAAAAGCAGGTACTGATTTCCTGCTTCCTTCCTCAGCTCTCCTTGCTGCCTGACAAACACACTGAGAAGCCTTTCAGCCCCAGTTCACAGCTCAGGCTCTGCCTCTCACATCCTAGCGCCAGCTTTTACCAGTCCAGGCTGCTCCCAGCCCTGTCCAGTGACATTTCCAGGGATCCAGGGCAGCCACAGCTGCCCACCCTTTTTTCTGCTGCAATGTTCTTGCCACGAGGTGGTTAAAGTTTGGTGTGCCAGTGCAAGCTGGCTGCCCCACAGAGAGCCCAATGCTGCACTCACAGCCATGCTCTGCCCCTCCACAGCTGTGTCCAGCTGAAATGAGCCCTGCAGGAATGAGAACCAGCCAGTGCTGATGAATCCTGTGTGCCCTGGATGTGGGAAAAGTTCTGTATCTTGCATTCCCCCCCTTGCAGAACAGGGACATCACTCCCTGCTGGGAGCCTCAGCCTAGCAGATCCCAAAAACCTGCTGCATTCCTTCCCTCCTCATTGCCTGTGAGGGCAGAGCTCCCTTCATGGAGGCTTTTACAGCAAATATCACAGATTAATAAAGAGGTGAAGGAGCTCTGGTTCATTATTTATCCCTGACTGATATTTATTAGCCAAAACCAATTTGTGCTGGCATTCCCTGATGGGTCTGTGATTGCAGGAGCTCTGGGGCAAATGGTAATGAAGAAGCTGAGATGTGTCCTCTCACCTCAGAATTGGGCTTTAAACTGGTGCCAGGGTAATGAATGGTGAGGCCTGACAGCCAGGCTGGTGTCTGTGGGTGCTCACACGTGTGGCTGCAGAGCCCAGGCTGTGTGACAGCCAGGACACGTTGCTGCTGGCACAGCCATCTGTCTGAGGTGACACCAGTGTCCCTCTGCTCGCCAGCCCTGCTCTCATCAATCTCCTCCAGGTTTCCTCATCAGCTGCTGCTGTGCTCCTCCACAGCCAGTTTTGGTCAGGAATGTGGAGTTCAAGCAATATAAATTTTAAGAGTAGGCAGAGCCCTGTGGGCACAGGTAATAGGCAGGTATTTCTCTTTTTTACCTAGTCACAAATAGGCAAAATTACCTATTTACAAGTCGGTAAACTGAGGCACAGGCTCATGAGATCCAAAATAAGCTGTTTAAGCAGACTGGGCCTCTGAGATGAGGAATGCTGGGTCAAGTTAGCTAGCCCCCATTTCCCAGTGAAAGCAGGAGCAGGAAAGCTGCTTTTGAAGGGTTTTGAAGATCTCCTCTACCCCAGCTGTGCTGTTCCCTGGGCAGAGAGGATGGTGTGCCCCTGGCTGGCTGGTCCTTGCATGGACCCAGGGCAGGGCAGCTTTGGGCAGGAGTTCCAAACCCAGAGCCCCTCTGCTGTGCAGGACAGGGGAGAGGGGGATGGAAATTCCATCTGCATGACATTCCCTGAGCTTGGCACAAAATCCCTTCGTGGCACAGGCAGAGGGCAGCCCCTGGAGCAGGCTGGGATTTGGGGATGTCAGCAGGACCTGGATCTCAGGGGCAAAGCAGCACCAGCAGGAGGGTTTCCCCAAAAGATGATTTTACCTTCCTGGCTCCCTTTGGCCTTCTGGAATCAAGAAAAGGCCAAGAGGGCCCCACAGGCTTCCCTCAGCAGGAGAGGTTTGCCCAAGGTGAGGCAGGAAGGTTTCTGACCCACAGACCAGCTCACAACTAATTAAAAGTGATCTGATCTGATCACACCTCCAGGGAGCTGGTACAGGCTGTTAATAAAACCCAAGTGGGAATGGTTTTTTTTGTCATGTGGCAAATTCTCACATTTCATTATTTTTCTTACCCTCAATCAAGAAGAGAAGTGATGAATACAAATCCTAATCCTGTTCTCTCTGGATTTGTGTTTTTATTAAAGGAGCTAAAAGAACAGATAGCCAGTTGAAATAATTGTGTTTAAATTCGAGGCTTTCTTTTCTGCAAGTAACCCTTCATGCTGGATTGTTTAATTTAAAGCATCTCACTTGGGAGATCGTAACAAGTGCAGATGTTCCTCAGATTGATGAATTCCATGAAATTGGCTTTACCCTCCACACTCTGGAGTTCCACCCCTTGGTGCCTTGCAATCCAGAGCCCTGGCTGGGGCTGCTCTGGGAGTGTTAACAGCTCAGCCAGACCCAGCTTTGGGGTGACTTTTGCACTCCTGGAGGAGAGCAGAGCCTTCAGTTCTGCAGGGCTGTGAGCAGCCAGTTGCACTGGCAAAGGAAAACCAGTCCAGCTCCATGAACTTCTTCTATCCTGTGATTTTTTTTTTTTTTTAATTTAGTTTTAAACCTCCAAACAATTTGCAGTTTCTTTTTCTGCAGTTCCTAATTCTGGAGCTGCAAAATACTTAACTCCTACTCCTATCCCCTCCATTGAGTAGCCTATTTTTAAAAACATTCAACAAAAGTGTAAATTCTGATGAAAAACTTCCTTATGCAAGGAGAAGGAGTGCTGAGTTACATTAATACAAGCAATTGGCCATTAATGTCTCTGCCCATCAATTTGATATTGTTACTTCTCTATGAGGCAACATCATTTCTGTGCTCTGAAAACATTGGATTTAATTAGTGCTGGCACAGAACAGTAGAACCTTGAGTAAAAGAAATGCTAAATTGCCTCATTTCTGACATAGAAAATCAATGCATTCTCTATTCTTTCGTTCTCCATTCAATTCTACTGACATGGAAATTGTTTGCTGAGCTTCTAAATAGATTTACAGGACTCTGTTTAGGATATTAATATTGCTAGCACATTAAAAATTAAAATACAGTCAGGACTGGGTCAGTTACCCAGGTATCAAAGCATGATGATGATGATGATGGAGTCTGTTCATCCAGCGAGTGTGTGTACTTCTCCCTTTGTTTGGTAGAAATGATGTTTGTGCCTGACACAAAGTTTGCCATCACCCCCAGCTGCAGGAGGATTTCTGGGTGAAGATGAACTGGATTCCCAAGCGCTGAGGTTGATGAGAGGGCTGGGGGTGAGGAAGGGCAGTGCTCATCCCTGTGGCCTCCAACGCTCTGCAGGCTGGGTGAAAAGCTGGTGCTCGGTGCTCCCTGCTGCTCCTGGCCTCAGTTCCCAAGGCCCAAAGTGGAACTGAGTGGTTTTGGTGCCAGGAGAAAGTGCAGGGTTAGTCAGAATTTTGGAGGAGTGGGCAGTCTGGCCTCAGAGATGGAGTTTAATGGGCCTGATTAAAGCAGGGCCTGGCAGGTTGGTTACACCTGAAAACCCAATCCCTGCAGCAGAGTGGAGCCCTCCCCTCTGCTCCGTGAATCTCAGTTATGTCCAAGCACAGCCCGGAGCCAATTTGTCACCTGAGACACCTCTGTCAGACAGGTGGTGCTGCCTCCAGCCTCACCCTTCACCAAGGTCACTGCCTGTGCTCCTCCAGCCTCACCCTTTGCACTGCCTGTGCTCCCTCCAGCCTCACCCTTTCCAAGGTCACTGCCTGTGCTGCCTCCAGCCTCACCCTGTGCCCAGGTCACTGCCTGTGCTGCCTCCAGCCTCACCCTGTGCCCAGGTCACTGCCTGTGCTCCCTCCAGCCTCACCCTGTGCCAAGGTCACTGCCTGTGCTCTCTCCAGCCTCACCTTGTGCCAAGGTCACTGCCTGTGCTCATCCCAGCCTCACCCTTTGCCCAGGTCACTGCCTGTGCTCTCTCCAGCCTCACCCCTTTCCAAGGTCACTGCCTGTGTTCCCTCCAGCCTCACCCTGTGCCAAGGTCACTGCCTGTGCTCCCTCCAGCCTCACCCCTTTCCAAGGTCACTGCCTGTGTTCCCTCCAGCCTCACCCTGTGCCAAGGTCACTGCCTGTGCTCCCTCCAGCCTCACCCTTTGCACTGCCTGTGCTCTCTCCAGCCTCACCCTTTCCAAGGTCACTGCCTGTGCTCCTCTCTCCAGCCTCACCCTTTCCAAGGTCACTGCCTGTGCTCCCTCCAGCCTCACCTTGTGCCCAGGTCACTGCCTGTGCTCTCTCCAGCCTCACCCCTTTCCAAGGTGACTGCCTGTGCTCTCTCCAGCCTCACCCTTTCCAAGGTCACTGCCTGTGCTCCCTCCTGTTTCCAGGGTGGTTTGTTGCCCCAGCAGCAGGCTGGTGATCGGTTGGATTTTCTCAGTGCTTTTCTCACTCTGTGCTGACTGTGATCTCCTTTCCCCGCCCCTGAAGGGTGTTCATTCCCCTGCTCTGGATTTGAATCAAGTCTCACTGGAGTGCAGTTGTTTCCCATTAGCTGTACTGTTCAGAATTAGCTCCTTCCAATCAAATAGATAATATTAGATATATTTCATAATCTATAAATCACATTAAATCTTCCATTACCAAGCAAATGCTACGGCAGGTGGTCTCTGGGAGTGAGGGCAGCAATGTCATTTCTCCTGTGGACATCTCCCTGCCATGCTTTCATTCCTCATGAGGCATCCAGGCCATCACCATCTTCTGGGATTCCAACATCTCAGGTTGTGGCCCTGCCAGCTGCTCAGGGATCCTGGAAGCACAGGATCAGAAATAACTTTTTTACCCCATTTTACCCCAAATTTACCATAAGATCCTGAAGATCCCACACTCAGAAGAAGCCCTGTGTGCTCCTCTGAGCAGGCTGTGCCCAGAGCTCGGGATGTGACTGAGGGAAATGTTGTTTTCTTACTTTGGGGAATTATCTGCTGAGCTATCACCACTTCTCCCCGCAGCTCTCTTGAGAGAAACTGAATTAAATATGATAAGAATTGATGAACTGTACTAGCAAACCCCTCAAGGCTATCAGATATTCCTCTGAGGAGCAGAGGGAGGCAGTGGCCATGCCCTGCTGCTGTTTGATCACATTTTTGATGCTTTGGCACAGCTTTGGGGATGCCATCTCATCTCACAGCTGGGCTGGGCAGTTTTTTCTCATGAGATCACATCATTTTTGGAAATTTCTAAGAATTTATTTTTGTGCCAGACCCTTGGATTCTTTGTTTCTAGAAATTTGCTAATAGTCCTTAACAGCAGAACCACTTAGATATCCTGTGTGCACAAACATAATGTATACACAAAGGAGCTCAGGGAGGATTAGATTTCCTGCATCAATTACTGACTCATTTGGGTTTTTGCACAGCTTGTTCTGAAGAAGGCAGTCGTGGCTTGTGTTTGGGGTTGGTTTGTGGCCGCTTTGGTTTCTTCCTTGCTATTTATGAAGGCTTTGGAATATATTTTCACAGTTTTGGTTCAGCATACCAAGACTCTGGTTGTTGATCAAGAGAAATACCTTCAGGTTAATCGTTGTACACTCGAGCAATATATAAAAAATATATTAAAAATCACTAATAAATGAGATTAGAAGACAGTAAAGCTTCAAACTTCCTGGCAAGATTGGGAGAAAAAGCCACTTGAGGCTGGTTGCTGGCAGCCTCTTGCTTTTCTCACAGAGAGCTGTCACTGAGCTCGGGGCTCATACTGAGGTGGGATCATTTATTCACAGGAACAGGGCTCTGAAGCTGCTACCTGTAGCAGGAGGTTTTAACTAATAATAAAACAATAATAAAATTTATCTGTGAGATCTCCGAACCTGCAGCCAGCCAGGCAAACTCTCCTCTTTGTGCCTGGCCCATGGAACACTTCACTCAAGTAAAAATCCTGCACCCTGCAGATCTGCTGGGCTGTTGGTGCAGAAGGCTGGGCTTGTGTGAGTGGATTTAAATGGTTTTAAAAGTGGTTTCAGTGCTGGGATAAATGCTGCCTGTGCTGGCAGTCCCTGCTGGGAGCTGTTCCCAGGGCTGAGCCCTCCCTGCGCTCCCACTCCGGACTGCCAGAGGCACTGCAGGCCTGGGGTTCAACGACTCCCAGTTCAAAACACCCCCCTAAACTCACAATAATTTCATTTGGAGTAAATGAATTTCTTTCTAGACTTAGTCAAAGCAATTACTTTCAACTAGATGCTGTATTATGGCAAAGCATTTATCATCATTTGAGCACTGCAAAGTACTAGAGAACCCAAACTTCTCTTCATTCCTGTGCTGGCAGCTTGGTGGCCAGGCTGCCTCTGCATTCCCCCCTCTGCTCACTGCTGGAAGGAATGGGAGGTTCTAGCAGAATTTGAAATGCTGCCTCAAATGGAGCAGAGAATAGGCACGCCTAGGTTGATGTGGGGTTTAGTCACAAATCAAGTTTCTATCTCACACTTGTTGAGTTTTGGGGTTTTTTTTTCACCTGATATTACCAGAACATGAGTTCACACAAAGCCTTTCTTCCTGCTCTTCTCCATTTACAACTTCTCCATCTGCTTCACCCTCGGTAGGATTTTTTTTTTCTGCATCATACTCTGCCCTTTATTTTAATTATTCTGTAATTTTGTGAAAAGAAAATCCTTTTGCCTTCGTCTTACAAAAGAGTGCCTCCATCCACCTCCCTCAGAAGCAGGAGGGTGCCTGAGCCCTGGCCAAGGCAGCAGTTAAGAATTCACTCCAATTTTCTGAGGTGTTTGCCCACTCTCTGATCTCCTTTCTTTTGAAGTTGAGTTGAGAAACATCCAATGTAGGATCTGGGTCAAAGCAGATTGGAACCCCCAGTGGTTGCAGGACAGCAGAGAATATACTCTGAACTGGTGGAAACTCTTTCAAACCAGGGTTCTTACACACTGAGGAAGAGTTTCTCCCTCTGAATGAGAGGTGGAGCAGGGAAAGGTGGAGGAGGAGCTTTGCCAGGGAGCTCTTGCACCTTTGTCCTGCTGCAGACCCATGGGCTGGGGCAGCTTTGCTTTGTTTCTGGAAGGATCCAAAGCCTCCACATCCTGCCCCGTGGCAGGACAGAGGGATGTTTGCCCTCTCCCAGCATCCAGCAGAAGGTTTTCCACGCCCAGCAGTGTCCTGGGCACGGAGCCCCTGCCAGGCTGGGGACATTCGGTGTGACAGCGATGGGGAGAGGATGAATTCTGGCAAAGAGGATGAATTCTGGGGCTGTGGGTTGGAAATGGTGCCTTCCCAACCAGCTGGGGCTGGTCTCTCCCTGCTGGAGCCCGTGCTTGTGGATTTATTCACATTGCTGGCTGCTGTTAAAGACAATGCCCCGAGGGTGGGAAGGTCTTGTTTGACTGCAGAGCTAAAAGATGAAATTCCAGAATCCCCTCTCCATTGTAGCTAATTAAGGAAGCTCATTAACCCTCTCTGTGGATGGACTGAGGGGATGTCTCTGCTAATGGGCTTTCTGGTAGAACAGCAAATTTACCTGACCCCTGGGATTAGGTGCCACGTTCAAGCAGTGCTCTGCCAGCTTGTGGCAGTGACATTTCCTTTTTTTGTCCATTCTCTCTGAGAAACTTCTCTGTATTAAACCAATTTCTCTCTTCTCTTGCCCTGCCTCAGGAGCACTGCCAGTTCAAAAGCTGGGAAATCAGTCAGCTCATCTCATGCAAGTTTCTGGGATTCAAAGGGACAAGGATCTGCTGGGTGATGGGGAGCTGAAATTTCAGCTCCTTTCCCTCAGCTGACCATGCAGAGATAACTGTACCAACAAATCCAGCACGATGCTGGGCATCATCTTCCCTTCACGTCATCTCTGTGCCATGGAAATTTTTACAGGAGCGAGGAGCAGCCTGCTCTGTGCTACACCACTGCCTCTTCTATATTTAGCAAGTTATCTGCTGTTCCATTTGTCAGGAAAGCAATGATCTGAGAGCTCTCACATGCAGATCTGCTGTCTGGGAGCAAATCTGGGCAGGGATGAGATGCAGAAGGACGTGCTGCTGAGCAGGAGCAGTGCCCAGGGAGGTGCTGAGCCTGCTGCAGCTCCTTCAGCAGCGTCTGAGCCAGGAGCCTGCTGCAATAAAGCACAGGGGACTCAGTTCCTCCATGCAGGAAATTCTTTATTCCCATAACTCACTTTTATACAGGTTTTACAGACTTTAACTCCAACTGGCCAGTGGTTTCCTTGCTGCTCAGCTCTTTGGTCAGCAGCTGGCATCTTCAGAAGCAGGTCCTGCAGCAGTGTTGAAGTGTTTAAATGCTTTTGTGGTGCAGGAGCAAGAGCAGCACATGAATTACCAAAGGCACCTGGGAGCATAAAAATACCCAAGGGACCCTTTCATTGAGTTGGGTAAGGGAGGGATAAAGTCACCTTAGCTATCAGAGTCAGATATTAAGTGATTATAGTTCAGTGAAATATGAAGACTGGTATTCAGATTAAACCATTCCCCTGTGGCCTTTAAATCCACGGCCTTTAAATCATTTTCTTGCATGCACCGAGCTATTCTGAGGCACATAACTTGTGTAAAGTCCTCTCAAACTATCACAAAATACCAGGGAATTATTTTTTCCTCGTGCTCCTGCCTGTTTACCATGCAAAGGACCAGTCCAGCAGGGCAGAGAGGAGGCCAGGGCAGCTCTGCTCCTCTTCCACAGAGAGGTTGGGATTTCTTTGTACCTGCCCATCTTTCCCAGGTGGAAGGAGGCCGAGCTGGAGTTGGCTTGTTCAGCAGCTTTGCTGTACTTGGGTTTTCCTTTCATGGAACAGAACTTCCTTCTAGCAGAGGAAATAGTGTGTATTGAGAAAAAAACTGCATTAAAGGCACACCTTTCACAAGGAAAGCTCTGCAAATCCAGGCTGTCCTGTGCATTTGCAAAGTGGATTCATTAGAGTGTGTTATTTTTCTGGCTAACACAAGGTGTGCCTCAAACTTCTATAGTATCAGTGAGCTTAAAATTCCTCAAGATTCTGCCCTCTGCAAGGCTCCTGGGAAAGCCAGGCTTGCTTGGCTGCTGGATAAAACCTAAAGCATCCTAATTACCTAATTTACAAATAAATCAGGGCTGACGTATTGATGCACCACGAGGTTAATTGCTCTTCCTGCTCAATTAGTGGGAAACTTTCTGCTCTTTATTACATTAAAGTAAGCCATTATCACTTTCTGCATTTTTATATCTGAGGTTCAGTAGCGACAAAACTTTTATCTCAACTCTGCAAACCTTAATTGGTTTGTGTCTGAGTGCCCATTTCATCCCAGAGCCCCACTCTGTGTCTTGTCCACCAATATTTGCTCTGGGATTCCAGCATGGAATTTGTGAGCAGGGTTTATGGGCATTTTCTGGATGTCTTGCTTCAGTTCTTTTTGGAAGCTTTCATATTTCTACAAGTTCATCCTCGTGACAAGTTGCTGGCTTAGTTGGCTGTGAAAAGGTGAATTTTACTCAGAACATCAGAGCTTATTAAGGATCTTTTCCTGGCATCTGCCAGACTCTCACGTTTTCCAGAACTTGGGTGTTTCATGGAACACCTATTTTATTTTTTATTTTATTTTGTTGTGATTAGCCACAGACCAAAGGGAGTGTTGTAGATATATGGGAAAACAGCATTATAAGTTTGTTTTGAAATGACCTTTCCATGGATATTCTTTTCTATATTGAAAAAAGTCAAAATTATCATAAAATATTTGGATTCAACTCAAAAATGCCAACTTATTCTTGTACTTTTCTTTGGAACACATCTACAGAACAGACTTGGAAATTAATATTTTCTGCTGGAAATAGCAATTCCTTTTCCTTAAGTGTAGTCAGAAGCAGTGAGCCGGGCAGGTTCCCAGCTGGGCTCTGCAGGTCACAGTGGGGTGTGCGAGTCCTTCTCAAGTGTCTGAGTGAGACAAGACAAAATCTGGGCCATCCCTGGCAGCCTGGAATTCATCATCCCAGGCTCTGCCCCACAGCTGCACAGCTCTGAGCCTCGCAAATTGGGAGATGCAGCAGTTCCCAACTCCCAAGGCAGCACTTGCTGCTGATGTGTTCCTATCCACATTAGTAGATGCTGGAACAAATAATTTATAATAAACGGTGGCTGCTGTTGAAAGGCTTTTGATGCTGCACACTTTATTACCAGCAGGGTCTGCTTTTTGTCATTGTTTGCTCGGTGTTTGGAGGATTTGTGTCGTCTCAAATCACCCTGCCAAGGCTGATCATGGCTTTGTTTAAGTGGGTTGACTTGCCTGAATAATGAAACGCTTGCAGATGCTTTGACCCAAGCTCAGCTGAGCGCAGATGGGCTGTCTGTGATGAAAAGGGGAATCCACGGGATATTCCAGCCTCACTGAGGCAGGGAGTCACATCTCATCTTCCCGATGCTGCACCTCGCTGATCTTGATCCCTTCTGAAACAACACGGTGTTCAGCTGATACCCAAAGGAGAAGGAACACATTTCCCCAGTCCCCCTTGCTGGCAGAGCCACCCTGGGCTGTCTGGGTGCCCTGCAGGTGCTGCTGGGCCACTGCAGGAGCCCCCCTGGCCCTCAGACCCTGCACGTTGTGTTCACCAGGGTTTGAGAGAATTCTGGGGGATTTAAAGCAAAAACTCATCTTCCTGCAGCAGGAGAGCTCTGAGGGTGGGCTTGAGGCCTCCAGTGTGAGCTTTCATATTCCCAGGCTCTGCCCTGCATTGGTGTGTGACTCTGAGCCCCACACACAGCCCCAGCAGCTCTCCTCACAGCTCAGGCACACACAGCAATCCTTTTCCAGCCCAGAGCCAAGGACAGCGCTGCAGCTGCACCCAAAGAGTGCAAACAGCAGGGGATGGAGGGAGGCACTGCACCACTGCAGCTGCACCCAAAGAGTGCAAACAGCAGGGGATGGAGGGAGGCACTGCACCACTGCAGCTGCAGCCCAAAGAGTGCAAACAGCAGGGGATGGAGGGAGGCACTGCACCACTGCAGCTGCACCCAAAGAGTGCAAACAGCAGGGGATGGAGGGAGGCACTGCACCACTGCAGCTGCAGCCCAAAGAGTGCAAACAGCAGGGGATGGAGGGAGGCACTGCACCACTGCAGCTGCACCCAAAGAGTGCAAACAGCAGGGGATGGAGGGAGGCACTGCACCACTGCAGCTGCAGCCCAAAGAGTGCAAACAGCAGGGGATGGAGGGAGGCACTGCACCACTGCAGCTGCAGCCCAAAGAGTGCAAACAGCAGGGGATGGAGGGAGGCACTGCACCACTGCAGCTGCAGCCCAGAGAGTGCAAACAGCAGGGGATGGAGGGAGCAGCCTGGGAGGGAGGCACTGCACAACCTGGAGCTGCAATGGGACACTGAACCCAAGGTGGAAATGGACCAAAACTTATAAAATTGTGAAAACTCATGAAATGCCATCCATCTTGGGTCCATCCTTGGGTCCATCTTTGGTTCCATCCAGGCTCTGGCACTGCCCAAGGTGCATCCTTTAACAAATCCTGCTTTATTCCTGTAACTCTGCCCAGCCTCTGTTCCAGGAGCCCCTTTAGGTGCCTGGGGGGGCACTGGCCCCTCTCCTGCCCCGGCCATCCCTGCTGCTCCAGGCAGGGGCTGCTGGCTCTGCCTGCACTCCCCAGGGAATTTGGCTGTCCCAATATTTCCCTGAGGTGGTTTCAAACCCAGCACAGCCTTTACAATACAGATTGCAAGCAAATTCTCTTTCGTGTCTGTGGGATGGAGGCTCCCTATTATGCTGTAACATCTTATTTATACATTTCATGGGCTGTTTCCAAAGGGCTGTCAAATAACTGTCAATTATTTATTCACCTCAGGTGGAGCAGAGCAGAGGAATTGCCATATCCAAAGTTAAAGAGCACTATCTCAAAACTTTGTAGAAAAGAAATAATTCAAATTTTAATAACTTTACCTTTTCCTCATGTTTTTTTCCCCCCCCATTTCTGAGCTTTTTAGCGTGGGTTGATTACACATCACTGCAGGTGATTTTGTTTGAAGGTAGCTGAGTGAAAAATGAAGATTAATCTTGGCTGAATTTCTAATCATGCTTGCAAATGAGTTGCAGCCACCAAATATCAGCTGGCGTGGAAATGCAGTTACTAAGAACATATAGAATTGAAAGACTCCAGAACTGAAACCGAGCCTCTTGGTAACTCTGCCAGTTTAAGAAGCTCCTCACAGACCCACACTCTCCTGCTCCCATGGATTGGCACCCTGGGTGAAGTGCCTGGGGCTGCTCTTCTGTAAGGCAGGCCCAGCTGAATCTCATGTGCACTGCTCCATCCTCACTTAGATGTTATAAATTATTTGAGCCAGATTTGAAAACAATCTTCCCATGGCAGTTTGTGTTTTGCTGACCCCCCAGGGGCTGGTCACTGACACTGAGAAAGCATTTCAGCCAGGCTGTGCTGAGAAGGGCCATCCCCTGCCTCTCCACACTCCCAAAGCCACATCATTTGGGATTGAGTTGGTTTTTGTGTTGGTTTTTACATCCCCTCCACTCCCCAGCCCAAGGAGAACATTTGGGGGACCTTGGCTGTTTTCACTTTAAAATCACCCAATAACCCTGCAGTGCTCATCCCTTTCCCTGGATCATGGTTGCAGGCAGTGCTGAGATCCCAGCTGACTGAGTTTCTTGATTTCTGAGCGATCTCTTGAGTGTCATTGCACATTCCTGATCTGTCAGCACGGGGCAGGCAGCCTGTGTTAGGGGGTTTGGGGTTTGTTCTGTGGGAAACCACTGCTCTGCAAAGTCCCCATCTCTTCATGCAGGACCAGAGGGACAACGTGCACAGTCCCTCTGCAAACCACCTGGAAGAGTTCAGAAATCTAAAACCAAACACAGTTAAGAACATTTAGGGAAGTACTTCCAGGACAAATTTCTGTGTTTTCTCTGGCTGGCAACTGAGTCAAGCCTCAGAGCACAGGCACGTATGAGATTGGATGGCCAGGGGAGGGAGGCAGGAAAACAAGCCATGCTGTCCTGAACTCTTTATTTTTCCATAAAACTTCCACTCTTTGCTCAGTCCGACAAGCTGTGGCTCGTCAGGAATCAGAATTGGGGGCCAAAGGAGGTCCCTGTGCCTGCAGCCAGGCTCCAGCTCCCTGGGCAGGGGCCAAGGGCAGCCCCAGTTGCAGGAGCTGCAGTGACCCCAGCGTGCAGCCCCAGCAGGGCTGCTCTGCCCTGGGGAGCCCTTTGGAACATTATCACTTCTGTCCCAGAGGGGTTTGTGGCATTCCACTGCTAAGGGGAAATGTGGATATGGCAAACACATTCCCACCCTCTCTTTAGAAAAACCTTTTGGCTTATGTTTCATATTCCTTCTTTAAAAGCAGTATCAATGCATTGTAACAAGTATTTTTAATTTTTTTTGTGCGTGTGATTATGATGAACAGGTAAAGATTTTTTTTTTTATTTTTTTTTTCTGCATGGCCATATTTAACAAGGTTTTCTCTTTACAAGTGGCAGTTTTCAAACAGCTGCAATACTGGGAGCTGTGTTCTTTCTGTGCTCTTATGTAAACACAACCCAGCACTTAAATCTCGTGCTATTCTTTCATCCTGGCAGAAGTTGTTTTCTTCGCACTCTTTTCATTATTTTTAAGCCATTGAACTCTCATTCCCACAAATCCTGGAGCTGTGCAGAGGCCAAGCAGAGCAGGAGTGCTGATTTGCCATTGGCAGGGGGAAGGGGGAATATTTTCATCAGCACCGGATTCATGGCACAAAGTCAATAATAAAGCAATATTTATAGAACTTGGAGATGATTGTAAACATACTTCAAAAATTCCCTTCAGCAGCACTGAAAATGTAATAATCACTGCTCACAAGTGCTTGAGTTATTTCTCCTGTTCCCCCAGCCAGGCATT
The DNA here is from genome assembly GCF_015832195.1 of Motacilla alba alba. Lineage (NCBI taxonomy): Eukaryota > Metazoa > Chordata > Aves > Passeriformes > Motacillidae > Motacilla > Motacilla alba. The sequence continues at coordinate 12,664,448 of NC_052030.1, read as the reverse complement.
CTTGTAACTCTGCTCTTGCTGTTTCCACTCCTATCTTAATATCATTGGGATGCAAACACCAAACAGAGCAGGGCAGCAGGTAATCAGGCCTGTGGGTGAAGTGCAGCTCCAGCAGGGCTCAGCAAGGCCCAGCTTAACTCTGAGCCTCCACCTGTGGTGCATGCTCAGCGCCTCTCCCATGCACAGCCTTGTTTTAATGGAAGAGTTCCAATAAAAGGTGATCTGTGGGGCCTTTTGGGGCACAAAAACTGCTGCTTTGCTCAGTTCACCTTCAGAATTTTAAGGTGGTGCTGTGTTAGAACCAACTCCTGGCTTGGCTTAACTCCTAGCTTAATTTCTAGCTTAAGTCCTGGTTCAGTGGCCAGGCAAGAGTTTTGCTGCTGAGGCTCCACAATTTACAAGAGCAGGCTGAACTCAGAGCAGTCACCTGCACACCACAGCACTCAGCCCCAAAAAATGCCTTTATAAGTCAGGTAAGTTTAATAATAAATGGAATTCACCTCAAAGAGAGAAATATCTTCATTTAGCCCAGTATTTTGGCTCTGCCAGAGGCTGATTGTCAGTGTTGAGGGGTGAGAGGTGTACAAGGTCACCAGAAGAGCTCACAATTCCTCTTGGGGATCAGTTCTTTCTCCTTGCTGGGGTTTGTGAAGGGGTTTCCTGTGCTCTGACCTCTCCCATCAGTGGAAATACAGAAATGGTCCTGCTGCAATGAGGGAATGGAGCCCCAGCCTGCAGGGCAGTGACTCGGGGCTGCCTGGCTTCTTGCAGGGCAGCTTTTCCCTGGCCCCAAGAAGTGATCTCTGAAGACAAGCAGCCAAGGGCAGACAGACCCAGCAGGGTGGGAAGATGCTGAGTTCCACCTCCTGAGGGTGCCTGGCCTTCCCACAGCAGCTGGGGTGGAGGGCAGGGCGAGGGAGAGGCTTTAACTGGCCTGGCTGCTCACCCAGAGCCTTGCAAACAGCCACACCTGCAGCACCTTCAGGACTTTGGGGCTCTCCAGAATCATCTCAGTGCCTGACAAAATAACCCCTTCCAAATAACCCCTTCCTCCCCCGTGCATCAGCCAGCTTCCTGTGGGACTGCTGTCCCTTACAAAGGGATTTTCCAGGCTGTCCCTGGCTTTCCCCCTCATTCTGAAGCTGTGTAACTCCAAGCAGAGCTGGGCCCCGTGTGTAAATCCCGTGCCTGACGAGCTCCAGAGCAGAGGCAGCAGTAATTGCAGCGTGTCCTCGTTAATTGGAGGGTGCAGTTACAACTCACAGCTGAGCTGTGTCACAGCTGCAGGATTTCTCCTTGCCATTACCTGTCGATTAGAGGCAAATAAAACTCCAGCACTGTGATGCTCCTGCTGGAAAGGCACGCCTGGGGGAGATGGAAGTGCCCCCAGCCTGAGAGCCAGTCCTTCCTCCTGCTCTGTGTGTTCACCTCCCTCTCTGTCCCCTCACTCACTGCACGGGGAGGTGCTCAGGGATGAGAAAGAGCAAATGAAAAATGCAATTTCCCTTGCCTCAGTGGAAGGAGAGGCTGGCTGGAGGCTCTGCTCTTCACTGATGCTGTGGCTGGGTTACATTTGTCCAACAAATCCTGACTCTGTGGAGTTTTTTATAGAAAAGGGCTGAACATGAAGCAAGACCATCCCAAAGAGCTGCCCCAAAGCCTCCAGCCAGGTCACTTCAGGAGCCAAAGCTGCCCTGGGGGCACAGCCACCCCTTCTGTTTTGCCCAGAGCCTCCTCAGAGCTCGGCTTAAATCTTGGGCTGCCTTTTCTGGCTCAGCAGCTTCATTAGAGTCTGCCACTGAAAGGTGTCAGGCCCCTTTGGATTGTCACTCCTGGCTCATTTAGAGTGGGTGGCAGCAAAGCTCTGAGTTGTTTTTCTTTATTTGTAAAGCAAAACTCTGCTGGGATGAGCCTCTGTCAGGAAAGCCAGGCAGAAATTGATTTATACAGAGTAGGCTGCAGTCTTACATCCTGGAGGCTTTGGCTGACACTTGTTAATACATTTGAACAACCTTTCCTTTGCCATTCTAGAGGAAAACCCCTGAACCACAAAGACAAATTTTTCAGAGGCAACAGATAAAAGAATAAGGCATTAATAAGTTTTAAAAACCCCCACAAAGTGATTTGTTAAAAAATAAAGAGCAATAACTGCAGTGAGCAGAGCGGTGCTCTGTGGAGATCATTCACATTTAGCAGCAAAGGTCAGAGTGGGATCACATGGCAGCTCTCCCACCTGGCTGTGAGGTTAAAAAGATGTTTTATGAGGAGTCCTCCTCTGTTATCAGACTCTTAAAGGCAGCTGCAGAGCTCTTTTCTCCTTTGTTATTACGTGGCAATTTTCCAAAGGGAGGGAATGGCCTGTGTTTAATCCAGTGCAGGTTCTGCAGGAGCCAAAGCCTTGGTGTTGTTTGGGGAGAACATCGATTACACCGGGGGTTAAATGAAAATCAACCTCTGCAGGCTCAGCCTGAGCGTGCAGAGGAGCTTTTCTTTGTCCCCCTCTTGCTCTCCATTAAAATAACACCCTCTGCTTTGGCTCCTATCTGTCTTCCTCGCTGAGCTTTCTGAAAACTTGCTGTGTGTGTGCTTTGCCATAACGAAGAGAGATCTGAGTGCAGGGTTAGCTCTGGTGCCAGGCAGGATTGTGGCGAGGACAGGGAGATCTCTGCATTCCCAGCCTCTCCTCCTGCTCCTCCATGGTTTATTTGGTGCTCTCTGTGCATTCCCAGCCTCTCCTCCTGTCCCCCCTGGTTTATTTGGTGCTCTCTGTGCATTCCCAGCCTCTCCTCCTGTCTCTCCTGGTTTATTTGGTGCTCTCTGTGCATTCCCAGCCTCTCCTCCTGTCCCCCCTGGTTTATTTGGTGCTCTCTGTGCATTCCCAGCCTCTCCTGTCCCCCCTGGTTTATTTGGTGCTCTCTGTGCATTCCCAGCCTCTCCTCCTTCCCCTCCATGGTTTATTTGGTGCTCTCTGTGCATTCCCAGCCTCTCCTCCTGCCCCTCCTGGTTTATTTGGTGCTCTCTGTGCATTCCCAGCCTCTCCTGTCCCCTCCTGGTTTATTTGGTGCTCTCTGTGCATTCCCATCCTCTCCTCCTGTCCCTCCTGGTTTATTTGGTGCTCTCTGTGCATTCCCATCCTCTCCTGTCCCCCCTGGTTAATTTGGTGCTCTCTGTGCATTCCCAGCCTCTCCTCCTGTCCCCCCCTGGTTTATTTGGTGCTCTCTGTGCATTCCCAGCCTCTCCTGTCCCCCCTGGTTTATTTGGTGCTCTCTGTGCATTCCCAGCCTCTCCTCCTTCCCCTCCATGGTTTATTTGGTGCTCTCTGTGCATTCCCAGCCTCTCCTCCTGTCTCTCCTGGTTTATTTGGTGCTCTCTGTGCATTCCCATCCTCTCCTGTCTCTCCTGGTTTATTTGGTGCTCTCTGTGCATTCCCAGCCTCTCCTCCTGCCCCTCCTGGTTTATTTGGTGCTCTCTGTGCATTCCCATCCTCTCCTGTCCCCCCTGGTTAATTTGGTGCTCTCTGTGCATTCCCAGCCTCTCCTCCTGTCCCCCCCTGGTTTATTTGGTGCTCTCTGTGCATTCCCAGCCTCTCCTCCTGTCTCTCCTGGTTTATTTGGTGCTCTCTGTGCATTCCCATCCTCTCCTGCCCCTCCATGGTTTATTTGGTGCTCTCTGTGCATTCCCAGCCTCTCCTCCTGTCCCCCCTGGTTTATTTGGTGCTCTCTGTGCATTCCCAGCCTCTCCTCCTGTCCCCCCTGGTTTATTTGGTGCCCACCCTGGCAGGGGATGCCTGAGTGCAGCTCTGCCTCTGCTCTCAGCTCGAGGGCAGAACTGGGCTCAGATTTTGGCTTTTTTGCTCTTTGCTCCCTGCCTTAGCGCAGTTTCTGCCCCGTGGAGTAGTGACATATTTGAATTTTTTCTTTTCTAACTCTGGGCTTTCTGAATTTAGCTTTTGCCATCTGCTGGGGCAGCTCAGAAGCTGAAGGTAATCTGCCTTTTCACATCAAAGGCTGTCTATCAGACCTTCACCCTGCTCTTTGTCAGGAGGAAACTCCTGATTTCCCAACTCAGGAAAACATTTGGAAACAAGCAACACGAGTGGGAGAAGAAACCCCACATTTTGAAGATATTTAGATCTGGACTGTAAGTCCTTGAAATAAAATGCACTAATGCATTTTAACATTTTTAATGACACTTTGAGGTGGGGTGAGAAATTTTGACTGCACTAATTCTGACATTCTCATTATGCCTCCCTGTGTTTCATCCTAATCACTTGGGGTATCATAATGCTGATTAATTTGTCTCCTGGAGGATCTCTTTTATATTAAAGTTCTGTCTGGCTTTTTTCTTTTTTTTTCAAACACTGCACAAAGAAATAAAAACTAATTAATTGCATTAATAACATCTTTTAGGTTCCTGTACTTTATCTCAGACTTTGCCATCGAGTCTGCTGTATCATGTACTGCTGGGATTTTCAGATGATGATAATAATAATAATAATAATAATATTCCATGTATTTTCTGAGTGGGCTGCTCTGTTCTTCTTGGGCCTGTAATGAATATTTAGTTTTTGCAGTTCACGGTCAACCTGAGCCAGAATTCCCTTGGGACAGTGGTGGAAATGCTTATCCCAGCAGATGAGATGAGACAAACACCTCAGACAAGAGGGGGAACAGAAACTCTGGGAGCTGAGTGGGGTCAGGCCACAGAGCCCAGATTTACACTCAAAGTTATTTTAGTGCGTGGGGTGGCACTGGGCACCTGCCCATCCCAAAATCCTACAAAATAGCTGAAAGCAAGCAATCTTAATCCCATTTCACTTCCCCTAAAACAAGCCCAGCTAATGCCCCAGGCCTGTCAGCAGCACAGAAGAAAAGGAGATTTTTTTTCCATGACTGAGGTTTTCTTCCCCAGCAGCTCCTGGGGAGTGGATGTGGCTCTGTGAGCACCAGAGCACAGTGCTTCCCTTTGGGTGTCAGCCTTGGACAATTAGTAAGCAAAAGCCATCACCAGAAGGGAAAAAAAAAAATAGAGAGAAAAGCGATTAAAAAGAATTAAATGAGGCAAAAGAAATGCAATAATTTCCATTTGTAAGGAAAGGATATAATAAGACAGTGATGCAGTGCATATTTATCTCTGGAGTAAAACCAGTCTTTCTGAACATACAATGCCTGCCTCCACCCTCCTGTGGTCCCCTTCCCTCTCCAACCTCAATCACACAGTTCAGGGGCAAGCTTGGAAGGGGGGCATCCACCCTGCTGCTGAGCAGAGCTGATTTATCCTCACCCCTGGCAGTGCCCCTGCAGGATCTCCTGTGAGAGACAAACCCTGGGTGTGCAAAGATGGAGCTGTGCATCCAGGGATGGCCAGGGAGTCATCCCTGCATCCCAGCAGGGAAAAGGATTGGAAAGGGGATCAGCAGGGGAAAAGGGATCAGTAGAGGAAAGGGGATCAGCAGGGAAAAGGGATCAGTAGAGGAAAGGATCAGCAGGGAAAAGGGATCAGCAGGGGGAAAGGGATCAGCAGAGGAAAGGGGATCACCAGGAGCAGGGATCAGTAGAGGAAAGGGGATCAGCAGGGGAAAAGGATCAGCAAGGGAAAAGGATGAGCTGAAGAAAGGGCATCAGCAGGGAAGGGATCAGCATTCCTACGGGCAGCCAGTGGCCAGCAAACCCAACCCACCGAGGCAGAGGTAAATAACAGCAGCATTAATGGAACTCAGCAGCTGCTCACTGCTCCTGGCTCTGCCAAGCAAAACCAGCTCTGCCCTGGGGGGTTTGAGCATTCCCCACCTCTGGTCTGTGCTGTAGGAGCATCCTCCTGCAGCCTGACCTGATCCAGATCCCTGAGTCATCTGTGGGATCTGCTAAAGGAGCATCCTCCTGCAGCCTGGCCCCCTCTAGGGGTCCATCCAGGGACCCCTCCAGGTCCCTCTCTCTGGATCCAGGTCCCCATCTCTGGGCTCTCCTGACTCCTCCTGCAGCCTGACCCCCTCCAGGTCCCTCTCTCTGGATCCAGGTCCCCATCTCTGGGCTCTCCTGACTCCTGCAGCCTGACCCCCTCCAGGTCCCAGTTTCATCTCTGGGCTCATGACTGGGGTGGGTGGCACAGAAAGGGCCCAGTGGAAGGGCAGAGCTGCCTCCTCAGGATGCCATCTCCAGATCTTTCAGCAGGCCATGGCAGGGCTCTGCAGCCAGAGAGCTGCTGGCGGATAACATCAACCCACAGGGAGAAAAAAAATCCAGCAGGACAAGCAAGATGAGAAATAAACATTTTACAGAGGAGCACATCCTCTGTGGCTGCTCTCTGCAGCTCCTGGAACACCAGGAATGGTGCTTGGCTCTCCAAATCCCAGTGCTTCCAGTCCAAACTGGCCAGGGCTTCCTGGTTGGTTTGACTTTTTTTTTCTTAGGGGATGGAATAAATTAGTGCAAACGCCTGGAAATCTGATTGAAGCAGCAGCACTGGCGTTTGATTCAAACACATTAGGGGGATGAGATGGTGGTGGTTGGGGGGGATTCTTTGCATTTCCACAGGACATGTTGCTAAATAGCCTGGGCATGAGAACAAAGCAGCTGCACAATAAATGAGGCAGAGAAAAAGCCAAAACCTGGCCTTGCTGGGAAAGAAGCGCAAAGAGAACTTGCCAAGAGCAGGCACAAAGAAAGGAGGGCTGGAGACCTGGAAAAAGAGGCTTGGAAAGAGTCACGGAATGAAGATGCAGGATCGTTGTGCAGGGACAGCAGGGACAGAGCAAATGTTCTGTGACACAACCCAGCCTGGAGTGTCAACCCACACGTGCAAGAGGCTGAAAAGTACCTCTCAAAAGGTTGGAGAGAGTTTCCAAATCCCATGTTTCATCAACCACAGGAGTGGAAGCTGAATTGCTGAAAATCAAACCATAAATACCTGTTACTGGTTTCGTGCCTCTAATATCCAGGTTATCTGTGAAAAAGGATAAAAACCCCCAATAATTAAGCATCTCTGTAGAACATGAGCATTGATAACAGGAAAAGGAGTTTTATTCCAGAATTCCCAGTAGGTTTTTTCCCACTGAGAGCACAGGGGTTTCTGTACTGGTGTTAACTACTGGCTCCCTCTAGTATGCAGCCTTGGAGAAGACTCTGATAATATAAACTTAATTATTTCTTTCTTTAAGCCACAGTTTTCAAAGAGATTTTTGAAAGCTAGGGTTTGAACTAAAAAAGGAATTTGAGCTCCTTTTTTTAGCTTTCAAGTTGCAAAAGGACACTGAAAAGAGATCATTTTAAGAGCAGAGAATAATTCCAGCTGGTTTAATTTGTAAGGTGTGATGCCATATAGAGTGCAAAACCAAGTCAACTCTACACATCATAAAATCATCAGGGCTTATAAAAATGTCCTGGTAACCAGCAGCCAGGGAGGCTCAGAAATCTGAAACTATGGCAACTCTGTGTAGGAAGAAGCATTCAGTGGAGAGATTAAAAACAATAGCCCCTCAATCTCTGCAGCAGCTTGGCTCCTCATTTTCTCAGCAGTTTGTACCTTTTCAGCTTCCCGAGCTGGATTCTTCTCCTGCAGTTTCACCACAGCTGTCTGGGTAGTTATTCTGAGGAAAACTTGGTGGTTTCCAACAATCCAGCAGCCCTGGCAGCCTGCTCGTGTGTGCACAGATCTGGGACATGAAGAGTCAAACAGGGATTCTGCTGAAAGCATCAGAAGTGCAGGGGGGAAAGGGAAAAATCAACTTTTCCTGTTGCAGGATGTTCCCAGCCCTTGCTGTTTCAGGAGGGTTCTGGTTCCCAGCCTGGATGGCTCCACCTGTCCTGTGCCAGGGTGTGAGCTGAACATTTCAAACCAGGCACTCACTTTGTGTGCCTGATTGTTCCTCCCTTCCCTGCCTCCATTTCAGCCCTGCTGTAATCCAGCTCCTGGCCAGGATCCTCAGCAGGGGCTCCTGCTGTCGGGCAGGAATTTAGGGCAGGGGAGACCTTGGGCTCTGTGTCCCTGCCAGGGGCACAGGGGGGTGTGGGAGGGAGGATTTGTGTGCAGCAGAGCTGGCTGTGTGTCCAGATGACAGGAGCTGGACCTGCATCAGTTCCCCCAGTGCCCAAGGTCCCTTGCTGGGTCAGTAAAACCTTGCTGAATTTAGCAAAACCTTTCTGTATTTATTTTTCTGTTAATCACGTTTTTGCACAATTAACACTCCTCCTTCATGGTGCATTCCTCCCAGTCCTTCACCCTCTCTCTGCAGCCATTTTCTGTAGTAATCAGTGAATGGAAACTGCAGCTTATTTCAGGGGAGAGAGAGTTTCAGGTGCTCCAGGTGCTCTTGCTTGGATGCCTTGCAGCACGTGGGGAGCTGAGCAGTGTCCCCATGGCCTGAGAGCAAAGCCACAAATGAACATCTGAGCCTGCCTGTGGAGAGCCTGCTCTTGTTTGACCTGGTTTGTGGGAGCATTTTGATGTTCCTTTCTGTGTGTGGCTACATTTCTACGCCTATCCAGAAAACCAAATTCTCACCTGATTGAAGGTGCTGCCCCATGATCCCCCCAAATTTTATTTAACCATCACAATACAGCAGCAACAACGTGCTCAAACTCACAAAGAAGCTTCTAGAAGCTCGGCAGAAAGAGTCTTTGGCTGGCGTGGTCATTTGTTTGGAGCCCTTCTTAAAATTCTGGAGATGAAGAAGCTCTGTCTACATATCATCCCAAGCAAGGAGAATTGCCAAAATATCTGAGGGTATGGCTTATTTATCTTCTTGTGTGAAACACTGGGGGAATTTATGTCTGGCTTAGCAAGGTGCATTCCTGATCTACAGCCCTGAGCTGTCATTCCTCAGATGGGCTCAGATATTCTGCCTGCTTCCCCCTCAAGTTAAGGCAACATTGATGGAGTTTTGCTAATTTTTAAGTGTGACAGTTACATGAACTGTTTTGTCTATAAATTTCCAATATGAGGGCTCAGGGTAACTTATGCCCTGTTGAAGAGCTGCTCTCCAGCAGCTTCACTGGGCTGGTGGCAGAGCAGAGATCCAGTTATCCACTTTGGGTGGGCACCAGTGCCCCTCCTAGCAACACACCCCTGTCACCATGACATTTATACGAAAATCCTTTGCCAGGATTTCCTTCTCCTGAGAAGCTGAGGGGCCTCAGGAAGGAAATGCAAACAAGAACTCTCTGCTGCTGTGGGATGCAGCAGGTGCTGCCTTGGTTGGTCCATGGAGGTGTTTCTAATGAATGACCAATCAAGGATGCAGCTGGCTCAGACTCTGCTCAGTCACAGCCTTTGTTATTCATCCCTTTCTGTTCTTGTCCAGCCTTCTGATGGATCCTTTCTCTCTGTTCTTTCAGTTTTAGTTTAGCATTTTTAATATAATATCTATCACAATATAATAACTCAGCCTTCTGGAACATGGAGTCAAGATCCTCATCTCTTCCCTCGTCCTGGAACCCTGCAAATCTCACACAGCCCAGCCAGGCTCACCTGGGCCAGGTACCTGAGGCTCAGCCAGGATCCCCTGCAGGGATGGGCCATGAAAAGTGAAAATGACTGAGCCCAGGCATGAAAAGTGATTATCACTGAGATTGGGACATGAAAAGTGGATATCACTGAGATCAGAACATGAAAAGTGGATATCACTGAAATCGGGACATGAAAAGTGAGTAGCACTGAGCCCAGCCATGAAAAGTGGATATCACTGAGGCCAGCCATGAAGAGTGACTAAAATGACTATATCACTGAGCTCAGGACGTGTCACAGCTTCTCACAAAGGTGGGCAAGCAGCTGGGAAGGCCCCAGTGCCAGTGAGGGGTGCAGCTGTGTGTTGGGAGGAACAAGACTGGCACAGACACAGCCCTGAGGGGATGGGGTCAGAGCAAAGCCCTTTTCTGTGATCAGGAGTCAGTGCCAGCCTGCACAGAACCTGGGCTGCTGATTCCTGGTGTTGTCCTGGAGGGTTCTTCTGGGCAGAGCTCAGGGTGTGGGGTGTCATTTCTTTAAAAAGAGAGCTGCTGGATGCTCAAACACAAACGTGTGGGGTGCAGTGGCATTCTCTGACAATACAGGGCTAATGCCCAATGTGAATGAGTTTGATGAGCCTTTGGCTTCCCTGAAAGTCCATAAATTAGAAGGTTGAAAAGAATAAGATATACTCTGTAATGGATTTACTTTTCTTTTTAGATTATTTCCTTGGCTGTAGAAAAGATTCTGCTTTGAATTAATGGCAGTCCTGTGAATAAGATTTTTGGGACTCAATTATGAAAATCTTTGCTTTGCTCTGAAAAAAAAAAAAAAGAAAAAGAAAAAGAAAAGAAAAAAGAGAGCAACTCCCCAGGTATCTTGTTTTCCTGGACACTAAGCCCTCTAGGCAGTGGTGCGAGCCCACCTTACTTTTCCATATATATTAAACCCAAACTTGTGATGTTAACAGCTTTCAGTCCTTCTCCCCCTCAATTGCTCTGCTCTGCCCTGCAGCAGCAGAGCTCTGTAGTCTCTCAATAAGTCCTTTGCTGAGGGGAGGAAGGCTTTTATTTTTAGCCCATCAGAAAGTGGCTGCTTTGTGCAGGCTGTCTGAGGAAGGTGGAGCGCCGTCCCTGCTCACCTCCACTCCGGGGTGTTTAGACAGAGTTTAACCAGCAGCAATTCAAAGAGCTGCTGATATAATTAGAAAAGTGCTGGCTGAGCGTGGGTGTGTGCTGCAGCTCCCCGAGACACCCAGAGCCCTCATCATCTCAGCCCACTTGGAGGAGGAGAAAGAGCCTTGGAGGGAAGGCATTTTCACATTTTCACAGGATGTGCTGAGCAGCAGGCCTGGAGAAACTGGGGGTTTTTTTACCTAAGCCTTCTACAAATCTTGTCTCCTTTGGAACGCGCAGATTAAAGGAGATCTTATTGCTAAGCACAGCCAGGAACAATTCCCAGCCACGGAACAGACTGGCTGCTTGGGAGGCAAAATCCATTCCTCAGCAATCCCAGGCTGAGATACAGCAGCAATCTCCGAGATCACTCTTTTCTCCCTCTCCAAATGTGTTCTGGTATTGACTCAGGTGAACATGAAAGCTTTCTGAGACACCACAAGCTTTGGGAATCCTTCCTTTAAGCCTTTTTAAGCCCCCCTGCACATCGTGCATTGATTTTCCCACATATATTCACATTGGGTTTCCATTTCATTTTGCTCTCACTCAAGTCAGCAAATCCCTTAATTACTCTGCTGCCTGCAGCTGCCCACAGCTGTCTGTCCTGCTTTGAAGGATTCAGGTTTGCTGCAGGGGGGGAGCCTCAGCAGCACGCTGGAGTGGCAGAGGACAGGTTTGGCTGGGCAGTGCCACCTCTGAACACAGAAATTCACCTGGCTGGGGTTGGGAAGGAAATCTTTCAGAGGAGCTGCAGACTGCACTGTGTGCGCTGTCCTTACTCACAGGCTGCTCCTGTGAAATGAATGGCCAGGGAATACTGCCTGGTTCTGAGCCACCTGCTCTTGGGGTGCTGCACAAAATGGATTTTTCTGAGTGCCACCGTGGCACAGGGAGGAAGAGCAGGGCAAGAGAGGAGCCTCTGCTCATGGCTTTTGTTTTGGGGTGCTCTGGTCTAGATTTGAGCTCAAGTGGAAGGAGGCACGTGAAGTTCCATTGATATTTTGTTGTGAAGTTCCATTGATATTTTGTTGTGAAGTTCCATTAATATTTTGTTGTGAAGTCCCGTTAATATTTTGTTATCAGTTTAGTGAACTAGAGCATCTTTCTGTGCTGATCTCTTGCCAGCAGGCTCTGGCACACCCTGTTCCCCTGAGGCCTGACCTGCCAGGAAGTTTGGTGAGAGAAAGGCACTTTTCAGCAGTAGCTGGGCCCTGAAATCAATGGTGAGGTGCAGTTTATTAGCCTGGCACAAAGAATAGAGGAGTCTTTGTAAGGACATATTCATAATGCAGCCTTACACATTATACAGGTTTTTTATAACAAAGTTAACATAAAAATTGTCCCCAAACAGCAGCTGGGTCATTATGGAGCAGCTTTTGAAATGGAAAAGGTTGGGGAAATAACCAGCTGCTTCCTCAGCCTGCCTTTCACTCTGGGCTAAATTATTATTTCCCTAATTAATAATCTGCATGCAGATTAAAATGATTACTCTACAATATATATTGCATGACAATAAAAGAGTGACAGCAAATTATGCTTCAGTGTGCATAACAGCTTAACTCTCTAAACAGGAGATGTTTTCTAACACTCAATTCATGTCCTTCTGCTGATGATTAAACCCTCACTGATTTTGTTTTTATTAGTCCTCAGTCATTATTGTTCTTTTATCACTATGGGGCCTTTAGAATTAGCCATAATGGCTCAGAAGCGTGGTTGCTGCTGCATTCCCTTATTAAATCAAGTTACCTCTCTGGTTGTCAGGGACTAAAATCAAACCCCTTTGTTACAGTGTTCCACAACCCTTTAAATATTGATTATTGCGACTATGTAGAGCTGCTGAAAATTTATTTTTGTTTGGACTAGTTCAGAATGGGGAAAAAACTTCCATGACAACAGTGACGATGCAGCTGCTGCTTCCTCCTTGGCAGAGCAGCCTGGAGGAGCTCTGTGCTGGGGGCTCCCCCCTGGCCCTGGGCTCTGCTCCCTGCAGCCTGCAAATGCCTTTGATGGCTTTGGGTCCTGCTTGGTTGGCAGCGGGCTGCAGGAGCAGCAGCTCTGTAGCAGGATCAGGCTCAGGGAGGCTCTGCTCAGTGCCACAGGTGAGCAGGGACACTTGCAGGGACAGGAGAGCTGGGCAGGAGTGACCTGCCCCAGACCATCCCTGGCAGAGGGGACAAAGGAGGCACAGGGAGCTGCTCCTGCTGCCCGTGATGCGGCTGCTGAATTGTCTAACTGGTCATTGTCTCCTCTGAAGGTGGCAAGAAATAGATTTTCTGATCTTTCTCTGCTATGCTTGAGCTTAATTAGCTAAATGAAACCTGCCTTGTCTCACCATTAACTCAGAAACGCAACTAAATCCATCAGTTCCATCCTTCAGCAGTGTGGGTTCATTTACACCCAGGTCTCCCGAGAAAAAAATCCAAAATCATTGAAAGCTGAAGTTGCTGTGGTCCTTCAAGGAGCTCTCCTCATTTGTCATGTCCCTGCTGCTTTATCTCACTTCTCAGGCACACTGGAAGCCTTTGGTACAAATTATTTCTGGAGCTGTTAATGCTGTTGAAAAGAAGTAGTCAGGTAAATGGAGAACTTTTCTGGGAATGCTTTCCTCCTTGCTGATGGAGCCTTGAGAGGAGCTCTGCCTTGGGACAGCTGCCCTGTGCCCTGCCCTGTGAGCCTGGCCCGCTGCAGGTGTCACAGCGCCCCAAGGGCTGTCCTGCTCTCTAAAGGACAATGCTGGCTCCTGCTGCTGCTCAGGGCTGCTCCCCTGCTCCAGAATGTGTCCTGTATCCCTCTCCGAGTGCAGGAACACATTTTCCTTTCAGAATTCCCCTTCTGCTTCGACAACACTCTGATCCAATTGTCACCAGCAGAGATGGATCCTGTCCCTCCCCAACATGTTTACAGTGGATGGAGAAGAGCAGTCACACAAATTGATTTCCTTTCCTTCCTGTGTGCTCCTGGCTTTTCTGAGAGTGCTGTGAGTAACTCAGCGTCTGTTCCCCTCGCTGCTGCTGGCCCCAGCCCCAGGGAAGAGAGAAACACCTGCAGGAGGGTTTGTGGGAAGAAGAGGCTGTGCCAAGGCATCAGCAGCACCTCACATGCTCCTTCTGTTGCAAGGCAGAGACAGGCGGTGGCAGAAGCAGGGAAAAGCTTCTGCTCCTTTCTCTTCATGGAATCCTTTAGGCTGGAAAAGACCTGGAGGATCACTGAGCTCACCTGACCCCGCAGCTCCTGCCCTGCAGGTGGCTGTGGGATAACTTGCTCCCCAGAGCAGGGAAGGGTGTGTCCAGGGGATGGTGTGCATGCCTGCTGCACTCCACTCAAATAACAATTGCAACCATGTCAGAGGCTGCCTGGCAGGCTGTGGGGTGGCTGTGTCTGGGTTCAAGGCTGGAAATCCCTTTATTCCAGCTCCCCATTCTTCACTGGGTGAGTGTGACCTGCAGGCTGGGCTGGTTCTGGTTCTGGTTCTGGCAGGACAGTGTTCAGAGAACTCCCCTTGCAGACACACGAGGCAGCAGCCCCGATGCTGTCACAGCACGAAACAAGAGATGGCTCCTCAAGAATTTTGCCCATGGGCTCATTACTGCTTTTCAATATGTATTTATTCTGTTTTGTGCCTCAACAATACAAAAAGTTAGTTCAGAGTTGTCAGGAAGGCCTCTGTTCAAAGCAGACCTGAACAGGTATCAGCTCCCACCACGTGTGTGACGTGTCCCACTTTCACTGTCATCTGTCCCCACATCAGCTGTGCCTGCTGCCAGCAGGATCCCCAGCACCTCTGCTTCCCTCCCACCCTGCTCTGGCTCTGGGGAAGCCCACGGGACCCTGCTGTGCACAGAGGAGGGGAGAGCCAAGCAGGACCAGGTCCCCTGGGCTCTGGGGGCTGCCCAGCCTGCCCCTGTCCTGTCTGTGTGCCAGGGAAGGGTGGCACCCCTTCCAGAGGGCTCTGTGGCTCCCCAGCTGCCCTCAGGGGGGATTGGCCCCCCAGCACCTCGTGGTGTTCTGGCAGTTCCCAGGGGATTCACCCTCCTGTGATTTGTGATTCCCACCCCAGGGGATTTTGGCACACGGGTGATTCACCCTGCTGTGGTTTTGGGATTCACCATCCATGGGGATTTTGGCACACAGGGGATTCACCATCCCAGGGGATTTTGGCACATGGGTGATTCACCCTGCTGTGGTTTTGGGATTCACCATTCCAGGTGATTTTGGCAGCTCCCAGGTGATTCACCCTGCTGTGATTTGGGATTCACCATCCCGGGGGATTTTGGCACACAGGGGATTTACCCTGCTGTGATTTGGGATTCACCATCCCGGGGGATTTTGGCACACAGGGGATTCACCCTCCTGTGATTTGGGATTCACCATCCCAGGGGATTTTGGCACACGGGTGATTCACCCTGCTGTGGTTTTGGGATTCACCATGCCAGAGGATTTTGGGATTCACCATCCCAGGGGATTTTGGCACAGAGGGGATTCACCCTCCTGTGATTTGAGATTTCCATCCCAGGGGATTTTGGCACACAGGGGATTCACCCTCCTGTGGATTTGGGATTCACCATCCCAGAGGATTTTGACACACAGGTGATTCACCCTCCTGTGATTTTGGGATTCACCATCCTAGAGGATTTTGTGATTCACCATGTCAGGGGATTTTGGCACACAGGGGATTCACCATCCCAGGGGATTTTGGCATTCACCCTCCTGTGCCCGCTGTGGCACTGCTGGAGGAACCTCCCTGTGTCAGTCCTAGACACTAAAACTTTTAAACTTCCTGTGCTGACAAACTCTAACTCCCAAAAACCCAATTTAACCTGAGGCCGTGGAGACAACTTCCAAAATGAATTGATAACACTGAGATTACCAGTGTGTAGTTGATTAGGAGTGTATAATATCACAAAGAAGAAAACTTAGAGTTTTAGAATATAGTAACATAGAGAGAATTAAAAAGTTTTAGAGCAATAGCTAGTCCTTCTTCTTCACCTTCTTCTTCATGAATTTAAGTAGTTTCTGTAATTAGACAAAAAAGTCTGCGTTGTGGACTTTGAGTAATTAGTTAGAAGTAAAATTATTTTAAGTGTCATTTCTTAATTAGATAATTTAACCTAAAATGAACACGCCTGGGCTCCAGGGCTGGAACCTCAGGGAGATGGGCTTTGGGAGAGCCGTTCAGAGCACTCCAATCAGCGGCTGCTCTGAACTGCCCCCTGAAGGCGCCTGCCTCTCTCTGTTGATTACAGAAAGTGCTTTCAAAGAGCAGCTTCTGCACCCAAAATTAGCCTTTGTGGAGACCCCTGTGTGTGTTTCTTATTTCAGCCTGTTCTGGAATGGCAGCACACAACAATTTCTTTGATTATTGCATTCTCTGCTCTGCTGTGCTTGCTGGTATTGAAGCCCCACACAAACGCGAGTGATTTGAGTGTTCCAGAGCCCGTTTGGTGTAAATAAGGGTTATTAAGGCTATATTTGGACGTGGCAGAACTCTTTGCTGTGGGTGTTAACAATCACAGTGAAACAGAGCAGTTTAGAAACCCAACCAAGGCAATAAACCAGGCTTCTGACAAGTCAAAATAAATGAACTCATCTCGCAGGAAGGCAGCGACCAACTTATTAATTAAGAAAATCTTCAAGAGAGTCACCCCCCTGTGTGCTCACACCTCTCAGTGCTGCAGTTCTTTCCTGGCAGCGTGTTCTCCAGCCCAGAGAGGACTCCAGGTCTCACCAGAGCTGGCCAGGGCAGCCTGGCAGCACTTCTCTAAACGTTGTTGGCTCCTTGCTCTGCCTGAAAGCAGCAGCAGGAGCAGCTCAGGGCCCCAGTGACAAATTACAGGCAACTCTGGGGCTCTCCCTCGTTATTCTCAGGGAATGGGACCCTCATGCTCCATTTCTCATGGAACACAGAGTTCATTCAGCACTGGCTGGGTGCTTGGAGGCTGCTGTGAGGCTGTGGCAGCCCCTGTCCCTGTCCCTGCTCTGCAGAGCCACCAGCCAGAAAAGCTGGGGAGGTTTCATCTCAAGGATTTAATTTTTAACAAAATATGCCAGAAAACTCCTCCTCCATTGTTCTGGCTTGCCGTTCCCCAGCCACCTGGAGCTGTTTTGATGTCTCTGGTGTCAGAAGCCTCTGTCCAAGGTGGTGATGGGGACTCAGAACGGGCAGGGGGAGTGGCAGAGGAAGCTGTGCATGACACAGTTTGTTACAGCTTTTTGTTGTTTCACTGACAGAGCCAGTCATGACAGGGATATAAATTATTACATCCAGAAAAAAAGAAGTCTGTAAATGTTAATTTGCTTTTTAAGGGCGCAGACAATATAATTTGGGGCACAAGTGGGAGAAATTACTTAGGAGCTGTGAATGCAAACCAGAATAAAATTTACATTACTGCCTTTATTTTCTCTTCCCTTCGTCTCATCTTCTCTCTGAATTATTCCTCACTTACTTTTCCCCTCCAGACATCACAGAGTTTTGATTTTCCTCTCACTATTTTCTTTAAATGGCCTAATGATAAAAAGTCTCCAGAATATTTCCACCAAGCCCCTTTGATTTCATTAATGGAAAAGTCATACCTTAGATTAAATATTTCAGGAGCTGGAAGATTTAAAAAGATTACCTGCAGGACTTGCCAGTTGAGCATTGCCAAGCAGGAGTGATGGGGCTGTTCCAGAGGTCAAAATGTGCCTTGGCCCTGGACAAATGCACAATTTTGAGTAAAAGCAAGATGAATGCAGGTGCTCAGAGCTGGCTGACCACAGAACCAGTCTGGTTTTCTGTGGGAATTTGCAAAATGTACACCTGCCTTCTGGGGCTTTTCACGTTTATTTGGTATTTCTGTCCATTATTTGAGTTAAAAGAAGTGGAAGGATAGTGTTTAACTTTTCAGAGCCATGTGGCAAATTGAAATTCCTTCCGTTCTGATTTTTAGAATTGAAAAATGACAGTTGTTTTGTGGGAAAAGGAGTGTTCTCCTGAAGGATTTGAGCGTTTCACAAGAAGATTACGGTGCGCTGGTGACAAGGCTGCACCTGAAAGCAAACTGAGGTTATTTTATTGCTTACTTCTCATTTTTTGACAACGGTGGTTTTGAGGGGCCATAACCTGGTGAAAAAACAATTTCCCTGTGAGACATGAGCATTTTCTGAGAGGCAGGAAGGACGCAGAGGGCCCGTGGCATCCTTGGGATGGGGCAGGGCTGGGCCAGCCTGGGAGGGCAGTTTGGGATTGCTGATCCTCTGCCAGGCCGTGCAATAATCCTGCCTGGAGCCTGAATTCAATAGGTGGGGTTCCCAAAATAACCCCCCGGGCAGTAATTGAGGGAAGGAGCTATTCCTGGAGCTGCAGGGCGTGTGCTGCACAGCAGAAGAGCAAATGTGACGTGTCTGGGAAATTGCAGTCATGTCACCGCCAGTGGCAGGTTCACTCAAAACATCACTTAACGGCTTCGTTTCTTTTTCAGTCTGTAGTTTTTGTTTAATCTGCAGCGCTGTGGGTTTTTATGGATGTTTTTAAGTTGTTTAAATGGCTGATGTGACTTTTATAACGATGTTGACATGGATTGCTTCCCCTCATTTCATCCTGTTTGCTTCTGCTGCATCCCCTGCCCTCGTCCTGCACCCTGTGACATCCCAGGACACTGCCCAGCCTCAGCCACCCCACCTCATTTTAGGAGAAGCAGCAAATAATCCCTGTGAGGAGCAGCACGGCCCTGACTTGCTCGCTGCTGCAATCAGCGTGAGGCATTCCTCTGACTTCAGTGTCTGGTGGAGCAACTGCTATTTCTTTTTATTTTCTAGAACAGAGGAAAGAGAACAGCTTTTAACATATGTCTGCTCCTCGTGTGAGCTGCCACACACTCCCAGCTCCAATGCATACACAGAGCAGACATATGGTTAAAAAGAAGTTCTTTTACTTCAAAGAAATCCAGAAAGAAAATTCTCTGTTTGAAAGGAGGAATTGCACTTTCACCACACGGCCCCTGGTAGGAATGCTGAGAGTCAGGGTCCCTGTACCTGAGGTGTTAAAAGGCTGCTCTGCAGAGCGAAAAGCCAAAGCAATGCCTGCTTTTAGGTGTCATTTTAAGCCACATCTCCTGTGCCAGCATTGTTGGTGTGGGTTTGTGGAGCTGTGAGAGCTGCCAGGGCTCTGGAGCAGGGGGTGAATGTCCTGCAGCTCCTCAGAAGGTTTTGTTGGTGTAGGCAAGGAAACACAAGTGTGTTCTTAATCTTCTCTGGGCCTTTTGCTTGCTCTGAGAGCAGAAAAACCCCTCATGTAACCTTTCCCAGCACTAAGCAGGGTAAAAGGCACTGGTGTAACTGGAGCTCAGGGGAAGTGCTGCGATTTAGTTCTGACCACAGAAGCCTTGGGGATGTCCAGGTGTTCAGAGAACACCGATGGCACTGGTGCTGTGGTACTCACAGGAGATGGAATCTGACCTTGGGAATTAATTACTGTCCTTGGGAATTAATTACTGTCAAGCCAGCACCACCCTCTGTTCCCTGCATGGTTAGGACCCCCCTAGAAATAATCCTGATAATTTTTATATTTTACGTGGAAGGCTAAAAATGGGTTTAGAGTATCCCAGTCTAGCTACATGCAAGGAAAACGCGATAAAAAACCATCATCAGCAGAGCAGTCCATTCAGAAACGTTCTGTCAGATTTGCACTCATTTCAGGTGCTGATCAAGGCCCATTTTCTGCATTTGCAGCTCCTTCTGTTCAGTGTGGGTTTCCATCACTGAATGTGCGTTGTTTCTTTCTGGAGTGGAGGAAACATGGGGAGTATTTTGCTGGATGCCTGAACACTGACAAATGCAACCATTTCATACTCAGTGGGATCCCTGGCAAGGCTCTGATCCCAATATATCAGCAATCAAGAGACAGTGGACCAAATCCATCTCTAACACAAACTTCATTGGATTCCTACCGAGCTGCTCCGAGGATGGATCCCACGCAGGGCTCTGGACCAGCCCGAGGTGCCTGTGCTGATGGTTTGGAGGGATGAGCACAGTGATTCTGTGTGCAAATCACACTTTAGGAGTGTGACAGTGGCTGCAGAGGGGTTGCTGTGCTGCAGCCAGCAGCTGAACCCAGCGTGTTACAGAAATATTACTGCAAGAAGTGGCAAAAGGTGCTGGTGAAGCCACCTGACAGAGAGGGCGGGTGGCTTTAGCCACCTCAGGGCTGTGTGTGCAGCTCTGCCCTCCCTCTCTGCCACCGGCACATCCCAGGGCACCGTGGAGTGGTGTTCAGGGCATGGGGGCACCTGCTCAGGTGTGAGCAGCTTTACCTGGAGAGTACCTGGGCGCTGCCGTGCCCTCCTGGCACAGTGCCCCAGCCCTGCAGGGAGGGTGGATCTCCTCCTGCAGTCCACTTCAGCTCCATCTCCCTGCTCGTGCCTGGAGCCATCCCCTGCAGCGAGGTGCCCGAGCTGCCAGGACCCTGCCAGGCAGGGGCAGGAAGAGGAAAGGGAATTCTGCTTCGTGCCAAGCACTTGCTGGCAGGGCTCTGGACCCCGAGGAAGGGTCTGCTGTGTCCCCCTGGCCCCAGGAGTGCCCAGCTCCCAGTGCAGGGCCCCTCTCCCTGTGCACCTGCCACATGAGGCTGCACACCCTCGGAGCTCAGGGCTGCTCCAGGGATGAGCTGATCAGAGCCCTGAGGCTTCTGTTCCACACCCAACTCACCCCAGCACCCCAGGGAAACACGGGCAAAGGCTTTTAACCACTGGGAAACCCCCAGTGCACCCCCTGTCACTCACAGCCAGTGCCCTGTCCCTTGGAACTGAGCTCAGGCCCTGAAACACCTGTAAGAGACAAGCAGGTTGTATTTTATATGCTCTTCATTGTTTAAATGTCTCAAGTTTGGGCTTCTTTAGACTCCACTGCAAAACTTTGAAGGTCATTTTAATTGCAGTATTTATAAATTGCTTTCTTGGCCACACAGTGCCACTCACAGCAGATTAAACCCAGGACTCTCTCTCTCTGCCTTTGTTTCATGGGAAAGATTGATAAGTGATTTACTCTCAGTAGAATGGTTTACAAGTGAGCTCTTAGATAAATGATCAGGAAGAAATTGGGGTTTTTTTTTTCACGTGGAATTATTTTCCACAGAGAAGAATTGGGTTGTTTTTCTCAGTACTAACCTGAGATGCACAGACCAGATCCTCAGCTGGAGTAAGTGAAGAGTCAGCATTGATTTACACCAGCTGCAAATATTTTTCCCATAATATTTTTCCTTGTACTGTAATTTTTTCCTAATGCAAACCCTCATTTCTTCTCCCTGAACTCAAACTCGGAGCTCCTGTAATTCCTGATCTGTTTATTTACCTTGTGGTTTGGATTCTTTCAGCTGGCTTTATTAACACAGTACATTTTCCTCCCCTGTTCCACACTGTGTGCACTGCGTGCTTGAGCTCTCATTTATGGTCCATCTTTGCTTTCTGGGATACTGTTATGTCAAAAATCAATATAAAGGCAATTTAGGAATTTTCTCTGAAGTCTGGTTAAAGGAGCTGCCAATGATTAGCAGGGGAGAGCAGTCCTGGGAGCCCTGGGGTTTCTGGCTGATTTCAGCAGGATTCCCAGGGGTCCATGGGCTCCAGACCTTTGATGCATTGTCAGGGCTGGGAGCTGGGCCTAGGCAGGAGGATCAGGCTCAGCTCTGTGCAGACCAGCTCAGCTCCAGTGACAGGAAAATGCTCCTGGCCTTTTCTCCACGCAGGAAATAGAAATATCATCTTGTAACTTCAACTCCCAGCAGAGAGAAGTTGTGAAATACCCGTTGAAGAGGCCCTGGATTTTGTTGGTGCTTCCTTGGCTGATCTTCCCCTGCAGAGAGGGCTGGAGAAGGGAAGGGAATCACCCAGAGCCCCAGCAGAGCCTGGCTTTGGGCTGGCAGGCTCTGAGCTGCACATCCCCACCTCGGGAATGGGACAGATAAACCAGGGGACTGCTGGACATGGAAATCCCATGGCTTGGAATCGGGCTGGGAACGTGCACAGCTCTGCAGGGCTTTTGGGGGGCTTTCTTGCCCCCAGAGAAGTTGAAAAGAAGGTGTTAAATAAATGTCTGCTTCAATAGAAAACTGGTATTGTGTGAGGAACCAAACCAAACCTGCAGTTCTGTCTATCCCACGCACTAATCAGTGCACAGATAAATGCATTTTAATAATTTATTGTCATTTATCTTCAGTGCAGCTCTATTATGCTTTTCACTCTTGCTGTAAATATGTAAAATGCTGTTAATCAAGCTTTGTTAGTGAATATTTGATTAATAGGTAGCAGATGTACTTGCCCCTGTGTATGCTGTGTTAAATGCAATGTACCAACACATAATTCATTATTTTAATAACACACTGGGCTCATAAATCAAAGGAACACTTGAGGATGCAGCAGCCAGGATTGCTGAAGGAATAGCTGTGCATTGTTTTAAAAGTGATACATTTGGGCATTGTTTTGAGCCTGGTGTGGACTTGATAACCAGCTCCTGATGAGCTCTAATGTGGCATTCCTGCGGGAATGGCTGGGGATTAGCAAACAGCTCCTCGTTTCCCCCAGCCCAGAGAGCAGAACCCAATCCCTGACCCAAAACCCCTCCAAATGCAGAGGCAGGATGGGTGAGGGGTGAGGAGGAGCAGCAGGTGCTGATGGCTCACAAGTGTCCTTCTCACTCTGGGCTGGGGCACTGGGCTCTTCCAGGCTTTGGGCTCCAGGCAGGAAGGTGAGGGGATGCCTCAGGTTCAGCTGTTCTGGTTTTCAGGTTCTGTGCTGCTCTCTAGTGTGGCTCTGGGCTTCACATCAGGGGATGCTGAGCTCTGCACAGAGCAGGGAGACAAAACAATTCCTGCTCCAGCTGGGCACCAAGGACAAATGACCCAAAGCTCAGCCCAGGAGCACAAACAGCGTGGGCTGGAGAGGGAAAAACAAGCAGGATAGGAGTGCCTGGGCTAAAGCTGGAACGGGACAATGAACTGCAAGGTGCAAATGGAGCAGAGCTGAGCCAAGGGAGAGACCCCGTGACCAGTGGGGCATTTTGGGACTATTTTGGTTCATCTTGGGTTCATTTTGGAACCATTTTGGTGCATCTTGGGTTCATTTTGTGACATTTTGGTTCATCTTGGGTTCATTTTGTGACATTTTGGTTCATCTTGGGTTCATTTTGGGACCATTTTGGTTCATCTTGGGTGCAGCCCTGGCTGGGCTCTTGTGCTGCCCAAGGTGCATCCATGGAGGAGATCCTTGAATAAATCCCTACTCTCTAACCCTGTAAATTCTGAACTCTGCCCAGCCCCTGCTCCAGGGCAGCCTGCGCAGGGCATCAGCTGGAGCTCCCAAGCAGAGCAGAGGGAGGAAGCTGCAGGAAGGAGCGGAGAGGAGAGAGCTTTGAGTGAGGAGGGGAGCAGGGAGCAGGCAGTGACCCCTTCACGCCCATCAGTGCTGGATGAGCTGGCAAGGGGGGCTCAGCTGGAGCAGCCTGGTGCTTTCTGCCATGGGCAATCACCAGCCAGAGCTTTCTGCTCCAGACCTTCCCTGGGTGCCAGGCACTGCCCCCCTGAGTGCTGAGCCAGCCCCTTCTGGTGACAGATGTCACCAGTCCCTGCTGCTCAGGGCTTGGAGCTCTCCGGGCTGAGTGGCTCCATGGGGAGGCAAAGATTGGGATTCAGGGTCACTTCCAGGTGCAGAGCCAAAGCACCCAAACATGAGGTAGCAGGCACAGATTATCAGACTAAGCCAAGAACTGAGCTTTAATTCCATGAGGGGCTCCTTCCCTCCTTCCTCAAGGCTGCCCATTTCTAAGGGAAAATATTTCTTTTTTATGGCAATATTTATTTTTTATGACAATATTTCTTTTTTATGACAATATTTCTTTTTTATTTCTCTTTTATTTGTTGTGGGCATATTTAATGCCAGGACGTGCAGTACAATGCCCACAGTGGTGCGTGTGATTTACTCTGATACATTTCAAAAGCTGCTTCTTTTGGGTGACCTTGGCCATGCGTTTGATCCAATAAGGGATTGTCAGCTTTGATAGGGCCTGTATTTAATTCTGTGGCTTGGTTGAAAGCTACGCTGCTCTGCATTGATTTCCATGTGCAATTAATACGTTTTGTCAGCCACAAATGCGTGCAGAGATAATACACTGCACTCATTTTCATCTCTCCTGTGTACAAGTTAAATCAAAATAGCACCTGGTGGCCGAGCCCTCCTGAGGAGTGCTGGATTTAATGTGGGAAAGGAGCATTAAGAACTGCTTGTGTGATACTATCATAGTTTTCAGGAGTGAAATAACAAAGAATTCCCTGGAAATCAGAGTGACTCAAAAGCTTAGACACCTTCACATCAACACCACGGTTAAATGGATTCCTTGCTCCGTGCCTTACTCACACTCACAATGCAATTGAATGGCAAATGAGATGAGTAAGACAAGGAGCAATCCCCTGAAATGTTGTAAAATGTTGTAAAATGTTGTAATGTCTTCACTCTGCTGCTCCTCCAAGACATGACCCTGGTAGGAGTGGCAGGTAACAGCATTTACTGCTTGTATGGATACCCTGAGGGAGCTGGCTCTGCAGGGGCACTGCAGCTCCTGGAGGATGTGCCATCTCTTACTCTGGGTTTGTTCCAAATGCAGGGAAAAAAAAAAAAAACCAAGCTGGAATTTCTTTGAAGTCTCAGAGATCTTGTAATTAACTTTGCTGAAATATTTAATTTTGGTTTTTCTGACATATTCCAGCTGTATCTTTTTGACAAGTATCATTCAGCGTATAATCCAAAAATCAGAGCTACCTAAAACATTTAGTTCATGCTTCAAGACAAACAAATGTTTCAACCTTATTCAACAGATTTTTATCTCCAGTCTTGGAGAGATCAATATCTGTTTGTGAAGAGCTTCAGTTCTGTCAAATCTGTGTTTTCAGACATTTAGGAGTGCAGTCAGCTCTGTGAAGCTGCAGACTTTTTCATCTGCCCAATATAGAAATGGACCTTGACTGATAAGAGTGTTTCAGGACTGCTCCTGTCAAACTTCACAGAATTGAGACCATTGGAATGTAGATGAAAATCCTCTGCCTTTGTTTATTTCAAAACCAGCCAAACAAAAACCTGGCTTTGTAGGATTGCCTTTGATATTGTGTAGAGCTCCCTTCGGAGCTGTGCTTCACAGGAACCTTTAATTTCTGACAGGAAAAATAAAAAGTTAGTGTTGAAACCAAGAGCACAAATAAATAATAATAACTAAAACCCAACCCTCTGCCTTTTAAAAGTCTGTTTATATTCTTAGAGAGCTGCTGTTGGGACAATTGCCTGTGAAATAGGAATGGGTGATGTCTGCAGTGCTCAGCAGTGTCCCTGCAGATGTTTCTCCCAGTTTGCTGACAGATTTCAGAAAAAGGGCAGAAAAAAATGGTGAGGCCTCGTGTCACGTAACTTCAGACATATGAAAAATAGATTTCTGGTCTAAATAAACTAGAGTCCCTCTCTTCAGTAAATAGAAAGGCACTTCCAGGGGATGATTTATTCTGCTTATTTCAGGAGGTATCATCTGTCTTGTGGAGGTAGCCTGGGCAACGAACAGCCAGAGTTCAGAGAGTGATGTGGGAACCAAAGGGCTCTGCACAACTAAAACGAGGTGTCCAGGACTGTGGTTCAGGGAGAAGGTGTAAATCCTGCACTGGAAGGGTTTAAGTGGACTACTTGGTTGAATTCTGAATTTTGCTTTCCCTGTTTGCCAGCCCAGTGAGCCCTGGAGAGCAGGGCTCTGCTAACAGCAGGGCATGAGAAGCTGGGTTTGATGACCTCAAAGGAGCTTTCCAGCCTAAACACTTCCACGAGTCCATCACTGGTGCACACCCACAGCCCCCCCTGCTTCCCCGGGCGTGTGCTGTGCTGTGAGAGCTCGGTGGTCCCACCCAGCCAGCTCTGTGGGCTCCCTGCTCAGTCTGCAGGCTGCCACAGGAGCTGCTGCCCTGCCCAGCACCCGGTGCCTTCTGCACCCCTGGAGCTTCCCTCAGCAGCAGCCCTGGCTCCTGACAGGTGATTCACCTGCCCAGCCCCCTGTGCTGGCTGAGCTCAGGCGGGAGATGGACCCGTTTGCTGCTTGCAGTCTGTCTGTCTGTCTGTCCTGAGCCGGTGCTGGCCCTAGGGGTGCTCCCACCAGCCTGGGTGCTTCCCTGCCCAGACGTGTGTCCTGAACCAGGGTGTGCTGCTCTCTGTTCACAAACATTCCCCCAGCAGGTGCTGCCATCGTGGTGCCCTCCCGCCTTTCCCTCTCTCCCACATGAGCAGATTGCAGTGAGTTTTTGCTTTCTCCCCTCCAGAGAGCCTCATCCCAAGGCAGCCCTCTGGATTGTCTGCAGGGACTCCTGAGCAGCAGGTCACTCAGGCAGATGGCTCTGTCTCCTCCCTCACTGCTTGGACAGATGTTTTCCCTTGACCAAGTACATTCTTAATCCACGAGGGAAATGAGAACATTTGCATGATTTGTTAAGAAAAAAGAATGAAGCCATTTTTTTTCCTGTTCTGGTGCAAACTGCTTCACAGTTGCACGTTTCCTTCACGCTGTGGTTTTCATATCAAAACCAGTCAAAGCTACAGGACCGGGAGGATTTTTCTGAACCTCAGTGTGGTGGGTGCTCTGCACGAACACAACGAGGAAAAGATTTCCCTCTGCCTGCAGCAGCTTCTCATGGAAGGGCACAAGCACTGCAACAAGCAGAGCAGAGGATTCCAGGTGGAGATGAGACTTTTGTGCTCCACTTTAAGCAGTGGCCAAAGCACCCCCGTGCCTGATTACAGTGATTGGTTTGTGGGTGAATGTTGGGGAGACAAGGAGTTATTAGTCATGAACGTCTGATTGGCAGGCAGGAAATGCTGAAAGTGTATTTAAACAATCCGGCTGAAACCTTTGGAATTATTTCTGGGCCACTTTAAGGTCAGCATTTTGCAGAATTCATTTTCTGCTCTGTCCATCTGCTGTCAGGCAAAGAGGAACCTTGCTGCATTCCCCACTAATGGGAAAACATTTCCTTACAGTGATGGAGCTTGCATTTGCTCTGCAGCTCCTCGAGTCTCCCAGGCTGAGGCGGGATGGGAAGGTGAATATTTATTTGGGCAGGCAGGGAAAGCTCCCCGGCAGCAGCAGCCGGGTGTCTGCACGTGCGCAGGGCTTCCCATTCCTGTTCTCTGTCTCTTCACAGCCAGAAATGAATGGAAGCTGCTGCTCCAAACCCTTCTTTCTTCACGTCTTGCTATCATTTCCTTTAATTAATGATTGCAACCAGGATTCCAGCATGATCCCACACACGTTCACACCTCCCACCCTGGGAGCTGAGGGAGCAGGAGTGAGCCCAGCCCTACTGAGGCAGAATCAAAGGGATTTATTCAAGATTTCCACGCAGGGAGCTCCTCCCATGCCATGGGCTGCTGCCTGGCCCTCAAGGTGATCTTCCCTGAGCCTCATTAAATTGTCTTCTGTAGTTAGGCTGGAAATGGGAGGTTGGAGGCTTCCTGAGCTGTCTGAAAGAGGAAAGCATGAGATTCATCCCTGCCTGCAGCTCTTTTCTGGCTGAGTGAGGTGCCCCGACTGATACTGAGGGTGGCTCCAGTGATGCAAACTGCTGAGTGAGCTCCTCAAATCCATTATTTCTCAGCGTGACCCTGAGGAGAGCCAAAGCACTCTCCGTGTGCTTGAGGCACGCAGTGACAGGGAAGGGAAGTGAAGCATCTTTGGGGCTGCTGCTGTGACCTGCAGATCTGGCTTGGAATGAGAGCTTCGGAGCAGAATGAGATTTATTTCACGGCTGGGCAGGAGGAAGAGCTGGAGTAGGGAGGACTCAGGTGGTCTGTGGCATTCAGAGCACTTGGGCTGAAGGACGAGCCCTCAGAAATGTAATTATTATTTTTTCTCTTTGCTCCTGGAAGGTATCTAGAAGAGAATCACAAAGGGTGAGGTTGGGGCCATCATTGGTAAATCCCAGTTATTGCCAGATTGTCTCCAGACAGTGGAGCTGAGGGAAAAGCCTGTCCCGAGATTTCAGAAGCCTCTCTCTCCTCAGGCTGCACAGGCAGAGTCTGTTTCAGACAGGAAATTCAAGATTAGGGGATAAAAATGAGCCCAGGGAGAGAGGGGAGGCACTGTGCTGGCCCCGCAGCAGAGCAGGAGCCAGACAAACCCCAGAGAGGGGGAAATTGGTGTCCTTTGTCTCTGGGGTTGCCTTTCTGCCCGGGGTTTGTGATATTCCTGCTCCTGCACCACGGCAGAGCATCTCACAGGGCCCTTCCTGGAGCCAGGGCCGGGGCTTTGGGCTTCTCCGGGCTCTCCTTTGGAACACCTGAACTCAGCTGGGCTCCTGAAGCTGCCTGTGTGTTCTGGAATTCCCTTCCCTGTTCGCACTGAGAGCAGCAGCAACAGCAAATGCCAAATGTTAATTCTAATTCCTGCTGCAGGTTCCTGTCCCACTGAAACCAGCTGAACGTGGGATACGTGATGGGCTCAGGAGCACAGAAATTCTTCTCAAAGGAATGATTCTTATCCCCCAAATATTATTGACTTTGGTGGGAATTGGCCTGTTCAGCTGCAGTGACATATTCCCCCCCACACACACCCTGGTGCTGGGTGAGCACTAAGAATTTATTAATAAAATTATTTATAATAAATTAACAAATAATATATAAAGAATAAATTAAATATACAAGATACAATATAAAATATAAACATAAAATATAATATTTTGCATATTTTATTCTAATATTATAAATTTATAAATATAATATTATAAATATACAAATATAATATTATCAATATATAAATATAATATTATAAATATATAAATAATAAATTAAATATTATTTAAATGATCAGGAGGTGCTAAATGGTGCTGCATGGCCTGAGTGCCTGCAGCCACCCCCTAATCAAAGCTGACAGCTCCACTGCCTCATAATTATGGACTGCCAGAGGGGCTTTTTAGACTATCAGGACTTTTGGGATAGTTTGCATCTAAATTAAAATTGAACTTCAAAGCAGTTTGATGGAGGGAGATGTGTTTCCAAGGAGTGTTTCAGGAATGTGAAAGGCACTCCTTGATTAGCATGATGCACTGTACCAGCTGGCTGCTGCTGTAAAAAGTAAAATAAAATAAAGAGTAGCATCCGTGCTGATAATCAAAAAGTGTATCTTGAATCCTATTAATTTTCTTTTGAATTATTTATGGGGGTTTTGTTCCAGTCGTGTGTCTCCTTTCAAATGTTTATTTAGTTTCTCCATAAAGGAAAAAAAAAATGGGGAGGGAGAGAGAGAAACCTGGAAAATCTCCAAGGGTTAGCTCACCAGCAATCTGTTTAGATGCCCTCTTCTCAACTGAGCCCTGCTCTGCTAAATATTGATGGCAATGTTTAACAAATAAATGTCACCCACCTCCCCATTTACAGTGGAGCAGAAAGCTGAGCTGCTGGGAGGGGGGACTGCCTCTTCTGCACCTTGAAGGAACAGAAATTCCATGGCTGTGTGTCAGTTCCTGGGAAAACCAGAGCTGCAAGTGCCAGCATCTGCCTGCGCGGGTTCCAGATGTTCTGCCTGCAGGCTGTCTCCTGCTCCCCGCTCCAGGCAGCAGCAGCAGAGGGTGCCCAGCTGCAGGGTGTTCCCCCTGCCCTCAGGGGGTGCTTAGACACCAGTGGGACAGCAGGCAGCTCCTCGGAGGGGATCCTGGTGCTCTCCCAGCTCTGGGGACAGGCTCCAGGCAGGCAGCACGGTCCAGGTGTCCAAATGCAGCTCGGGTGACTCCAGGGGCAGTTTGCATCGTTCAACAGCCCTGTGTTTGTGTGCCTGGCTCCCCCCGGCTCCCGGGCTCTGATGGGAAGGGTTCTGTGACAAAGATCCTTTTTTTGGGGTTGTTTTTGTCGTGCTTCACCCTCCTGCAGAATCCACCCAGCTCCAAATCCTCCCAAGGATTTAATTCAGCCCGTCAGACCAACCCTGTGCCCAGCAGTGCCCACATCTGCACTGAAATCACTGGCATGCACAGATTGTATTCCCCCAACCTGTTTATTCCTGGCTGAAGGCAGTGTCTGGGTGCAGCACTTCTGGGGGACTTTTAGGGCTTTAAAAGGCTGTTGAGTCCGATGGCTGTAGGAGAAGGGAGCACCAGTTGCACAACTCAGAGCTGTGCAGCTTGGCTCCGTGTTTCCAGCCCTGCTGGCTGGTGTCTGTGATTCCTCTCGGGATGCTGGGTCCGTGTGAGTGCCTCCACACTCACCTGCCCTCCTGCACTGTGCCAGCTTGTGCAAGCGTGCTGCCTGCAGAATCCGTGCCAGCAGCTCGTGCTCAGCAATTTGAAGCTTGCTTACCAGCAGAGCAGTTTTTAGGAGAGAACTTTTAGCAAATGCACCCAAACTTCTCTGTTCTGATGGACTGATTCCCACCCTGACTTGTGTGTTAGCAATACCTTCTGTAAAAAAAAGGCAGCGTTTCCTTCATAGTTTCATTATTTTTTGCTTTCTTGCTGTTGCTGACTTTGGATGTTTGTGTTTGTTCATGATAATTTATTCATTACTTCATTTGCGGATGGGGCATATAGTTAATAGCATATAGGAACTCCTTCTGAAAACCCAAACCTGTTAAATGCAAGTCCCCTTCAGGACTGCACCACCGCTGTTTTCTAGGGCACAGCTTGATTCTCACTGAATTGCTTTGCAGAGGTTCTCAGGGGAAAAGAAAACCAAACTGTCTTTCATGAAACAAATTTTCTGAGGAAATATTTACTGTTTTACGAGAAAATGTGGGACATTCACCATGTCTCTTTTACAAGAAAATGATGAAAATTCACAGCGTAGCTTTCAAAAACTGGACACTTGACTTTCATGGAGGCCAGATGGATGTGCACAACCACAGATGCCTCTCCCTTTTGGAGCTCTCACTGAGCAAAACCTCCCTCAGTTAAATATTTTAGCCAATAGCAGCTTCTAAGAATTATTTGGGACCCTGGTTAACTCTGTGTATACACAAGTCCTGTGCTTTTGATTTCTGTAGCAATTTATTTATTTATTTATACAGAACCTTCTTCAAGCAGAGGCCTGTATGTGCACATTAAATTATATTATAAATATTTCAGTGATATTATCAACATTTCAATGATATTATAAACATTTCCATGATTTCATAAACATTTCCATGATTTTATAAACATTTCAGTGATATTATAAACATTTCCATGATTTTACAAACATTTCAGTTAGAAACATTTCAATGATATTATAGGCATTTCCATGATTTTATAAACATTTCCATGATATTATCAACATTTCTGTGATATTACAAACATTTCAATTAGAAACATTTCAATGGTGTTATAGCCATTTCAATGATATTATGAACATTTCTGTGATATTATAAACATTTCTGTGATATTACAAACATTTCAATTAGAAACATTTCAATGGTGTTATAGCCATTTCAATGATATTATGAACATTTCTGTGATATTATAAACATTTCCATGCTATTATAAACATTTCAGTGATATTACCAACATTTCAACTAGAAACATTTCATTGATATTATTGCTCCTAAAAGGAAGCACAGGAGAACCTTTGCTACCTCAAAAGCTGCAGGATGAATCAAGCTGCCTGTCGTTAATTAACCACTTGTAACAGGATTCCTGCTTTTTGGGGGAACGTTTCTTCTCACTGAACCCGGAGAAGTGATTTTAGGCAGCCAGCACAGGATGAATCCATGACAGCAGTGTAACTCTGCTCCTGTTGGCACCATCTGAGCCGGAGTCCTCGGGAGCATATGGAGCGCACGGAGTGAGAATGGATTCAGTGCTGCTCTCGGTGTCTGCTGGCTGGGAAGCAATCGTAGCAGAAAAAGAAGAAATCTCCAACTTGTCCTGGCATGCTCTTCTGCCTGCTCGCATTTATAAATGTGGGGGTGCACGGCCAGCGCAGGCTTGGCAGAGAGGGAATGCTGCCTGAGGCACTATTCCCGCAGGAGATGGTGACAGCATCCTCTCCAGTCACTTGGCTACCGGGAGCTGCTTGACTCTGTTCCAGAGCTGTGACATAGCTGTGCTTCCCAGAAGCTCTCTGGCCTGCTGCGGCACATGGGGAACCAACTGAAGGAGGTTTGGTGATTGTTAGAACAAAATCAGGCTTCGGTGCTCTCAGCTGGGTCGCTGCTAGGCCGCAGACGTTGGCTGGGTGAGGGTAAACCATGAGGGGATGAACCATGAGGGGATAAACCACGAGGATATGAGCCATGAGGAGATGAACCATGAGGGGATGAGCCATGAGGGGATAAACCACGAGGATATGAGCCATGAGGGGGTAAACCATGAGGGGATAAACCACGAGGATATGAGCCATGAGGGGATAAACCACGAGGATATGAGCCATGAGGGGGTAAACCATGAGGGGATAAACCACGAGGATATGAGCCATGAGGGGATAAACCATGAGGAGATGAACCACGAGGAGATAAACCATAAGGGTTAACCATGAGGAGATAAACCATGAAGAGATAAACCATGAGGAGATAAACCATGAGGAGATGAACCATGAGGGGATGAACCATGAAAATATAAACCATGAGGGTAAACCATGAGGAGATGAACCATGAGGAGATAAACCATGAGGAGATGAACCATGAGGAGATAAACCATGAGGGTAAATCATGAGGAGATGAACCATGAGGGGATAAACCATGAGGAGATAAACCATGAAGAGATAAACCATTAAGAGATGAACCATGATGAGATGAACCATGGGGGGATAAACCATGAAGGGATAAACCATGAGGATGAACCATGAGGAGATAAACCATGAGGATGTAAACCATGGGAATAAACCATGGCACGGGTGCTCTGCTGTCACCTGCAGCTCCTGCTCCCCCACTCACACCTGGCTGGGCTCAGGGCTGTTTCCCTCAGGGTTTTCCTCAGGTTTTTCCTGCTATGAACTGTCCTTTCCTGTGGCTGTGCTGGATCCACTGGGACCAGCCTGGACCAGCTCCAGGCTGCCCCCCAGAGCCCCCAGCCCTGGAGCAGGAGCTGGCAGAGACCTCTCCAAGGTGTGAGCAGTGAATCAAAGCTCCATCCCTCTGCTCGCTGAGCAGCCAGGCCATGGTTCTGTGGGAGCAGGAGATGGAATTTCTTCCTCCCTAGAAGCTGTGGGGAATGAGGGAGCTGTGCTCGTCAGAGCTGGGAGTCCCTGAATGATTGATTTGAGAGCATTTTGTCCCCAGGGGCTCTCTGATCTTACTAAATGCACTAAATGCTAATGGGTAGTAACACGCTGTCTGGAGGAACGAGGCACTGGCAGCTTCACATCTCAGAGGAAAACGCAGGCAGTGCCAGATCCTTCAGGAAAATAGTGCTGTGGCCCCAGCTCAGGGAGCACTGAGCTGCCGAGAATCTGAGATTCAGGTGCTGGAAAACATCCCGAGTCAGACTCAGCTGCACTGAGATGAATTCAGTGAGAAAATCCAGGTGACTGCTACAAGAAGCTGCTTGTGGGATCCATTTCTTGGTGGTGAAGTCAGGGCTGGCTCCCAAGTCCTCTGAGCCTCCTTCCAGGGCAGTGACGAGCTCTGGGCAGGGAGGCTGGCACCTGGGATTTTTGCTGGTCAGCCCAGAGCCAGGTGAGAAGCAAAGGGATCCCCCCAGGGGGGTTCCCTGCAGGGGGATCCCCTGTCCCTGGGGTGTCACAGAGGGTTTGTGCCCTGCTCGGGGCAGAGCTCAGGGCAGCTCAGAGTGGGCTGTGCAAACACCCAGGGCGAGAGAGGGATTCCTGTGGGAGCAGCAGCATTCCAGGTTCAGCTCATCACTCACCATCAGACCTTTCTCCAGTCCAACACCCCTTGCATCTGAAATGCAGGAGAAAGAAATGAGCAGTAGGAAAGGGGAGCAGAGCTTTTCCTTTGAGCATGGAAATTATTCTTCAAATGTCTTTGCTGACAGCTGGCGTGGCACAAAATAAACACAGGTCTATTTGCAAGTAAGCAGGAATTACCATAAACAGCAGCTGCTGTATTACCACCAAACATGTAGCAATAAAGGAATTTTTTCTGCTTTCAGGAACAAAGGTAGGTAAAAAGCCTGCATGAAATAATGAGTTAGTTACCCACCTGTTAAGGGACTGAGCACCAACAAAATGAAAGAACTATTTGTTGGTGGCATAAGTCTTTTTTTGAATGAGACTTTCTGGTTGAAACTGAGCCTTTCCTTCTGGCTCTTCATAAAATCCAGTGCAGTATCAAAAAAACACCCTCTTTCTCTGAGAGAGCTCCCCTCCCTCTCAGATCAGAGGATTTCCTACACTTCCCTTCTCTGTTGACTTCTTGCTGCATCAGATAAAAATTTCAGATTTTCCTGAGGTTGTTTGGATGTTATTCCCAGCTGCCTCTTCCCCAGCTGCACAGAGCAGAAA
The DNA here is from genome assembly GCF_015832195.1 of Motacilla alba alba. NCBI lineage: Eukaryota > Metazoa > Chordata > Aves > Passeriformes > Motacillidae > Motacilla > Motacilla alba. The sequence continues at coordinate 12,630,421 of NC_052030.1, read as the reverse complement.
GGCAAGCCAAGCCATCAGGACAGAGAATTGTATTTATGGCCAGACCACATTCTGCAGGATAAGTTTATGGTGTTTTGTCTCTCTTTCTTTCCCTGCTAAAAGCCAGTTAGGAGCAGACTCCACAGCACTGTCATATTTTAATAAAAACTAATGACCCAGCTCGGTGCAATGCAGAAAGGAGAGAAGAAGCAATTTGAAGTGCATCGCTTTAGATTGATGATGCTTGGATTTATGGCTTAATCTGCTTCCCACGGAAGGTGCCTTACCTGCCCAATTAATTGCCAGGGGAGGTTGTGCTCCTGGCCCCTGCAGGTGCAGCCTTGGGACCACACCTGGTGGGCTTTGGTTTGGAATTGCAGCTCTTTGTCTCTGGAGCTCTCTCCAAACAGGATTTTTTTGGTAAATGCAACCACACGAAGTAGCCCTATTTAGAGTTTACAACAAGATTTTCATCTCCAAAAAGCCACTTTAACACAAGGCTCAGCAGACAGGGAATCCATTTCAGGGTTTCCACTGCGAGTTTTGGTTCAGAGTCAGATCTTTCTTACCAGATTGCTCACTTCGTGTCCTGAGTCAGTAAAATTAGCTGAGTAAAACATCGCTTCCACGCCATCGGAGTAAATAAATGTGATCCTTGAGGGGAAGATGAGGGGACTGTGATGGGTTATGGCCATGGAAAGAACCAGTGCCCAAAGCAGGAGGAGAGAGTTCAGGAGTTTCTTGTTTAAGGCCCCATCTTCTTTTCATTCCTTCCTTTCTCACTATTCATAAGTTTAAAACCAGGCTTTGTTTGGGTTCTTTCTGTGTCAGTAGACACCTGCTTTAGCTGATAAAGGGTTTTGGGCAGTATTTTGTACGGGAAGACTTCTGTGGCCTGTGTGGAATGTTTGTGAAGAAGCACATTTTTCATTTGATCGCAGTTTCGTAGTATTTCTTCTGTTTCCACCGTCAGCTTCTGCTTTCAAGGTAACCATATTTCAAAAACGTGGTATCATTTTGGTGGGTGAAATACTTTGGAAGCTTTTGAAGTAAAAAACACACATAAATTTTCCACAGCAGGTTTCTTTAACAAGCAGAGAGAATCAGATCTCACAATTTGCATACAGATTGGGCCAAGTTTTCTTCAATACCAGTTATTAAAAACACATTTCTGTTTGGCTGTGAGCGTTTCTGAAGGCATTAAAAATCCAGTTATTTACATTATTGATGGAAACATCAGCATCCCAGCCATGGAGAGCACAGGAATTTTATTGTGATACCATTCACAGAGAGGTTTTGGTTTTTTCCGGAAGCTTATTTTTGATTTATTTTTCTTTCTGAGAACATTTCATCCACAATATCTGTCTGCTGATTATCTTCATATCTGTAAGTGTCTGGGCATGTGAGCCTGTTCATTTGCAGAAAGACACACGGAATCCTTATTTTCTGGCTACATAATAAACCAAAATATGTGAAGTCTTTACACTCCCAAAGCAGACCTCATCGTGGTCAAACGCTGTTTTATTTTAGGGGAGATCACTTTAACCTCTCTCTCCTCACACTGATTCAGACTCTGATTCTTTCACCTCCTTCAAAGAGCCCCTCAGCCCTGAGGAGCTGGGTCTCATCTCCAGGGAGCTGCTCTTGCTATTAAAGACTTTCGTAGGAGCAGGAGCATCTCTGGTCTCCTTGATTTGACAGTGACAACAGCAGCTGAAGGAGATCTGATCAAATCTCGAGTCAAAATGGGAGATCTGATCAAATCTCGAGTCAAAATGGGAGATCTGATCAAACCTCGAGTCAAAATGGGCAACATTTGCATCTTCTGTAGCTGTTTTATATCAGATATCAATCTGATACCGGATTTAAGTTCAGACTGAAAATAGAAGAGTGAAGATCCTGCCAGATTAAGGTTTTCTCACTCCACAGAAGAGAGAAAATATTCTAGGTAGGAAAATATGTCAAGGGGTGGGAAGGGTAGCAAGAGAACGAGAGCAAACCTGAACTCACTGAAGATGGTGAAGTTTTTATTTTGATTTTAGTACGGTTTTTATTTTGATTTTAGTAAGTTCAGAGGGTTGCACTTGAATTGAATCCCTTGGTGGACGCCCTGAAGGATCTGCTGTGCCTCAGCATGAGCAGTGCCAGCAGCTGCTCCCTGCTCTGTGATGTGCCCCATCCTTTCTTCCCCCATCAGGCTGGTGGAGAACAATCCCCTGGGTGGTTTGGGGTCAGAAATCACCCTGCCCCACAAGCAGGCCTGTCACAGTGTGAGCACCAGCATCATGGCTGGACACTGCTGTTCTCTCCAGAGTTTGTTTCTGCTGTCTGAGTTTTGGGGGTTTGCAGTTTTTCCCAGAGGAAATATGAAATGATGAGCACTTCCTAAACAAAGAGCTCCGCTGGCCTCACCACAGGCACTGGCTCTGCTGATATGTTATTCATTTTAGGCACTATCTGACTAAAAAACCACTCATCTGCTCGTAGTCCCTGCTCATCAGGAAGAGATTCCCTCCTGCAGGAATGCTGCCTTCCTCACCTGGCTGTTCCAGGAGTCCAAACTTGGCTTTCCCAAACACTGAGCACAGGGAGCAAACCCTCTCCTGAAAGCCCACAGGAACAAACCATGAGGAGAATAAATCTTACCCAAAATTAAAAATTCCTAAATATCAAGGGTCATTTTTCTGGTAGACAAAAATCCACATTTCCTTTTTCCCACTGAGCATGTAGATCAGCTCCTGATTCCTTAACTCTCCTCAGACTCTCACAGAGCTGCTGTGTCTGTTTAGACTCTTATTTATATTTATTGTCCAAAGGCAGAGGACATTCATCATTTGTCTCCCAGGGCTCGTGGCAGGCACTTAGAGTGTGAGAAATGTTTTGGGTAGTTACTGTAAGGTGCTGCACAGAATTCCACAGAGGGATTTTAAACCCATTTTAAAACCATTTGCCTGCGTGCAAACCTCTCTCCCACAGCCCAGGGAGGGGCTGGGGATGTCACTTGAACAAATGTCACTCGAACATTCCCAGTTCCTGCCTTCAGAGTCAAGGAGAAACTCCGAGGAGGAAAATCAAACCACGCTGCTCTTGCTGGGAGAACTTTTTTTGATTGAATGCTCTGTGTTTGTGGCTGGACCTCTCCCTAATCAGCTTTTAATGACTCTTCCCCCTGCTCTCCGAGCAGCTGATTCTTTGCACGCAGCCTTTGTTCCCTGCAATGAAATCCATTAAGCTCCTTGTTTCTCTGACCCCATCTCGCACAACAACTGGAGCCCATTTTGCTCTTCCCTCTCGTGCAATTCTGGTTCTGCAGGCACTGCAGCACGGCAGGTGTCAGTGCAAGGACTCATTTCAGGGCAGCACGATGTGTGTGTGTGTATTTAAAGCCTGCACTGATCTAATTATTACACTCACATGCTTCACTTCTGCAAAAACAATCTAATGAGCCTGTGGCACCTTTCAACAGCCTTCTTGAATATTTTTGTTTGGTGAATATTCCAATGGACAAAGTGATAAATTTATGGCAGGCAATTTCAAAGATTTTCACAGACTTAAAATACCGAGCTGTTGGAAAGATTCTAGAACACAACACCAAACTTCTGCTGCTCATTGAAATATTTTGTTTCCAAATTAACTTCAAAAAAGTTGAGCACTTCAAATTAAAGTTTTTAGAAGATGAGCTTTTGTAGAAAGGTTTTGTTTTTTGTTTTTTTTTTCCTGTCAAAACTGCTTCAGCTTATTTTGGGCCAGCTTTAGAGAAAACTTCTTCGTTTACCATAGCTTATGGCATGATCGCTTCATGGCTGGAGAGAAAACCAGCACTGCCCTCTGCATTCTGGTTTAAAATTGCCTTTGACTTTAGGCAGGCTGATCAGCTCCTGCAATCCCCTGCTGCTCATTGGCTCACTGGGAGGGGATAAAGGGATGAGAGCAGCTCCCGGGTGCCACAGGAGGCACTTCGTACCAGAGGCTCCCTTTGCTCACCAAATGCAGCATCTGTGCTTCTGTAAAAAGGCTAAAGGAGCCCCTGAGTTTAGTTTGTTCACAGGAAAGTCCTACCCTACAGCTATCAAATTTAATTGAAAAGTGAAAAGAACGGGGCCAAGCTGAGCTGCACACTTGGTTCTGTTATCAGCAGTCCTGCCTTGGCAGATTCTGGAATGTTGAATAAATTTCTGTGCTTGCTGGGATAGCCTCTGTTCAGAACATCAGTGACATTTCACTTTGAAAACAGAATTCACTGGTCACTCAAATGTGATTTCCTGGAAGCCATGTTTCCCTTTCATGTCTGTAAGCAAGATTTCCAGAGAATTTGGTAAATGATTGGACTGAGCTGTTCAGAGAACTGTGTTGTCTTCAGGAAAGTCTGGCCTGGTTATGAGTGGAACATTCTTGTGGAATGAACACGAGAACCTCTGGGTTACAGGCAGGTCTGCTCTGTCCCTGTGGGAAATCTCAGTTTTAGTTGCTTGAGTTCCCCAAGGAGAAGGAATTTCCCCAAGCCCAGGCTGGAATCAGAAATCAGAGCCCATCTCATTTTTCAAGCACAAGGACACCACTGACCCAGCAGGAGAACGGGGACACACCTGACACTGGGATTAAATAACTGCAAAGCACTGTATAAATAATGTAAATACAGGGTAGAACGTGAAGATTTTTGTTTTTCAAAGTAAAAAGGCAATTCCACAAGTGCCATGTGAGACTGGCAGCTGTGCCTCTGCTCACTGGGCACTGGTTCCTTTCCAGTCTGGACAGGGAGGTGTTTGCCACAGCCAGGCCTTCAAATATCAAAAATCAAAAATCAAAAATCAAAAATCAAAAATCAAAAATCAAAAATCAAAAATCAAATATCAAATATCTGTGCACAGAGCTCCAGGTGTCTGCTCTGGTGTTTGCAGAAATGCTGGGGGGTGGCACTCAGGAACCAGCAGAGGTGGACAGGAATGCTCTCATTAAATCCTGGATGGCTCCCAGGGGACAGTGAAAAGAGCTGTGGAAATCGTGGGATCAGATCTTTGCTCGCTCAGTGCTGGATTGGTGTCCTCTGGCAGAACCCCCATGAAAGGGGCCAAAGAAGGACGCGGGTGACAGGAACAGTTTTACTGCAGGGTCACTGACACTGTGACCTGGCTGGGTGTTTCATGGACTGCTCCCTGGCCAGCTGGGATGCTGTTTGCAGCACTGCAGAGCTTTCTGTTTGGCCAGGTGGCATTTTCAGAGGAGAAAGGAGCTGCTTTTGTGGCCAGCTCCTGCTCTCAGGTGCTCTTGTGGCCCTGGCTCAGAGGAGGTGCAGCCTGGCCCCAGGTGCTGAGCAGAGCTGCTCCCTCTCAGCAGCCTGCACAGAGCCAAGTTCTAACCATTTCCAGAAACATCTCTGAAAAGTCTTCTTTAGGCTCTGACACAAGCTGTAATTACGAGGTGGAGCAAAGAAAAAACCAGTTTTTTACAGAGGAGTTGGGCTGGGATTGTTCTGCTGGAGCTGGGAGATGCTCTGATGCAGTAACATCCCACTTTGCAGCTCCTGGAATTCCTGCAGGGCCTCAGTCTCCTCAGCAACTGCACCCTCTGCTACCAGCAAGAGGTTATCTGCTCTGGACAGCTCCTGGAACTCAAAAGGGAGCAAAGAAAATGAATGGGAATATTGCTGATGGTACTTAATGAGCCTGGAAATTGAAAACAAGGACAAATAATTCTGTGGCTGCGGCAGAAGTGGTATTTTAACACTGGCGTGGCCATAGAGCTGGAAGAGAAATGTCTGTGACTTGGAAATTCAGGGATATCTCAGCAGTTCCTGGTGGTCCTGAACGGATGGAGCAAAGCTCAGCAGCTCCTGCTCTGGCAGGAGAGCTGATGGAAATACCCGTGATTCCTTTGCATCCTCCCATGATATTCAAACCCTGCTTGCTCTTCCGTGGGGGATGACACTGCTGACAGAAATGGGACTCTGCTGCCGAATTTCACCCAGCACAAACCTCCTCTCCTTCCTCTGTGCACTCCTGCCATCCCACCCTCCCTCACTTCACAAGGCCATCAAAGGAATTTGACCACTTGTTCTCCTCACCTTTTACTCACAGCTTCTCTATCCTCTATAAATCTTTCTGCTTCCCTTTAATTACCCTTAAACATTTTAATTCTGTTTATTTCTGAAGTCCCTCCAAACGAAGTGGCAGCCGTCGTGGGGCTGTTCTGGAATCTGATCATTATATTTCTCTAAAAATAAAAGCTCAATGTGGGCTTCATTCAGAATTGTGCACCTGGGGAAGCTCTGATTGCTGCCTGTGGTATCCTGGGCTGTTAAAATATTCCCAGAGCGGGTGCTCTGCAGCCAGGGAGGGTCCCAGCTCCTGGAAGGAATGCGTGTGCTGGCTGCTGCCGTGGCACAGGCCTGGCTCGCTTAGGACAGCAGTGTGGCTCGAGTGGTGAGGCAGATCCCCACCCCAGAAGTTCCTTTGTGAGGATTTCAGGTCCTGAACTTTGCCTTGTCCTGAGAAAGAGCCAATTTGGCCGCTGGAGCCCCTTGAGCAGCAGGGCAGGAGCTGCCTTGGTCAAGGGGACCCTTTTGGTGACAAAGGAGATTTTAGCTGCTGTGGGATTCCTAGGTTTGGCCTCTCTGAGAACCCCAAGATCACGGCACTAAGAGAAAGCTGATTTCCCCCAGGATTCTTTGCCAGTCTCTGTGTTGACCAGGATTTCTGCAAATCCACTGAAGTGCTGTCCTTCCCGTGCCAATCCAATGCCTTGGAGCACTTTCCTCCTCTGCTGCTCTCTCCTGCCCTGTAGCAAAGCCAGAAGCACCAGGACACTTTTATGTTGACTCTTTTCAAGTGGAAGCTGTAGAATGGGCAGGGAATAAATGTTTGTTGTCTCCCTTTCAGTAAGACTGAAGCCATGTCAACACATGAAAATAAAAGCTGGGCTGTGCCCGTGGCTGGAAAAAGGCAGGAATCCACGCTGGGAGGAGAGGCAAGGCATGGCTCCAGAGGAAAATAAAACTGCCCAGAGGAAAATTAGGGATTCAGAGGGGAACTGTGGGTTGTAACAGTTTGTGCATCTGTCAGAAATTGGAGTTAATTCAGGTTCTCACTGCACTGGGTTCTTGTTTGGCTTCAGTTAAGTTGATACTCAGTGTTTGCTATTTGGCCTGGTATAACCTAAGCTCTTTTAATACAGTTTAAAAACTTAAGGGAGTCCAATTTTCGCATATTGAACCGTAACAGTGACAAGAAAGAAACATTATTTATTAAAGTCCCTTTTCCTTCTCCTATTTAGGCACTAGAGAGAGCTAGAAAAACTATTAAAATGCAATAAAGTTCAAGCAGAAAAACAAACTAAAGAGCTGAAACATAATTATCTCTTCCTGCAAATGATGCACAAGCAGCGTGTAAAGCTACCAAACAAATGATTCGAGTAATTTGATGGTGTGTGAGGACACTGAGGAGATTTAGAGACAGGACCAAAGATGAAAATGAACTCAAAAAGGGTTTGTTGCGCAGAGCAGTCCTGATATTCTCTGGGGGTTAGCCTATCATTTTTAACCCGCCTTAATTAAATATTAGCAACGTGGGTTCTTTGTACTTCAGGGCTAGCCAATCTGCATTTTGGAAAGCTGCTGCTGAGGATGGCTTTTCATGCACAATAAGCACAGGAGCCCATCGTTCTCAGCTAATTACCACTGATGAGGGCTACCCTTGCTCTTGCTGTTGGGAGGAGAATAATTTTCTGAGAAGCTTCCATCATTTCTCTGAAAATATCTTTTTCTTTCCACTGTCTGCCCACCTCTTCAGCCGAAATATTTATTGGTTTGGGCGTGGTGGTGATTTATTTCTACTTGTTTTTAATTTCCTCGTGCGGTGTTTCACAGGTACCACGAGCCACGAGTGGATTGTGTTCCATCACGGGGGGTGCCCCGTTGCTCCCGAGTGCACGCTCTCGATGAGCTTATTAAAACTTGGACAATACAAATTACCATGGCAACCAAACCCATCAATTCCCTGTTCCAACCTCTGAGTGTGGAAATAGCTCAGAGCGCTGGGACACAGCTCGTGTGCCTCGCTGGCCTGGAGCACACCAGCACTCATTGCTCCTGGCCTCTCGGCCAGGCAGAAGGTGTGGCTTTGTTATTTTATTTTATTTTTTATTTTCATTTTTTATTTTTATTTTTATTTTTTTTTATTTTTTATTTTTATTTTTTTAATTTTAATTTTAATTTTAATTTTAATTTTAATTTTAATTTTAATTTTAATTTTTATTTTTAATTTTTATTTTTATTTTTTATTTTTAATTGTTTAATTTTCTATTTTTATTTTTATTTTTATTTTTATCTTTATTTTTATTTTTTAATTTTAATTTTTATTTTTATTTTAATTTATATTTTAATTTTTATTTTTAAATTTTTATTTTTATTTTTATTTTTATTTTTATATTAATTTTTTAATTCTTTTTTTTTTCTTTTTTTTTTCTTTTTTTTTTTTTTTTTTTTTTTTTTTATGTGGAGGGTTTGATCCAACTCCAGCCCTTGCTGGTGACTTCTCCACGACCTTCTGGTGATAATTTGAGCGTCCCCTTGGCCAAACGCAGAGTGACAAATGTGTGGTGCTGGAGTGGGGCTCTGGCTTTGGCTCCCATCTCAGACCTCTTCAAACAACTTCTGACTTTTGGGTCGGTGTTTAAGAGCTCTGGTTTTGGGAGCGGCTCCGTGGTGCAAGGTGCTGTAAAATGCTGTCAATCCTCCCTTCACAAGCAGGTGTTGGTCAGGAAGTCCCGGCACGCTGCTGGAATGCAGGGATTTTTAATTTGGGAGGGCTCGGGAGAGGTTTGTCAGAGGGGCTGGGCCGTGGGGAGAGGTGGCAGCTGACAAAGAGATCATCCCTGCGAGAGCTGATGGGGCAGGCAGAGGAGAGGAACACGATGGGACCAGAATCATTGCAGAGAGTTATCCCACATCACAAAGCACTTGGCTTTCCTTCCCCCACAGCAAACCTGAGCGATCTTAATGCCAGAAAATGGGATCCAGCAGGTGTAAACGGCAGCAGTTAAATATTCATGAGTAAAGGAAAAGCTGGAACAGAATTGGAGCTCGGGGTCAGCTCAGGGTGAGACTCTTGGGGCGCTGAAGTAAAATCTCTGTCTCAGCTCAGAGAGTGGTGATGGTCAGAGGCAGCTGCTGGATCAACCCGGGGAAGGCACAGGTGGAAAAAGGCTCTTGGAATGCGGCTGCACTGTGGTTGTGATATTTTATGAAAATCCCTTTGCTAGGATTGTCTTCTCCTGAGAAGCTGAAGGGCCTCAGGTTCAAGTGTAACCAATTTGTGATCTGCTGCTGTGGGATGCAGCAGGTGCTTCCTCCATTGCTCAGTGTGGGATGTTTCTGCTTGGTGGCCAATCCAGGAGGCAGCAGCTCTGGGACTCTCTGGGAGTCACAGAACTTTGTTATTCATTCCTTTCTATTCCTGCCTCGCCTTCTGATGAAGCTTTCTCTCTGTTCTTTGTAGTATAGTTATAGTGTGGTTTTTTTTAATGTAATATATATCATAATATAATAAACCAGCCTTCTGCAATGGAGTCAAGCTCTCCCCTTCATCAAGTCCTGACTGCCCTGAAGACCCACGGAAATAAATGGTGACCCCAGACGAGGCAATACTGCACCATTCCCAGGGATGTGGAATTCTGTGCCCAAGAGCTGAGCAGAAGCCCCGGGGCAGAATTCCAAGGAGGTCTGCAGGCAGGAGGGGCTGATTGTGACCTCCCGCTCCTGTCCTGGGTGCTTGGTGACAAACCTGCAAGCTGCCTTGGAAATCAGTGTCCCAGCACAGATCACTCACCCAAAGCCTCAGAGGGGCTTCTGCTCCCCGATTTCTGTCCAGGGAGGGTCACTGGGAGAGGAAAGCTGTCCTGGGAGTGATCAGAGTCAGATCAGACCTTCAGAGTAACAAAAATTACCTGGAGGATTTAAACTGAGGCCTGGAAGCAGAGCAGGACTGGTGGCACCCGGGTCCCAAATTCCATCTTTGTGTGGGGACAGCTGGGGGATGCTCCCAGCAAGTGGCTGCTCCCCAGAGTGAGTGCAGAGGGCACTCAGTGCCTCTCAAACAGCCAAAATTCGTGTGATGTGGCCTGAAAATGCTTTGTGAAACTGGCGTGAGTCCAGAAGGGCTCTTGCTCCAGACACTTCAGGGCACTCCAGCAGCAGCTCCTTCTCACACATCTCTGAATGCCAGCTCAATAAAAGGTGGGGGAGGCTTCCATCCCTGCGGTTTGGAATTGTTGCTGCATTTTTGCCGTTGTAGAAGCTGGCATTAGACACATCCCAGGCCTAAATGTGCATCAGAGCCTTTCTGAGAAGGCAGAATTCCTCCCCAAAGGCAGGAGGAACTCTGTTTGCAAGGATTGGAACGGCCTGGGGGGTCTTTGAAAGTGTCACTGGGCTCAGTTTAAAGCAGCTTTTTTCATCTGGTAACCTCAGCCAGCGTGCATCCACGGAGGAAAGGAGGCAAATCCATTCTCTTAAGTGTTAATACACAAAAGAAATGGGAAAAATTGACCCTGTCCTTGAAAGATCATTACAGTGAGTGGAATCCCAGTGTGACACCTGAGGAGCTAGAGATGGAGCTGTCAGCAAGAGAGTTAAACCAAAAAAAAGTTCCAGAAGGCTTCCAGGCTGTCCTGGGATTGCAGATACTGCTGGAGAATAGTGGCTTTGTGTATTGCCTCTGTTCTGGCCTGGGCAGGGCTCTTACACCCAGCCCTGCTGCCCGAAGCCCTGAGGGCAGGAGGAAATTCCTTTTTTTTTTTTTTGGGAGGTGATTTTGTGGGAGCTGTGTTTGGCATCCAGCTCCTGCTGCTGATCCACGAGCTCTGTGTAACCCAGCCACAGATGCAGCCAGAGCAGCCCTCCTGCTCCCCCCTCCGAGGTTATGGAGCACTGGGGAGACAAGTGGAGCATTTACGGCAGAATTTTCAGCCTGTTTGCAGTTTTTGGATGAGTGTTAGTTAGAGGCAGAAGGCTGGAAACGGTGGGGATTATCTTGCATTTATAAAGTATACACTGTTCCAAAGGATTCCCAAGCAGGGTATAAAACTAAATGGGGTTTTCAAGAGCAAGTTTTAGATAAGAATAAAATCTGCTGGGGAGGGAACAAATCAGATGAAGAAAATCTATTGACCCATTCTTCAAAAGACGTGCAGGGAGTGGTAGGATTATTCCTCTCTCTGCTGATAAAGATTTTTGCCACTCTCATTTGGCAGTTTCCATCAGAAGACTTTGAAACACTTGCAGGGGGTGGAGGGCATTGCCCTGTTCTTGTGGAAAGGGAAACTGAGGCAGGGGCAGCCAGAATGACTTCTGCAGGGTTATATTGGAAAGCACTCTAGAGGCAAGAGGAATATCCTGATTTTCCCAGGCCCACGTCTCCTGTGGGTCCGGCCTTTGGGTAGTGGAGGATTTATAATTTGATATAAATCTCTGTGCGTGTTCCCAGGAATTAATGGGGCACTGGGGGGCCCTGAAATGCAGATTGTGGTCCCCGTTTCTGTGTGGAACAGGTGCCCTTGTTTTACCTTTAGAGCAGCAGTGGGAATTAATGGCATGAGTGCAGCAGTGTGGATTTTACTGTCCCCCAGCAGGATTCCTACCGTGGATTGGACACCCCAGACAGATCAGTCGCCGATCCAGCCCCTGCTCCAGGCTGGAATTCCCTGTTCCACCTGCAGCCAGGCCTGCCCTGGCCCAGAGAAAGGGAATTGTCCCTGGGAGGGAGTGCTGTCCTTCTCTGGAGGGGAAGCTTTCAGAAACGGAGACCATTGTGCAGGAAACAAAAGAGATTGTTTCCATAGCTACTTAGGTTCCATCAGGAAATTGCTCCTGGGAATTACTGGAAATCAGGGGGTTTGTCCCCCCCGTGGCCCTCGGATCCTGTATGTACACTGTGCTTTTGAGGCCAAGCATTAAAAATTGAGATGCTTTTGTTTACAAATCTCGAGTTTTCTGGGAAGCAAGAGTGTGTGACTGAAAGCAAAGTGAAGGGTGCACAGGACAGGGCAGTTTTGCTTGGAAATTGAAGTTGTTTCTCGGCAGCTCAGCATTATTTCACAGGAATTCTCTTTCACAAGGAAGATTTTCACCTGTGCTGGGGCCGGTGGGGCCTCAGAAGCACCTGCACTGACAGCAGCAGGAAAGTTAGTTATTCTTGTGGCAAAACATAAAATGTGTGACAAAGTCCAAGACGTTATGGCAATTTAAATATGAAATGTATTAGGCAGTGTTTCCATAGATCACTATCAGTAGGGACTCTGTATTTGGGGGAGGATTTGACCCCTTTTTTCCTGAAGAAGAGCCTTCTCTTCCTGGCACCACGCTCCCCTTGGGAATGCTCACACATTCTGAGGCACTGAATATGCCCAGAGATAAAATAATAACTGATTACACACAGTGCATTTTTATTAACACTGCAGTAATGCAGGTCACCTTCAAAACCAGATTCCTTTTAGGAAACAGGAGAATGGCAGTCCAGCCAGCACTGGAGGCAAATTTTATCTCAAATGCTTATTGTCTGTTTTGTTTTTATACAGTAAAATGTTGGAATAAGTTCTTTTAATGATGCTGAAGGGAGGTTGGAGGTTTCCAGATAAGAGGGAAAAGTTGGCATGCAATTTTCAAGCAGGATTTGGGAATTATTCCTGGTTCCAAATAATCCTTGATCTCCCTTGCAAAGTACTGGGGCTGATACTGTTAGCCCTGTTTTACAGATAATGAGAAAGTGGCATGGGGACTTAATAACTTGCCCAGGAAGTTCAGTCAAATTAATTGATAACACAATATCAAAACAGGAGTGGATTCAGCCCCCACAGCTTGGAGCAGAGAGCTTTCCAAAGCCCCGCTTCATTTTGATGAGAAACTGCATCTATTTGTACAATTGCTGCAAAGGATTTATGGCTGGCAGCCATTCCCCTCCACTTCTGTCTTCCTGCCTGGTGGGGCACACGCACTGATGGATTTTTGGGGTCTTTTTGCTGCTTTTGTGTTCGTTTGGTTGTGTTTTGTGTCTCGAGAACAGCTGCGTGCACAGGAACACCCAAATATTTGGGGAAATTGTGGGCCAGCAGCTCAGAAGTGCTCACCTTTCCCCTGGCCTGGAACTCCGAGCCTCCTGCCCAGCTCCCTGGCACAACTGCCTCAGAAATGGCTGTGGAAGCAGTTAATGATAAATTATTGATATTGGCAGCTGCTGTGCAGCCCTCCCCAGCTGTTCCTCACACTTCACGTGTCTCCAGTTCTGTTCCATTTACAGAAGTTCATCCTAAAAGCAGACAAGATGCTTTTCCACGTCCTTCTGGTTTGAATATGGGAAGTTCACTTCCAGGCTGGGACAAACTGATGCTTTCCTGCCTCCTCAGATGTCTGGGTGTTAAACTGGAGTTTAAAATTCCGTGTTAACCCTCTGTGAAATACTTACAGGGTCAGTCTAAGTATCTGAAAGTATTCCAGCCAAACCTGGGGTTGAATTTCCTGAGCTGAGCTCCTGTGGTGCCCCCTTGTCAGCCTGAAGGTGACCTCCAGGGTGGCCCATGCAGAGAGATTTCAGGATGCATTATCCAACCTGCTCCATCCCCTCTGACTCCTGGCTCGGTGCTAATGGACAGCTGATGACTCACTCCAGAGCACACGCTCTGATTTTATTTTTAAAAAACAAAATAAAATTATCCTGTCACTTTTAAAAGGGTCCAAGCCTTCCAGGATAATGAAGAGCAGATGAAAGGGCTGCTGGAGCTCTCAGGATGAGGCAGCCCAGCTTTCGTCTCCCTGCAGTTTGATACTCTCTGCTGGTAATTTCAAGAAGCATTTCAGTTACACTTTTCCCAGTTGTTCAGTTCCAGGAGCTTTGCTGCCTGATTCTACCTGTCCTTTCTCCTCAGAACAAAGCTGTTTGTCTCTGCTGGCATGGGCAGGCATTTCAGCCTCCATCCCCAAGGTTCGGGCACCAGCTTTGCTCTCCATTGGGTTTTTTTGGTGTTCTCACTCCCTGGGAAGTGGCTGGATCATTTCTTTTGGAGTTAGAAGCAGATGAGAGCTTCCTTCTGCAGGAATCACTCCCAGGACTTGCTCCCAGCCATGAAAAACCTTCCCCAACTCATTTTCTCCCAACGCCTCCTTGCCATTGCCTGCTGTTTCTGTTCCCCTGCGTGGGATTCCTTTGGTCCCACTGAGCTTTCCTGGCTTCCAGCAGGAATTACTCTGCTGACAGCTCTTTATTAAACCTGGGATCTCCTGAGCGAGCTCTGTGTCCTGCTCAGCTCTGGAGGTTCATGCCTATAAACCTGAATTTTCTGGCCTAGGATCTCCAAGCTCTGTTCCCACCTGACTTTCACGGCTCTTGCTGTTGCTTTGAGGCTGTGCCTCTTCTTCCATGCTCACAGGGAACCCCTTTAATCTCTGCTTGGTGTTATTAAACCCAATCCCAACGAGATTTCCTTCTTGACCTCACAGCTGGCTCTTCCCCCAGAGCCAGGCTTTGTTGGGAAGGGATCATTTTCTATCTTCCTGACCAAAACTGCTCCTGGTTTTCCCTCTCTGGGGCCATTCCCAGAGAGTTCTGGGGCTGTAAATTAATTTAAGGCCTTCCCCCACCTCCTATGGCCCAGGTTTTTGTGGCCCCACAGTGACCAAGGGTTTGCTCACGAAAATGCACCAAAGAGGTTTTACCTCTGCAACTCTGAGAGGATTGCTGCCATTCACAAAGGGGGGAATGAGTTTTCCTGTCTTGTTTTGAAGATTTCTTTCTGTTTCATTTTTCATTTTCTTTTCTGATACTTCTAGTTAAATATATATATATTAAGTTGTTTGCACATGGCAGTTTTCACATCTGAGGGAGGGTGGACTTGGATTAGGAGGATTTTTTTCCCAGTAAAAGGCTTCCTGCCAATCCTGCATTTATGTCTTTTCTATTACATTGCTGTTTACACTCCCCACCTCTGCGAAAAAGCAGCGCTGCAGAATGTGAGACACTGCTCAAGTTTTCTGAATGTCAGGATAACATCAGGGAAAATTCAATAGATTCATTCTCTGACGCCTTCACACAAAATACAAATGCTCAACCCCCAGCCTAAACTGCCAGACTGTTACAAAACTCAGCTAAAACTGAGCATTAGCACGTGTGCTCCTCACACACACACACACACAAAAATCTCCATTTTGGTCGGGATGAAAGTTGGAATTATTTTAAGACAGCACACAGCATTGGTGTGTGTTGAACTACAACATCTACAAACCCCGAGTCTGCTGACAGTTGGCAGCAAGGGTGGATTTTGATTAAGTAGGCCAAGAACACTGGAAAAAAACGAGAAATTCTGTATTTATCTCTGCTGCAGACAGAGGGTGGGCGAGCAGCTGCCTCCACAGATGAGTGCAGAGCTGCTCCTTGGCCAAGTGCAGCTCAGATGGATTAAAGGAGCCCAGGGTTTGGTTTGCTGGTGTTCAGGGGAAAACAGAGCAAGGAGGGAGCTGGGAGAGGAAAAATGAGCAGCCACCTGCAGATTCAAGTTTCATTTGTTCAGCAGGGAAGTGCCCAGTCCCTCTGTGATTAACTGAGAACGTGGGATTGTGGAAGGCTGAAAAGATGGTGAGGAAGCTCAGCGTTGTTACCCATCAAACAGCACACCAGAATGTCACCCACAACTGGGATTCTGTGACTAACCTGCCCTCGCCTGAGTGCTGTTTCTTCACTGGGAGAATTGAAGGAATTGAGAAAAGTTTAAGACGTTCCATTAAAACCATTGCCCATCCATGAGTTTATCACAAGGAAAAATCGATGGGAAAATTTGCTGAGCTTCCACTTGCCCCGCTGATGACTTAGGATATCAAAACCTTTTCCTCCAGGATGATTCACCTCATCCTTCACCCCTTTAACCACAGGATGGTCCTCAGGGCTTGGCCTCAATTCCAATCCAGTCGGAGGGGATTTTGGAAACTATTTTATAAAACTGTTTCTTTGTTTCCTGGTAATTGTCCCTTTGTTTCCAAGGGAAACTTGAGGAGGGAAAATAAAATTTACACGTGGTAAGGTTACAAAAGGAAGATTTTGAGGAATGAATAAATAAATACACCCAGTGCCTTGTGTGATGTGAAACCCATACTCCCATCTGACAAAGTAAAAGATCTACTTGGAAATGCTCAGATTTGAGAGGTTTTCCATTCTTAGACTGAATCCTGGGCCTGTAGGATGTAGAGATGGTCTTTAGCCTCACCAGTGGCATTGCAAGTGTAACACAGAGTCTGGGTTTTACTGCTGCAATTACCTGAATAATGGCCATTCCTAGGTGAAGATGATTTCAAAGGCATGGATGTTCCAATATGAAATATCCAATATGAAGTATTTCAATATGAAATATTTCAATGTGTGGGGGAAGCTTGCAGATATTTTAATCAGTGAAGCAAAATTTCTGGAGAGGATTCAATCCACTCTTCCCTTTTGGGACCCTGAAGTTTCAGAAGCCACTGCTGACAGGAACTGACACAGCCAAATGCAGCAGCAGTGCTTGAGGATGATCTTCTCAGCCCCGAGAGCAGCCCTGGTGATTTGAGTTTGGATCCAGCTTTCCAGCAGCCTCCTTGCTAGCTAAATGTTCCATCTGGCTTGGCTGGTGTTTGTCCAAGCGCTCTGAGCTCCTGACCTGTCAGTGCAGATGTGGGCTGTGCTCTTAATTCAGATTTATTTTCCTCAGCAAGAGCAGTGGAGGGGAGCAGTGCTGGTTTGACAGCCCTAGAGAAGGAGGTTGGTGGAAGAAATTTCAAGTCTATTCTTACCATCACTCCCATCCTGCATCAACCAATTAAAAGTTGCTCAGCAGTGCTGTGGAGATGATGCTTCAAAGCCAGGGACTCAGAAATGGATCCTCTTCCACTGAACTGATGGAATATCTCCCTGCCACGTGCTTATAAACACATTTTAAAATAGTAGAGGCTTTTGTCTAGGTACACAAGATCCATGTGATTTAAGGGCTGCACAGAGCAGCCAGATTTGCCCATTTGCACGTGGAAAATTCAAATACCAGATGGCAGCCAGAAGCCCAGGGTGACTCTGCAGACCAGCAGCAGAGCTGGTAATTGAACTCTGAACTGCAGGCAGTGCTCTGCCCTTTGAGTTACACAAATTGTTACTGAGAAATGTCACTAAGAGTGCTCCAACATCCATTAACCCTCACAGAGTAGCACAGGAGATGTGAGTGCCCCTTGTGAGGAGGACTCTGAGGAGCAGAGATGAGTGATCCACGACCCAGGCAGCCCAGGTGTGGGGTGTGCAGGGTGGGCCCTGCCCGTGGGAGAGGGCACGGGGATTGCTCTTGGAGATAAAAATGAATAAATTGAGAAAGTGGGACTTACTGGTGGGACTGAGAGATGGAAATCTGCACGAAGAATGACAGGGGAGAACGGCCACGAGAGGGAAAAGAGAGCCCAGCCTGTGCTGCTCTCTGACCTGAAATGTGCAGTCATGAGCTAGTCAGGTGAGAAATCTGCACAATCTTGAGAATAAAACTCAGCTGTCACCTCATAATGAAAGGGACTGGTGCCTCTGGGAATGAAGAACAAGCTCTGGCTAAGCAAACTGCGAGGGCTGTTCATCATCACTCAGTGCTGGACGTGCTTTTCATTTACTTGTTACTTTCCCCCCCCCTTTCAAATTGCACCCATAAGTCACGGGAGGGGGAAATCTCAATGCTCAGCTTCATTAGACAGAGTTATTCTTTGGAATTCAGGGCAAGGAGCATATGGAAATTTCTCCAGCAAAGAGCAGACACCGCACCCAGAATAAGAATCAGCGGGTGCAATATTGAAATGAGTGCCATTATGGGTTATTTTGAGTCAGACCTTGATATGATTGAAATTCAATTACCTCTCCTGCTTTGAAGGGCCAAGTAGCTCAGGGAACACAAAGTGAGACCAGAAGGATTAAGAGAACAAAGAATCTGTGTTGATTGTTGTTCCAGGGAATTCTGGCTGACACCCACTCTGAGAAGCTTGCAGACAGAAAGTGTTGTTTGTGCCACAGCCGTGTTCAGATTTCCTGGTCAAAAACTGGCCGTGCACAGCTGAGCCCTTGAGCAGCCAGAACATCTCTGGCAGAACCAACCTCGTTTGTAGCTCGCCCTGAATCTCTGACTTGTCCTGAAAACTTGTTGAGTAGACAACTTCAGGTCTAGTTTGCATATTCTTCTTCTTCTTTTAGCCTCTAGTCAAAGGCTTTTCCCTTCTCTGTCACAATATGAATTTTGCCATTAAAATGGGGGGTGTAGATGTAGGGTGAGAGCAGTCAAATGGTGTGGGCCCAAACCACACTGCTCTTAGAACCAAATGGGTGAGATACTGGATGCTCAAAACTCCGTGGCTGTGGCCTCTTGGTGACAGCAAGACAAAGATTTAAATCTGCTGGTCAAAGGGATTCACTTTTATTTATAACACAAATATTCTGTTAAAATTTTACTAATGCGACTTTTTCCAAACCAAAACATTTTGTTCAGGGTGGGGCTGAGCAAGGGGCCCCCCTGCTCTCCTGGAAAATTAAAGATTGCTGAGGCAAAGCGTTGTTTATTTCAGTCTCAAGCTGCGCCAAGGGAGGTCCAGGCTGGAATTGAGGAGGAAGTTTTTCACAGAAAGAGTGGTCAAACACTGGAACCATCTGCCCGGGGAGGTGGTGGAGTCACCATCCCTGGATGTTTAAAAACAGACTGGATGTGGCACTGGGTGCCGTGATCTGGTTGAGGTGCTAGAACATGGCTTGGACTCGATGATCTTAAAGGTCTCTTCCAACCTAGAAATTCTGTGATTCTGTGATTCTGTTTTAGAAGATAAATCTCCTTTCTCTTGCGCTGCTATGCTGCTCTAAATCAAACCTGTCCTCAGAAGAATCCCTGTGCAGGGATCCCACTCTGGTGCAACCACAGGCCAGAGGCAGCACCTCCCGGGTGACTGTGTGCATTTGTGACCTCAGCCTGCAGAAGGAGGACCTCACTTCAGTACCAGACTTTAGTACCTTAAACCTCCCTGCAGTGAATCCAGACCCTGCATGTCGGAACCCAGGACGTTCCTCTGCTGCTCAGGATGGCTCAGCCCCAGGCAGGGGGCTCTGAGACCCTGGCATGCAGCCCAAGGCACCTGGGACTTTGATTGTGACCCATGGAACAAATCACCAACTCTGCGTGAAGAATTACAAGTCACAGAAGTTTGAGTAGCACAATAGTAGTTGTCACAGGGTGAAAAGCAGAATTTGGGGATTTTTAGAATGGAGGTTTGGGGTCCCAAGATGGAGGGAGTTGGGCGTGCCCTGTCCTTCTTCTTTCTTGCTTCTAACCTCCATGTTTTGGGTGATGTTGGCACTTTCAGATTGGTTTAGAGCAGGAACTGGCTGTCTAACACAGGTGACAGGTATTGGAACATCAGTATAAATAATGTACACGTAGTTTTTAGTATAAAAGACAACAGCAGCCCGGGAGCTGGGCAGCGTGCCTTGGACTGACCTGCTGAGCAGATCTCGGCAGGCCAGAGAAAGAATGGAAGAGATAAGAAATAACAAACAACCTTGAGAACTGCAGCCAAGGAGTCCTGATCCTTCTTTGACAGCTGGGCTGGGAAAAGACTTTCTGACACATCTCGGGGTCATCCTGATAGCGGGGACTCCCAGACCAGCTGGTTGGCAGCTCTCGGGATGCCTCTGGCCCTGCTTGGCCTCTCCAGCCTCAGAGCAGTGATGTTTTCCTGTCCCTGCTGCCTCCAGCCAGCGCCACAGCCCTGCAGTGATGCCCTGGCTCTCCCCTGGCCTGGCCTTTCCCATCCTCCCAGCCAGTCCTGACCCCTTTGCAGCAGGATGGAGGAGCCAGAGCCCCAGTCTCAGTGTGGCAGCACAGGAAATGTTGGGTTTGCAGCACACGGGACTCGAAGAGAAAGCTCAGGCTGGGATTTGTGTTGCTGAGGGGATAATGCGTTTGTAGCAGATTTATTTTTTGCTTCCTCATTTGTAAATATTTCCTAGCTCACGTTTTTAATGTGGATTCCATTCCTTTCTTACACACCCTTTTAATGCAGAAATGTGATTATCGGTATTTTTAAAAAAATAATAACTTGTAATGATCACAGCACTGTAATAGAAACAAACTGAATTTGAATGCCATTTTAGGGCTCGTTCAATGTAAAAATAGGCTTTAGGCATAAGTGCAGCTTTGCACGTTCCCCCACACTAACAGAGATATAATGCAACATTTCCTTAATGGCTCTAAAAGCAACTATAGCCAAATAAACCCCTTTAGGATAGAGAGATGTACATAATTAGAGTTGTAGATCTCAGATTATTCCATTTATCTTTGGCTCCTTAAGAGATGCCTTGTCCTGTGCCCCTGCATAGAGTCTGGCTCCAGCAATTGCACAAAGGCAATTGTTATAAATGCCTTTGCCTTCTCTGGAAATTAGAATTCAAATTTTGTCCTTTCAAACACTCAGCAAAGAATGTCTCTGAAATTACCATTCAATAGGTAACATGGGATTATTGCCACATCCATTTCCTCCAGCTCAGCCTAAAAGCTGTTCCTTGGTCAGTTCAATCACCATTCCCCCTTGGAAATGCTCGGCCTGTGGTTGCTCCTCTCCCTGGATTTCCAGAGCTTTTTATTTTTAAGGGCAGTCACATATTCTGCAGGCCAGCCTCGCTGGGAGGCCGCCGTGCTGGAACAGACTGTGCTGTGGCCAAAAAATTGGGAAAATAACAAACAGCGAGCTCTGAGCTCGGTGACGATGCCTTCCAGAGGGAGTGGGATGGAGAACAGCTTTCACTGGGGTTATTAAATTTAGATAGGATCTCAGGGAGACCCGACTTCAATTTACATCACAGCCTGCCTCCTTCTGCCAGGAGAACCTGAACAGAGGATGGAGTTCTTAGGGAGGGAGGAGCTGCCCCTCTCAGGGTGGCTCCTCAGAGCTGTGAACGTGTCCCAAGAGCTTCAGCTGCTCTCTGGCCCCACGTTGTGCTCGGTTCATTAGCACTGGCACCCAGGAGCTGCTTTCTGTGCCTCAGGGAGCCGCAGAGATTGGAATTTGCTGAAATTCAAGTGTCATCACTCTCGTGTCCTTGGGTTTCTTGCTGGCCTGGCGCTTCAGCGAGCTGCTTCCACACACACGGGCAGGGTGCAGCAGCCAGCAGGGGCTGTGGCATGGCTTTCAGCAGCTGAAACCCAGCTTTCACAGCTTTACCTGTGATTTCCAGCGTTCCCATCCATTTCTGCAGCTCACAAGGGATCGCAAAGAGAGAATTCCAAAGAGGAGAACATCCCAGTCCTGGCGGACTTCTCTTGCTGAGCAGATCCCAGTGCCAAGTGCACTCTGAAAGTTTCTGCTGTCTTTCCCTGCTCTTTGTTCTCGGGCTCAGTGAAAGCATAAAAAGCAGACAGGTACTCTCCTCCTCTGAAAATTCTCGGTGCACACAAAGTGGACTAATTATCTCGAGAAAAGCATTGCTCCCTTTGTAGAAATTCCCAGCTATTGTTGGCAGACTGAGAAGTAATCCAGCAAAAAACTTCGGTGTAGCTGAATTCAATTGATTTTGTTTCAAGGATTACAGGCAATTTGAGGCATGGCAGGAGCGCACTTCCTCTTTTTTTTCTATTTTCAGCTGTTTTCCAATTACAAAGTGCTCCTGTCCTGGCATGAACATCTGCATTCATTTGGCAAAAGACACATTTCTGATAGAACAGCAAATTCTCCCATGGTATTAAACCACTGGGGTTTTTTCATTCCCAAACTTGTATGGACAAGAGAGAAGAGGATGATGATGTCATCCCTGATATTGCAATAATAACTTTTTGCCAGTTCTTGATTCCTCTTGTAGGTTTAAGCACTGAAAACCCAGCAGTGCCTCGTGTTTGAAGAGCAACATTTTCCCTGAGTGCAGGACTGGGAAGGACTTTCCATCCAGTTCCTCCTCCACACAAAGACAAATGCCAATAGAAATTCCTGAGTGATTTTTGGATGCTCAGGAGTACTTGTAAGAAGTGCTGGGAATCCTCCATGTGATAACTGGGAGAGCCCTTGACTGATTTCAGCCTTTCTTGGGGTCAGTCTCCTTAATGAAATAATTAAGGATATTAATATCTCAGCTGAGGCTTCTGTGGCTTCTGAGGCTCTGTCCCACTCCTGTGGGAAGAGATGAGGTCCCAGGAGTGGCACGTTCCTGCTGCTGGGTGTGGGTGAGCATCAGCTGGGGGGTCATGTCCACAGAAAACAGAATAATTCCCTTTCATTCTCTTTTCATGGCTTGGTATTCCTCTACAACATAAAGATTTATTCAGAGGAAGTGGGGGGAAAGGGAAGTAAAAAATCTTGGTTGCTTAAAAAAAAAAAAAAGAACAAACTTTTTAAAAATATGAAGTATCTGGTGAGTCTTTCCTGTGTGTCTGTCTGTCTGTGTAGGATTTCAGGCTCTGTCTGTCTGTCTGTCTGTCTGTGGGGTATTTCAGGCTGTGTCTGTGTGGGATTTCAGGTCCTGTCTGTCTGTCTGTCTGTCCGTGGGGCATTCCAGGCTGTGGCAGAGCTGTCCTTCCCCAGTGGGAGCTCTTCCATCTGCTGTCGGGGCAGGAGGTGGGAAGGGAAGCTGCTGTCCCCTCTGCCCAGAGGAGCCGTGGGGCAGCACGGGAGGCTCTCCCCGTGTCCTGGAACGGGAAAGGAGCAGCAGGAAGGGCAGTGGAGGAGAAGAAATGCAGAGAGGCAGCCCAGGGGGATCCTGGATTGGGCAGGGAACAGGGTTTCCCCTGACCTTGTTGGAGCCGCACCAGCTCCTGCGGAGCCGCACTCAGGTAGAAAACCCCTCCACAATCCAACCTCAGCCCACTCCAACTGCAGCCATCCCAGCGGAAGGCCGAATTCCCATCCTGGCAGCACTGCAGCCACTGACGAGGTGCCTTTTTTTAGGGCTTGGGGAGGGCGTTTAGCCAAAGGCATCCCACATTCCTTCTGGAGCGCGGAGGTTGCCAGAATTAGCGCGCCACGAGCCGCTTCCCGCTCGCTCTGCCAGGGAGGCTGAGGGATCTGTGAGTTCTGCCTGGAGAAGGAAGCACATCCCCAACATCTTGTCCATCAAAGCAGAAAACACCTCGGGAAGGCAGCGAGGGTGCAGCAGCGTGGCCAGGAGCTGTTCCAAAGCTCCTCGCTGCCTGCCAAAAGTGAAACAGCAGCGTGTGCCAGAGCCTAATCAAGCTCCTCAAACCCACCGTGCTGGTGGCTCTTTCCCTGAGAGTCTGAAATGCTGGGAGCTGTCTTGAGGGAGACGTTTCACACCGCTGCTCCTGGAGGTGCAGCGGGAAAATGGCTTTAGCTGGGGCACGGCTCCTTGTTCTGCTCTGCAGGGGTAATAAACACCAGCTGAATAATTTAGGCTGAAATAAAAAGGCCCCATATTTCTGGGTTTTTTTCTTTGACTAACAGTTATTTCTGTCAGCCACAATGACCGTTTTTAAGGATAGCAGAGTGAAGCTGAGTTTTCCATTTACAACTTCCATGCTTTTGATTAGAAGGCCTGATTTATTCACGTTTTTGCAACGTTTCGCTGTGGTGGTATATGAAGCCAGGATTTGAGGAAAAACATGATCCATTGGCAAGAAAAGGAGAGAGGAGAGGTATATCTATCTTTCAAGCAGCTGGCCCACTGTTTAAACAACCAGGGGAAGAAAGGAACTTGATTCCTGGCAAGAAATCTCTGATTTTTTTATATTCATCAGTGAATCTGACTGGGAAGCTCATGGGTGTGGAAGAGGATTGGGGCCTGCTTCTCACTCAGGTGCCAGTGGTCGGAAAGTTTCTCTGAGATAACAGGACTAAACCTGCAGGAACAGTGATGCAAGATGCAGGTCCATGGTGTCTGAGGAGGGCTACATTTAGACTGAGAGACAGAGCAGTTCAGAGCACAGTGCTCTGGGCAGGTCAAATCCTGTGCCCAGACAGCAAATGAGAGGTGCAGGCAATTAATTGAAGTATGATGGGAAAATGACCAAGTCCTACACTAATGTATGAATGGAGTTTGGATGGAAAACAGTACAAAACCTCCTGTTTTGTTCCAAATTTGATCCCATTTCAGCCGCTCAAACATCCTTCCTCTCATTGCACACCAGAGCCTGTGGGCTGTCACCTTGGTGGGACATTTCAGCCAGGCTGGGGCTTGGCTGTGGCCACCCTGATACCATGAGCCATCACGATTAACAATATGGATTATTTGCTGGCTCTGCTTGTCCTTAAACTGATGACTCTGTACATTCATCCCACAGCTGCTGGCATGGGCTGTGACCTGAGGTCTCCTGGATGTAAACGAGAGCAGCTCAGGGCTCGGCAGGAAATATTCCAGGGCTCAGTAGTAAATGTTACAGTGCATGGCTCGGTTTTTAGCTTAGGTGATTCATGGCTGGAGATAGGAATGAAAAACTCATCAAGAAAACGGGAATACCTGTTTACAATGGTATCTTGAATTGCAGAAATCTAATCTCTTGCTGCATCTTTATTTTCATGGGCGTGAGCCCCGGCAGAATTTTGGTGGCAGTAGACAAAAGAGAGAAAAGCTCTCTTTGATTTTTTTTTTCCCTTTATGTGCTGCTTTGCGAGTAGTTTTCCATCCAATTAATCCCACTAGGTTTCTAATTGAAGTGGTGGTTTGCATAAATATTAATCAGTCACTAAGAAACGTGGAGGGTCAGGGACAGGCCAAATGAAAGAGGGTGTTTGGTACCTACTCTGGTTTATTTTTGCTGAGCTCTCCTACTGCAGAAGATGCTCAGATTATGTTTGCCTGGTGTGTTTCTGTTGAGTCTTATTGGTAATAGCAATATAGGTAAATAAATTACCTGAGCATGTAACTCGTTCTCGTTGGCCCTTAATGCCATTTCCATGGGAAGTAAGTGGCTGCATATTTTCTGTGTTGCTCTGGTCTCTCACTTCCTCTCTGACTAATGAATGGGGAAATATTTCTTCACTCTCCCCGCTGCAATATGTTGTGAGGACAAATAAATTAAAGCCTTGGAGTCTCTGTACGAGCAGGGGCCATATAACCTGCTAAAGAAAATTGCCAAGCAATGTTCTTGGTTCTCACCTTGGCTGTGTAACTTGTTTGCTGCTGGCACAAATTCAGCTCCAAACTGAGACAGCTTCAGAATTTCTTTCTTTGCTTTTCAGGACTGTTTTCAGTTCAGTGTAATGGGATTCATCTGACCACTTCATTAGACCCCCTTTACCTTTGTTAATTCAGTTCTTTAAAAATTAGGATAATTAAGGAGCTGCTTAGGAAGGTGAATTGACAATGAAGGCAAGGTGCTGGCCAGACTAAGGCTTCTTTCTTTGTTATTGATCATTAATTCCAGGGAAATGATTTCCTGCACAGGCCTGGCAAGGCACTGGAGCTGTGTCCTGCCCTCCTTGTCCCTGTGCTGTCCCCAGGGGGGAGCAGGGGGGTTTGGTGCTGAGGACAGCGTGGGCTCTGCAGGGCTGGAGACACCCTCAGCCTCACTGAGGGCAGCTCCACCTTCAGATGGAGCCCCCAGAAAACTGCAGAGGCTCCATCTGCCTGGCAGTGAGAGAGAAAAAGAAGCTTATTTTAAAAAAACATCCCCAGTTTGGTACCTTTGTGCTCTTGGAGCAGGCTGCAGTCAGCTTTCCCTTTCCAGGATGGCAGCCAGGGGCTGTGACAAGCAAGGGGCAGCTTTGTCACAGGGAGGGACAGAGCTGGGTGCTGTAGACCCAGTGAAGCTGATTTCCTACGGATGGCTTCCAGCAGCACTGGGCAAGGTGGAGAAAAGTGACAAAACATCAAAGCTTAAGCGTTAATACTTTGGTGATATCACTTTTCAATCCATGCCTGTACTCCAGTACTGCAGAAAGCACATTCCTGTTGCTGGGTCCAAGGCACAGATCCCAGCCTTGAACCCAAGGCTTCCCCTTTCCTGTGAGCTCAGGAAAGTTGCAAACACCCTTAAAATTAAGTTGCCAGAGGAAAATGTTTCTGATGCGTCCGTTTTTATCACTTACCCTGTGGTGACATCAGCCAGCCTCGCAGGCAGCCAGGGAGCACAAACACAATTGGAAAGGGGACAGGGAAAGAAGTTTCAATTTTTCTTCTGCTGAAATGTAGGAGTTCTGGGGAAACACAGACAGTTCAGAGATATTTGCCTTCCTTCAGGCGTGCCATCAGCTCTTGTAGAAGCTTCAAAACAAAACTCACCAAAATGACAGCGCTTTGTTTGCTGCTGCACTGAGGAATGAGGCTGTTCCTAAGGGAGCATGTTTTAGCATCCTTGCAATGCAGGGCTGGAGAGAAGCCTCAAACCATTGTGTGATGACAGCCATCCCAGCTTCTCAGACATGGGAAGGCTCTTGTTGCCTGTCACCACGCAGCAGTCACCTGAAAGGACATTAAAATGGAGATTTTGGAACAGCCAAAGCAATAAAGCCACAATGATCGAGTTTGTCAGCTCCTAATCTGATATCCACACACATGCATGTTGTGTGTCTGCTTGTGTTAAATCCTTCTGTGCAAGAATTTAGCTGTTAAATAAAACAGTGTGGGACCATAATCAACAGAGCAGTAGCAGCTTTCCTCCCTCCCTTATCACAGCTTCCCGTTATCACTGGAGCCCTCCACAGCTCAGTGATGGTGGTCCATAGATCTGGGTAACCCACCAGGTATTTTTGCTTTGGTTTGAGGTGTGTAAAACCCTCCTCCAAGCTGTAGCTGGCACGTCGAGTAAACTCAGGGCAGAGCTGCCAGTGAGCTGTTTCCCCTGTGGTTCCCTCCTCACAAAAACACACTCCCCGTGCGTGCCCTTGGGAAAGTTCACCGGTCTGCAGCCATTTGCTCAGATATTGATAGAAATAAACACTCTGTGCAGGCCAGAATAGAAAGCTGAGCTGCAAAGGGAGCAGCTGTTGTGCTGCTTGGGGAAGATCAGAGCAAGAAGAGGAAAGGACAAAGAGTGTCAGCCTGCAGAGGCAGGGACAGCACGGGGAGGGGGAGCCCCGCGTTGATGCTCCTGGGGAGAGCTGCCTTGGAAACCCTTTTCCCTCATCCTGAGCCCTGTGACATTTGGAAAAGCCTCCCTGTTTGGTCTTCATGAGAGCATCTCAGAGGAGCCACAGCAGCCTGGTCATCAGGTCACTCTTGAGGAGACCAAAGATCCCAATCTTTTAATCCTTCAAGCAGAGATTTGAACCTCTGCTGCTCTCTCTTTCACATGCCCAGGGAAGAATATCGCTCCTGAAAACATTTTATGGCTTTGACAAATGCTCACTTAGAGATGAAATGCATTTTTGCCAAAAAAAGAACTAAAATAAAAATCCTAAGCCGTTTTTTTCCCTTGGCTCTGCCGCTCTTTATTTCCCTCTGCTTTCATCTCCAAGCCTCCTACCCTTTTTCTGTCTTGTCTGTTTTGATTCAGCCCATGCCCTGAGTGACTCCTCTCTTGCTCTGGGCTCGTGCAGTGTCTATCACCACGGCTTTCAATCTGCTGGCACCCAGAGGCATTAACATAATGCAGGTAATAAGGGCTAAATTTAACTTGCTCACAACTACTTTTACCCACTCTAATATGCATCACACCCTTCAAGTGGCAGACTCAAATTGCATATAATAGCTGCCTGGCTACAGTACACAGACAAAGGAGGTGATAGAAAGCATTTGCCTCAATTAAAAAAAAAGTATTTTTCCCATCCAGAATCCTCAGCTCCGTTTTTTCCCATTGCTTTCAGAAGCTTCATGTCAAGATAGATTTTCCTTCCACTGTGATGACATTAAATCTCCTAGCTGCTGTAAAATATGCTTTATGAGTTATTAAAGAGTATTACAGCAGCTGAATTGGGCAATCATTAAATAAATATTGCTAAATAGTTTATTAAAAGAAAATTTAAGTGCTTGCCATTTTTACTTATCCTCCCTAGGACAGCTGATTTTATAGGTTTTCTTGCTTTATCTATTTTTATGATCTGGAATAAACTCTACAAACTTCATCGTTCATCCGAATATCTATAAGAGGTTTAATTGATGAAGA
Organism: Motacilla alba alba; assembly: GCF_015832195.1. Taxonomy (NCBI): domain Eukaryota; kingdom Metazoa; phylum Chordata; class Aves; order Passeriformes; family Motacillidae; genus Motacilla; species Motacilla alba. The sequence continues at coordinate 12,602,389 of NC_052030.1, read as the reverse complement.
TCCCCATTGAATAAAAAAATAACTAAACAGCAGTTCCTAATTTTCTGTTTAGTTCCCTGAGCATCCCAAACTGAAATCTCCAGAAAATTACTCTGAAGTCCTTTAGCCTGTAACTCTTTGCAAGTTGCACTCCCTGAGTTAACCAACAATAACCAGATTATGGATGGAAAAAAAAGTACAAAGAGTCGTGGGGAACGATTTGTGAGGGTTCATTTGGACACTCCAGGCTGGCTTTGGTCTCCTGGCAAGGCGTGCCCTCTGGCTGAGCTCAGCTTTCCTTGTGCAGTGCCTGTACCAGGGCCAGTGCTGGGGGCACAGAGCAGCAGAGCCCCCCAGCCCTGCTGGGGCATCCAGGGCCCAGCCATGCCCCAGCTGCCTCTGCCCTTCCCAGCAGCTGCCTGATGGCCAGCGGGGTTTTCTCTGCTCCGCCGTGCGCCCTCTCCCTGCCTGCTGGTGTTTATGGTTCCCAGGGATTGTGCTCGAGTCCTTTCCAGCTGAGCAGCCCTGAGAGCGCAGGGATGGAGCCGAGGATGCCATGCCTCCTGACTGGAGGGTGGAGGGTGGCACTGCATCCTCAGACCACGAGCAAACGCCTTGGAATGCGGGCAGGTGCTTTTATTCCTTCAGCACGGCTGCTGTGTGCTACAGGGGAACGCTCCTGCTTTTAATATTCCTGCCTCATTTTTGCTGTATTGATTGCGTGGTAAGTTGCACGGCATTACCTGCAATTATTTGTCATTTTGCTCTTAAAAAAAAAATATCATCCCAAGTCATGGCCTGGGCTGCAAATGAGGTGAGCACTGGAGTGGAACAGCAGTATCCAACTTGTGCTTAAGGGAATTCAACTTGCATATTTACAGCAGAGCCCTCCGAATTTCTGCTTAGTTTTCTTGGAGCTGGAAATGCTAAAGATTTTCTGTGAGGGGGAAAAAGTTATAAAGGATTGGTTGAGAAATCAGAAGCAATTCACCAAAATTCTTGTTAGGATTTGGTCCCACCACTGTAAAAATTCACTAAAATTCTTGTTAGGATTTGATCCCAACACTGTCAAAATTAAAAAAAAAAATAATAAAGGCAGAAATTGTCACAAAATTGTTTTTAAAAATATTCGGAAGAAGTGGCAGCTCAAAATTCTAAATGGTGATAATTTTCTTGTAAACCCAAATGTTTTTAGCTCTAAGGTAATGGTCTTGTTTAGATTCAAAGGTGCATCCAGGCATCATCAGAATCCTGCTGCTGAGCAAGCCACGGGCAAGGCCACTCCTGGTTTCAGTGTGGGCATCCGTGACTGCCACAGAAATTCCCTCTGCTCCCAGTTCTTCCTCCCTTCTCGGGCAGAGCCAGGAGGGTTCCCACATCCAATCCCTGTCAGACCGTGCAGCACCAGCTCTGAGCCTGCCCAGTAAATGACTCACATGTATTTATTTTAACATTTATTTATTGTAAGATTTATTAACATCAGTTGATAAATCAGATTCATCAGCTACCAACCACAAAAACGCAGTAGGAATGAGGATATTGAAGCACACACAGGTCAGAATGTCAAGCACCCCTTCTCAGATGCTGAAATGGATTCTACAGAGGTTTCAGGGGGCAGAAGCACCCTGAGCTGCACTGCCGTGGGGAGTGAACCCTGTCTGCAGCAGAGGGATGTGATCTCACCTACTCATTCACAGTCATGACAAAAAGCCACTTAATTTGATTTTGGTTTGATCCTTTTTTTAAAAAAAAGTTATGCTAATCTTAGCAAATAGCTTTTTAATTTTTAGTATTCAGTCTTAATTAAAATGCAAAGGAAAGTTTAGAGGCACTGCCTCTCATCTCCCACACGCTCTGCCACCTGCAAAATCGTAGAGAAAAAAGGGAAGAAGATCCCTGGAGTTCTTAAACAAGTGAGACCCCAGAGCTCTGCTTCTCCACCCTGGTGTGGGTTTGTGGCGTTGTGTGATGGGCAAAGAGAGTCAGAGAGTTCCTGTCAGGGTTTCTGGGCGCTTGGCCAGGCATGGGGCAGGCAGGGATGGCACACTGCACATCAAACTCAGAGGAGGACGTGCTTTCCTTCATCCTTTCTTCAGCTTTTCCCATGCTGATGGCACATATTAGAGCTCAGCAGGAAATAACCACGTTCACTGCCAGCTCTGCCACCAGCCTGCCTGAAATAGGAAAGGCTCCTGGCAATGGGTCCCTTTCTGCAAACTTTTAAGGAATAAAGTGTCCGAATAGTAAAGAATTCTGGCTCATGAGCAGCAGCAATGGGGAATATCAGCTGACATGAGATAACAGTGGCTTGTAAATCCAGTCCAACCCTGCTCCTCCCGTGCTCTCCTGCTACGCTGAGTTATGATTGCAAGTGACAGAAAATGTCCAAATCTGTCAGTCCTCATCCAGCATCCCTCAGTTCCTAAATATATCCTGCTACAAGTGATCCCTCCAAGACAGGAGGGATTGAGATAAAAATATTTAAAATGTTCATGAGGAAATAGTTGTGAAGGCATCGTGGAGCTCAGCAGTGTTTGTTTTCCCTGTGTGTCTGGGGCAGGGCACAAGGCTCCTGTTTGGCCCAGAAATTAAAATGTTCTGGTGATCTGCAAACAGCTCCAGACCAAAAACAAACTTGATTTTTTTGAGGCCATAATGACCCACTGGAGGAAAAGCCATTGGTGTGGCTCTTTGGGCAGCATTTTGGATGGTTTGGGTCCCCTGGGAGTGGGTTTGGGATCCAGCTCCAGTGGAGGAACCCATTCCTGTAAACCACAGCAAAGCCAGCCCTCCCTTCAGTGGTTTTATGAACCAGGAGCACTGCTCTTAATGTTACCTGTTCTTAAGGTTATTTCCACTGACTCCTGTACCTTTGGAGTGACATTCTGTGCTGGTGACAGCCAGCTGGGCACACAGCTTGTGGCAATGCTTCAGTGCCAGCTGGGAGGTGCTGCCAGGCTGAGGGGCAGGATTTCATTGGCATTACCACATTCCCTACATCACAGTCAGTTCTTTACCAGAGCAGTGAGATTCCTGCCTTGATCCGTTTCTGTGTATTGTGGCTCTGAACGTGTCCATGAATGTGGCTGTCTGGAGCCAGCTTGGTTGGGTGAAGGTAATCACTTCCTCGTTTGCTAATCATATCTGCAGCTAAAGGGGAGAGGTTGGCAACCTCAGATGGAAGATTAAATGAGTGAGACTCCCAGAGATTCCTCCGGCTAGAGAAATTGATTTAGAGCACACAGGAAAATCTTTCTTTTGGAAATGGAATGAGCAGGTGGCTGCAATTTATATAAATTAAACCTTGGGCTTGTTCCTCTGGCTTGAGTGGGTTTTCTCCGTGTTTTTAACAAAGCTACTGGTGCATAAATAGTGTTTGATTCTTTTTCTAAATGTTGGTCCTGTACAGTTGTTTTTAATCACTGAACCTTTTGGAATCAATCGTAGGATTAATCTAATTGCAGGTTCCTTATTCTGTGGAGCACAGTGCGAGAGAAAAGCTGTGGCCAGGGAGGCAAACCACAGCTTTGCATTCTTGTCTCACGCCACTTTTCTCAACCAGCCTCTGCCCTATCATTACAATCAAAATTCTTTATCCTGAAAATTGCCACATGAAATTTTGGAGCTTAAAATAGCACTTCTGTAAGGCAGAGATTAGATTATGCAAAGTGTTAATGCAGCATTCACTGAAGAGTCCCAATTAAATAATTATAAATAGTTACAAGTCTAGTCTCTTTATTTCCAGAGCACTGGAGTTTCAAAGTTTTGCCCTCTGACGGTGCCAGTTAAAAAGGACCAAGACCTCTGCAGCTTTTGCTTTTTCTTCTTGTTTTAAAAGGGCAGACATGAAATTTCAGTTTTAAAACTAAGAGAAAGCGCTCTGTCTCCCTGAGGCACAGTCAGAGGTTCAGGCTGGTTTCCAGAGGCTCAGGAGGTGCCTGCTGCCCCTGGATGGTGAAAGTCCAGCCCAGTGAAATCACGGACAGTGAATAACTCACAGGCATCAGGGGTCAGGGCCAGATTTATTTATTGTGCCCAGATAAGAGATTTTAAAGCCATGAGTGATCTGGATGTTGGGCAGCTCTGTCGGGGTCAGGAACAGGCTCCTGTTCATGGGGAGGCTGCAGGGGCAGGTTACTCTGAGTTGTGGTTGCATTCCATCAGGCATTCCAGCCAGCTGGAATATCATGTTTCCTTTTCTGCAGAGCCAGGAGAATGGAAAACAAACAGCAGCACGGGCTGTAATCTGCTTGTCCCCCGTGGGTGTCTCAGTTGTGCCTGAGCTGTGGTTTTTGGCTGTGGTGACAAGTTAGCTCAGATTCACACCTTGGCGTGGCAGAAGACACCGATTATTCACCTGAGCTGCTCCTTGTGCCATAACAATGCCCTTCACCATTTATTCCACTTCCTCCTCTCTGAAACACACCTTCCCAGACCAGCTTTAGAGACGAGAAATCTAAAGATGTGGCTGACCCCGGGGCGTTATCACAACCTTGCCACAGCAGGGACAGAGGGGAGAAATCTGATACCACAGGGGAGGTGGGACAAAGCAGAAAATGGAATTTGCATTCAGCATTAAGAAGCAGGGATGCGATTCCAGGCTGGTGGATAAAAGCAGTGGGATAAAGAGTGTTTGAACTCTGTTAAAGCAATCACAAGGGCTGCCGAAGCATTTGCTCGCTGGTAAGACATCTTGCTTAATTGCTGAGCTGAAAACTCTTTATAAAATGGCCCCGTTCCTGGAGGCACAGGTAAAGGAGAACAGCTGTTCTGCAGGAGAAAACCTCTCTTTTTTGTGTTGTGCAGAAGTTTCACCTCAGAGATCCTGGTGTGCGTCTTGGGGAAGGCGTTCTCTCAAATAATGTAGTGGGAGCACACAGAATTGGATCTTGGGTCTCCCTGGGGAGGCAGGGGGGGTTCATCACTGAGTCCTGGCTGGCATTTCAGGGGGGATGGATCAGTGAGTGACAGTGGGCACGCTTCCAAGCAGAACTGCAGAGGCCACTCCTGTGGAATGGTCAGAGTTGAGCAGCCAGGGCCCCCCTTCCCTTTCCTTCTGGAGCTGCCTCTGTGGCACGCTGCCAGCTGTATTTTGGCTTTCCAGGTAAATGCATTCAAAATGGCAACAAGGCCTCTCTCAAATCTTTGCAGTGGAAAAACTGATTAATCAAGTAAAGGAGAGGTGGGAGAGGGAGAAAAGAGGGGCCTTGCTTTGAAAAGCGACGCTGTCATTACACTGAGCTTGACTGCTACCAAAGCATGAAACCCTCTTCTTTTGGGGGGTGGATTTAGCTTCTTGGGGATTGTTTTTCCCAGACAGCAAACACTTCTCAGGTCCTCTCATTGGGAATTTTCACATTCTTTTCCAAATCCACGCTCCTCAGGGGACTGCTGACCCCTTTCCTTCCTTGCTGGAGCTGGATCTGCAGAGGCAGCGCATCTGTGAGCGCATCCCTGCCCCTGACAAGGAGCAGTTGTGACAGCAGGGACAGCCTGGGCCTGTCACTCGTCCCTGCTGCACGCTGGGCTGTGCTCATCCCCAGGTGCACAGCTGGCCCTCATTTCTGCTGGCACTGCTGGCCCCAGGCTCTGCTCTGGTGCCAGGCTGCTCTGGGAGCCTGGCATTGTCCCTGCCCTGCTCTGCCCCTTTGCCCTTACTCCTTTTGGGCTGCTGAGGAATCAGTGGTGGTGGAATTGAGGTTTTTTTGGGGTTGTAACGCTGTTTTTTGATGCAACACTGAGAGTATGTGAAAACAGAGCATAAAAGATGAATACACAAAAAAATGAGATAAATGATCTTGTTGGATGCAGTAAAAGACAATGCAATGATTCTGGAGTTAATCATTACATTAACCCAGTGGAACTTTGTGGTTTTGGGGGATTATTTTGTACAAGCAGTGAAATTGCTGGTGTTTGTTTCACCAAAACTCAGATGCTGCATCATCTTTCCCATTCCCCTCTCAGCAGGACAAGATAAATGCTCATGATGTTTTCTCTGGAGTGAAATTTCAACATGTAGCAAAATCTGCTTGAGGGCAGTGGGCTGATTGACCTCTGGAATACTGTTTTTCTGCCTGACCTTCTTCTCTTAAAACAGAAAAAAAAATCAATTCTGTTGTGTCTAAACATCTCAAGTTGGAAGATCAGCATTAGATTGTCATAATCTTTATTTAGTGCAGCGTTGTGTTGAGCTATTTGTTTAAAGCTGACACTTGCTGACAGTATTAGGTTACACTTAGGGAGATGCTGGGAGTTGTGTTTGAAGCTGCATCTTGGATTTACTGCAGCTGCTGGAAATACCAGCTAAGCAACCTCCAGAAATTCTGCTAAAGGTATTTCTCAGTTATATAAGAATTATTCTGGTAGGGAACTTAATATCTGCCATCAGACACTCGTGAGCTGTGATAAGGCCAGTGAAATGATGGCATTTAAAATGAAATGTTCAGGAGTCACTGGGGTTTCCAGCAGTATGAGCACACATGTGGTTTCCTGAGCAGCCACTCTTGGAATTGATTTTGCCATGGGTGAAGCTGCTGCAGCCTGGCACAAACTGCAGCTGCAGAAGGGGCTGGGGAGGTTTGTGGCTCAGCTGGAGAAAGAGGCTCCCCAAATCTACTTTGGAAACGTGCTTTGCTCTGAGCACACTGAGCTCACCCAGCAGCAGCTCCCTGCTGCAGCAAGGAAACCTGGGTGAGCTCAGGAGGGCTGAGAGACAGAGCCCTGAACTGCACAGAAATCACTGAGCAGCCAGAAATCACTGAACAGCCCTGAAACCATTGAACAGCCCAGAAATCACTGAGCAGCCCAGAAATCATTGAACAGCTGAGAAATCACTGAGCAGCCAGAAATCATTGAACAGCTGAGAAATCACTGAGCAGCCCAGAAATCACTGAGCAGCTCAGAAATCACTGCACTTCCCAGGAATCACTGCACTTCCCAGGAATCACTGCCCAGCCCAGGAATCACTGCCCATCTTGCCCGTGGTCTGGGGTGGTGCAGCTGAGCCATGAAGTGCCTTTCTCAGGGCAGGACCAGCACAAGTGCTGCAATTTCTCCATCTGGAGCAGGAGCTGTTGGCCAGAGCCCAGAGCTCAGGGACTCCCCAGGGACATCCCCAGCTCCATCAGGGACAATCCCCAGCTCCACCAGGGACATCCCCTGTTCCATCAGGGAAAATCCTCAGCTCCACCAGGGAAAATCCCCAGCTCCATCAGGGACATCCCCAGCTCCACCAGGGACAATCCCCAGCTCCACCAGGGACATCCCAGCTCCATCAGGGATAATCCCCTGTTCCATCAGGGACAATCCCCTGTTCCACCAGGGACAGTCCCCAGATCCACCAGGGACATCCCCAGCTCGACCCTGGTTCATGAAGAAGCAGGAGCCCATTCAGCCCCTTCCTCCCAGTGCTGGCTCAGGCGTGCCCAGGCTCTGTGTGTGCCAGGGCTGGCAGGGTGAATGCCAGCAGGCAGAGATAAATGGGAGGAGGGGATGGCACTCCGTTCTGTTTCCAAAGGGCCTGATCCCAGGCCCAGGACAGAACCTTTCTATTGACTCAGCACAGCTTGGGCTGAGGCCAGGCGTGTTTGCAGTGGCAGGGAGTCTGTGAGTGTGTCTGTGAGAAGGAGGATTCTTGCAGTGCAGGATGTACTGAGCCATCACCTGCTTTTGGCAAAACCCCCTAATGGAGTTTTCCTGTAATAAAAACAACAATAATTCCTCAGCCGTAGCTTTGTGATTAAACAACACTGAGGTAGTGCTTTTTTCCTCTTCTTCATTTGCATAATTCCCAGGCTGCTGTGCAGAGAAACCTTTGGAGATATTAGGTAGATTACAAAAATGTCATGTCAGATTTGAAACTGTCACTAACACAGGACTTTTAATTATGAATAAATTAAAAAAAGAGGCTCTGCTTCTCCCGTGGCCACGAGATTTTGTGCTATGCTAGAAATGTTCAAAGGCTGAAAAGTAAAAGTGAGATAAGAGAATGGATTATTCTGGAAAACAGGCGAAAGTAAAACTGATAAAGCATTCCTATTCAAATGATATCTTCACAGGAGTCATTACAAGAGAATTACTATTGTAGGAACACAGAGAGAAGCGAGGCTGTAAAGCACTCAGGGCCCTACAGCAGGGATTTGATTCAAGAAATGAATCCTCGTGCTTGCAGCAGCAGCTTGGGGAGCAGAGATCAGGCAGGGCTGTGCAGGGATGCTCAGGAGGTTTCTGCACAGGGATGCTCAGGAGCTGTCTGCTCAGGGATGCTCAGGAGGTTCTGTTCAGGGATGCTCTGTTCAGGGATGCTCAGGAGCTGTCTGTTCAGGGATGTTCAGGATGTTTCTGTGCAGGGATGCTCAGGAGCTCTTGGTGCAGGGATGCTCAGGAGTTGTCTGTGCAGGGATGTTCAGGAGGTTCTGTTCAGGGATGCTCAGGAGCTGTCTGTGCAGGGATGCTCAGGAGCTGTCTGCTCAGGGATGCTCAGGAGCTGTCTGTGCAGGGATGCTCAGGAGTTTTCCCTGCAGCCCAGGCACTCCCCAGCAGGGAGGAGCAGGAGATATCTGAGTGCTGGGATGGGGGAAGGAAGCTCCGGGTCCCTGAGGCTCCTCACACCCCTCAGCTCCCTCCTTGGGTGTGCCTGGCTCTGGCCCCAGTGGGAGAAATGATATTTTCAAAAAATGTACAAGGTTTATTAAACCTTATCAAAAACACAAGAGAGGTCTGAATAGTGAAAACATTTCAGCACCAGGAGCAGAGGATTTTCCCCACCATGCGCTCACTCACACAATTGAATTTTTGCCTTTTAACCCTTTAACCCCTCCCAAAGTTCTGTCACTCGACTCCTCCTCTGCTGCCCAGGGCTGCAGATCACTTTAGATCCTGACTGGGGGTCAGCTGCTGCCATGGTAACAAAGCAAATGTCCTCCCAAATGTCCCAAGCCCAGGCTGTCCTCTGATAACAACGCTGGGGGAGTTGTTAAAAAACAGAACTATGAACCTGTAAAGCTTCTCCTAACATATATACATGGGATTTGAGATAAAACATAACTATAAATCTATAAAACTTTTCCTAACATATAGACATGGTATTTGCCTTTTAATTGTGATAAACCATGACTATAAATCTTTAAAACAATAACTATAAATCTATAAAACGTCTCCTAACATATCCACAGGGTCTGCCTGTTAACTGTCAGAGTCACTCATCCATCCCAGGGGTGTTTGCCTTCCCCTGAGCTCCAGCAGGCACCTCTGGCTCCCCAAACCTTCCTCTGGCTGGGACCTCTGCATCCAAACCAGCTCAAATCTGTGTTCTTGCTGCACGCAGCAAGGTTTGCCATCTCAAGGAAAGATTTGCAGTCGTTAAGACAGCCTGAAGGCCATTAATTTAAAAGCCCCCAATAAATAAAATCATTAGTGCCATCTCTTCTCCTGACCAGGATTTTCACTGGAAGGCACTGAGCATTAGCAGCCCCACGCTGAGGTGGGAGCTGGAGGATCTGCTGAAGTGGTATTTCATGTTTAAACAGACTTAAATTTACCAGATCTAATGGATAACAATATTTCAAAAAGAGACTTAATCTATTTCATTGCATTTTATATTACTTTGTTTAATAAATCATCTTCCGCTAGAAGCCCAGTCTAAGATGAATTTAACAGACCTTATAAATGATGGGTCAATATCAACTTTGTCATAAATTCATTTTTACTTTGGATACAGGCCTGGTGGGTACTTCTGCATTGCTTTATTTCAAACGATCCATAATTCACAGTTAACTTCGACTTTAAAATGTGACAACGTATTTCCTTTCCTGAAGAATGGGACTTTTCCCTTTAATTTTTCACTGAAGAAAAATTAATCCCACTTTAATTAGAGGTTTAGATAATGCTAATTTCAATTTACTTTTCTTTGTTGCACGGGGTGGTTTGAAATCCATCCAGCAGCAGCAAGAACGGGATTAATAATGAGCACTGGCAAAAACAATGCATGGAGGAACGAGGGTAATGATTGTCAGTGCTTCAGGGAGCTGCAGGGGGAACTCAGCTTCCCTAATGCAGACAAAAATGTTTGTTTCAGTTCTCTTTTTTACTCAGCTGTTGGCTTTTGGAGGTGTGTACAGCAAACTTCAGTGTTCTGGTGTTAGCAGGGAGACGAGGGGCAGGCAGAGGGCTTGTGCTGGGGAGAGTTAATTGGAGAAATTCCATCTCTGGGGGGGCTGGAGTGAATGGGGGTGGTGCAGCATGGAAAGAAAGTCACCTGCACAGGTGGGACATTGTCCTCGAGCACGTGCTGTGCAGGAGTGAGGAATGGGAGCAGGAATAAACGTGAAAAACAGCTCACAGAGACCTGTGTCAGGGAACTGTCACAGGACAAAGCCACAGAACTCAGCTGAAATCTGAATATCCTCCCGGGCTCATCACAAAACTCGAGCAAAGGCTGAGCCCTCTGCCTGGCAAGGATGTTCAGGTAGTTGAGAGGAAATTAATTACCACAGCAGAGAGCAGAATGTGCTGCAGGAAGCAAGGCAGGTCCCCCAGAGGGGGCAGGAGGTGATGGAGGTGCTGCTCCATGCACACCTCAGGGGCACACTGCTGGTGTCTGTGCCAGGCTCAAAGAGGGAAACAGAGCCCAGCCATCAAAGGAAAGCAGGAGCACAGAGGGGCAGGAAAGCCAGGCTGGGAGCTGGATCACCCTGCTGCTTTGTGCTGCTCACACACATCGTCTGCCCTGTCGGGGGGAATAAAACACCCCAGGGAGACCTGTGCACACCCAGAGGCAGGGAAAGAGCACATTTGGGGCTCAGATCAGCTGTGCTGCAGGTTCCTGTGAGCACCAGTCCTGCTCCCCGGCTCTGCTCTGCCATCCCACACCCCCAAGGCAGCTCTGAGCCCTCCCCACCGTCCCGGGGTGGGAAAAGCCTTTGGTGAATGGGTTTAGGAGCTCTCTGATCTCCTTGTGAGGGGGCAGCCAGCAGCACCCATCAGCACAGGGATGAGTGTCGCTCTGGGACACCAAATAAAACCCCACGGACACTGGAATTTCCAAGGTTAAAAGAAGGAGGTTTAATTTCTGACTCTAACATTTATAGATTTTCAAAGGGGACAGTGGATTGGAGGGTGACAGTGCCACCTCTCCAATGACACTGGACAAACCAACGGTCCATCAAATTTTTCTTCTTCTAGAAAAGAATGCAAACCAATAAGTATTTACAGAACGTTTGTTCCAAGAATGTAAACACCAGAACGTTTAGAAGAACTTTAAAAAAAACAAAATGACAGATGAGAGAACCCATATCCCAGTTTCTCACTCTTTTCCTGGTCTCTTTTTAAAGCATAGCCCCTCTGTTCTCCTCCCTGCCCTGCAGTGAGAGCATCTGGAGGTTTCCCTGCCTCGTTATCCCGTTAGGCTCGGCCGGTCAGATCCCAGCCTGGGCAGGGCTCTCTGAGGAGGGGTTTGGAGGGGTTTTGGAGGGTGATGGATGAGCTGCACAGGAGACGAGCAGCTCTCTGGAGGGGCTGCCCTGCTCTGTGCTCTGCCCTGGCCGCTGATGTGCTGCCTGGCTTTCCCAGCTGCCCCTGCCTGCAAAGAGCTCCCTTTCCCTGCCGTTCATCATCCCTGGCTCATCGCTGCATTTGGCTTTTCCTGTGACACGGGAGCACAGGCTGTGCCTTCAGACGTGCAGCTTCAATTCTGAGCCTGTTTCATGCAAGGAAAGTTCTGCTGTGGCAGCTGAACCTCCTGCATGGCAAGTGCATCACCAGCCCGTTGTCAGCCCCTTTCCAGCTTTTTGCCCCGAATTCTTTTCTTTTGCAAGGGGAGATCTGGCTGAGGTCAAAGCTGGCACTGTCCTTTGTGGCGTTCACATTTTCTGAAAAATCCCTTTGCCCAGGATTTTTCTCCAAGGCTTCTCAGCTTCCCAGGAGAAAAATCCTGGGCAAAGGGATGTTTCAGAAAATGTGAATGCCACAGTCCTTCAGCTCCCAGGCCCTCTGGAGCGTTTGCTGGGATCCTGGTGAATCCTGCTGATGCCTTTTCAGGGCTACCTAAAACCAGGTGGGTTTTGTTTTTCATGTTTTACAAGAAAAACATAAAAGCCAAAATCCTGAGGCATCATTGCAGGGGCTTCGAGAGGTTTCCTGTTTGAATTGGATGCAGAAGCCTTTACTCAAGGCTTGTATCACCCAGTGTTTGCATCAGCTTTTCAGCTGATCACCCCCAAAATGCAGGATTTTAAAGCCTGACTCAAGTTAGGGAAATCCCTTTTCTTGGCCAAGGGTCATTCCAGCCCTGTGGTGACAGGATGCTGCTCAGGTATTTCTGTCGTAGTCAAACATCATGAAAAAAAGTGTCTGAGCAAGCAAATAAACACAGAACCTTTGTAAGCTAATAAACAATATTATAAATATGATTTCTATTATGTTATCTATGGGATATTATTATACATTATAAATAATTGTATTTCAGAATTCCCCAGGGAGGTTCAGGGAATTGAACAGAGCCTCCAGGCTCAACCACCAGCCCTTTTTCAGTTCCAGAAGAATGTTTAGTTCAGATTCTTGGACAAAACCTCAGAGGTGCTGTTTTGTAAACCTGTCACATTTCAGACTGGCTTTGGATGTCATATTTAGATGGGAGTTTCATGCAGGTTTGGGCTGGCTGCCATTCTCCAGGCAGAATTCTCCAGGACCTGAGAGGGAGGCCCAGTAGAAAGCAGAGGCTCTGTAGTTTTAGTAAGTGACAGAAAACCTTTTCTTTTTTCTCTGTTTTTGGAAAAGTCAGACAAAATTCTACAGCTAAAAAGTGAAAATGCTCTGCCTGATAACACAGACAATTGATTTTTCCAACTTTGCACTTGCAATGGAGAGAAACATTTTATCAGCAAGGGCCACGAGCTGCTGTGGAGAACTTTGGCATTTAAGAAATAACTGCCAAGGCAGGAAAGGGGAGGGAAGGCAGGGAGGAGATGTGACAGGCTGCCACAAGTGCTGACCCCGTGCTCAGGTGCTTCTGATGCAGGAGAGCTTCAGAGCTTTTCTCTTTCATTAATATCAATCCAGAGCTGCTCACTGAATTCACCTGGATTTGCTGATTCCTTGGCTGAGTGGGCAGAGAGCAAGGGATTAAATTCATTGCTGGTTTTTGGTGCACAGCTTTCCTCGTGCATTGTCACACAAACACAAGATTGGCTGAGCAGGGCACGGGTTTATTTCAGGGATGGTTTCCTCTGTATCCTCAGAACATCTGGCTGAGCACAGCTGTGCCGTAGCCAGAGGCTGGAGGAGGGCTTGCAGTTCCAGTTGTGAGCATAAATATAGCTCTAAATAGCATCTGGACCAGGAAACCAACTATAAAATCCTGAATTGCAGGCATTTAGGGGGAAGGCAGCTTGACTGAGCTCAGTAATCACCGATTCCAAATGAAACTCAGGAGGTAAAACAAAGACAAGAGAGATTGTGGAGCGATTCTGAATTTCAGGGTAATTGTCACGAACGCAAACCCTGGCGAGTGGATTCTGCTTGTGACTGAAATTGAAGCAAAACTAAAATTTGCTTCTACAATGTGGATTCCTATAGCTTGCTCCATCCTCTCCCCACGTCAATGTAACTTTCTGTCCTCAAGCTACAATCTTCCAAGCAAAGCACAGAGCAATGAAATAAAACTTGAGAGGAAAAGCTTATTTCTCCTTTCCCAAAATCACAAACCCTGGCTTTCAGAAAAAGAAGAACAAAAGCAATAGCTTTAGGACAAAGGCAGCTGAGATCAAATGAAGCCAATTTGAGATGTGATTAAAATAAAAAAAATAGAAGTCATAATGAGAATATTCAGCTTCTTTCCCAGAAGAAGGGCCAGTGGATTTAATGGAGAATATTTTCCTTTTAGATCTCTGGGTGTGGATATCAGTAACACAGCTAAGCAGCAGCACCCACACATCATGATGATGGCAGCAGCTGGGTAGAGAAATGTCAGGAAATTGTCTGTGTGTGCAAGTTTGTTCCCAGTCATATCAGAAAAACAAACCTGCAGCCAACTGCAAAGGAAGGGAGGAAAGAATTCCACCTGAAACGGTTTTTAAGGACAAAACTATGAATAAAAAAAAAAAAAAGGAAGGTTTCCTGTGCTTATTCCACAGTTTATGAAGATGGACTTCTAAAAAAAATCTGAACTAGAAATACCAGATATCCTTAAGGAACTCACTAATGCTGGGATGCTCTGGCTGAGGCTTTGGTAATTCCATTAAAATTGTGGTTACTGATCATCTGCTTTGGCTTTAACCTGTGCTGCTGCCCAGCACTGCCAGGCACAGCAATTCCTCCCAAAATTTAATTTTTCATCCCCTCTGAGCCCATTGCTCCTGTGGAACAGGAGGTTCCATAGAAAATCTGTTCCTGGACACAGCCAGCTGGATGAACCTGTGGCACCTTGCAGAACTTACACGGCCTTAAAACATCCTTAAAAAATCTTAAAAATCCTAATTTAAATGGTGAGAGGCAGTAAAAGAGCAGGGGTTTTTCGATGAGGTGAAGAAACTCAGAGCCCATTGCTCTGAAGGAGCATGAAGGAGATTGCCTGTGAGCAGCTCTCCCTAAATCCTGGCTCGTTTCCTTTTCCAGCTACAAGTGCCCGTGCTGAAGGTGAGGGAAATTAAATGTTCGTTGTCACCCCAACGTGCCGCTCTGGGGTTTTCTCTGGGATTTGGGAAACCCGCAGAGGACTCTTCTCAGATCTCATTATATTAAAGAAAAAGTGATTTTAGTCACAAGGTGAGCGTTCCATGGATGAGTGAGCATCAGAAAACAAGCTTAGTCTGAGCTGGTACCTTGGAAAAGCAACTTCTAAAAGCAATCAGTGATTAATTACCCCGGGCACTTGGGAAGGTCATTAAAGTGTTCCCTGCATTAGCAACTAAAGAACGGTCCCAGCTCAGAGATGGGGATGGAAATCTCCCAGGTGTTTCCAAACAAACAAAAATCATTCCTGCGTTTGGTGTGGGGAGTTCAGAGGGGCCAAAAGCCCAAAAAACAGCAAAGCTTTCCAAACCCTCCCACGGCTCTCAGGCGCTGCATTCACCCTAAAAATATTTCAGGATTCCAAGGGGGCTGAAAGTGAATTTGGTGGTTTTGTGCCACTCCAGCAGTTCCAAGCCTGCACCCTCCTATCTTGTGCCCACCTGGCACTGCCTGGCACAGGGAGCCCCGGGAATAAATAAATCAATCCAATAAATCTCCCGTGGAATCCTAGCTGGGTGCTGGAATCTGAACTGTCAAAAACTCCCAGGACTGTGGGCCTGTAAGCCAAAGCTCAGAATCAAACACAGGATTTGCTCTGAGACTTTGGAAAAGGCTCCCAAACTGAGGTGCTAAAGCGAGAATTTACAGTGGATTATTTTAATGGAGAATCATAGGGGATTTATAGTTTGAAGCAGAGACACGTTGAGCTAAGTGGAGGGAAGTTTAGAGTTTAAGATATAGAAAAAATTAAAGTAGTTCCAGAAGAAAACAAGAAGTTTAGAATGCAGTGCTGTAGGTTTGTGTGTCATGACAGGATTGGCTAAGAAAGCTCACACTGCAGCATGGCTCCATAAGACAAAATGTTTAAGGATTGGGTCAAAAACATAAAAATCTTTGTTGGCAGTGTTTTATTTGTCAGTAAACCTTTAAAAGGTCTTGTAACTAGAAGTCTTGAGACTTTCTGAGCCATGCAGTGGAGATGTGAGCCAAACTCACCTTCCTGCCTATCTGGAAGATAAGAAAAATAAATTACATAATCTAAAAAAATTCATCTCGGATTCCTTCCAAAATTCCTCCCAGCTGAGGGGATCAGTTTGTGAAATGGCTGAGGAGGGGTCGTGGGGAGCCCAGGGGGTTTATCTGCTGGGTTTGGTGCTGCTTTACCGAGATCAGCTGGATTTTGGTTCATCTACAGAGATCAGGACTGGAGCAAGCAGCCAGCTGGGGTTGGCTGTTCATGATGCTCAGGTGGGGTGGACACTGTGGCTGAAGGAAGGAAGCAGCTCTCTGGAATCGAGGCATTTCCCTTGCAGACTCAGCAAGGTCACTGTGAATTAGCAATGTGCACTCAAATATTCAATCACTGTCCCAAGTGAAGAGGGCAGGTGTGGTGAAAACACGGGTGGAGAACAGGGCTGGAGTTCTGGGCTCAAGGTTCCTTTTTGCCTTCCCTCAGCCTCCACCCGTGCCTGCCCTGGCAGTGAGAAGAGGCACAGGAACTTCATTTCTCCAGGCTAAAAGTGACTCTTGGAGCACCTTTGGTGTGCTTAGCTTGGAAAAACATCCTGTCCCCAGCCCATCACTCCATCCTCCATAAAGTGCTGCCAAAATCCCAACAGTGCAGCAGCCCGGGGAGCTCACCTTGAGATGGAGAGGAATTTTACCTGAAGAACCAAATTTGGTGTCTTTGTGCCACCCCAGATCACAGAGGAAAGACTCACCTGAAACACAAAAAAAAGGCACAAAATCCAGAATGGTTCTGCTCAGCCAAGGTGTCTCTTGCATGTCTGTGATAGAGGGGAGATGGATTCAGCTACTTGGGTTTTTAAATGAAACAGGGCAGTTATTCTCATGATAATCTCGATTTTGAAACAAAAATAAATATTAATTACTTTGTGATTAGTGCAAACTGTCCTCTATTTTTTCTGCTTGGTCACAGGCGAGCACCACTCTGTCTAAAATTCAGGCCCCACACCTCCTTTCAGTAGGATTTGGTTGTGGTGATTACTGAGTTATGTTTAGAAGTAATCCGTGATCTGAAAGAAATTCAGTCAAAGTGGAGAGGCAAAACTAAAAGAAAATGTAGTTACAAGGCAGAATGTGTCTAAAGCTGTGTCACCTTGCAGGCAAACAGATTGCAATGTCACAGGAAGCTCTCATCTGGCCATGCATCACAGCAGGGCTCTTTAAACAGTTCTCCTTCCTTTAAAATGTT
Organism: Motacilla alba alba; assembly: GCF_015832195.1. NCBI lineage: Eukaryota > Metazoa > Chordata > Aves > Passeriformes > Motacillidae > Motacilla > Motacilla alba. The sequence goes on along the minus strand of NC_052030.1, from coordinate 12,585,468 downwards.
GATTGGAACTGGCAAAAAGAGAGAAGGGAATTTTTTTCCCACTGAATGTATGTAAACAAGTTGGTGTCTAATTCCGTTTGTACCTCTGACACTTGAAAGAGGCCAACTGGGCAGATTTTCCTCAGGTAAAACTCCCAAATAAATCAGTGCATGGCAGGCCCAGGGACAGGGGAGGGAATGAAACTGAGATCCTCTGGGCTACAGAATATATGAATTCCTTTTAATGAGATTTTGATTACCAGCAGTGGTGCCTTGCAGCAAAAACTCCAGCAATGATCTCTAATGTGTTATTTTGCAGGAGAAATTCCAACACGATAATGTTAATCCAATGAATGTCCATTTAGGCTGGCTAATGATGGAACACTGGGTATTACACAGAGCTCACCACGAGCATGAGGAGGGATGTCCTTTATGGCATTGCATAAAAAGAAATCAGCTTCATCAAGAATGCAGTTACTCACTTGGAAACCTTCTCATTTACTGAGTCTCAGGCATCATGGGGGATCAAAAACTGATATAATGAGATCATTTCCCCCAAGTAAAAATGCAATATGTGATTAGCCACTATTGACTATTACACCAAATGAAAAGGAGTTCAATCCCACATCCATATCCTCTCACATGCTGGAGTCTGCTGTAGAAAGAGGCCTATAAACATAATTTTTTTGACTGGAGGATCCAAGTTCTTTCATTACAGAGACTTATTTTCAAGGGAAAGTGGTGTCATTATGGAGTACTGACAGCTTTTTCTGAGAGGAATGCAAAACTTCCAAATCAAGCCCCAAAATGTGCCAATTCCCAAGGAGTTTATCACACCATTTCCATAAATTGGAGCACAAAAAAAAAAAAAAAAAAGCCTGAGCTGCCTTTCATTGCTGATGTTGCATTTCCCATCTGGCTGCAGGTGATTTGGGGCGCTGTGCTTTGGGGTGGCTGTGAACTGAAGCAAAGCCCCCACCCCCAGGCTGGCTGTGCGGGGTAAAACGTGCAGGGACAGAAGGAGGAATCACCTGAATTCCCTGACCCAAATCCTGTCCCAAGAGGTGCTGACCCAAAGCTCAGAGCTGCTAGCAGAACATGCAGGGTCATCCTCCAGGCTGGAAATCCCAGTTCTGGGGCTGGAGCTCTGCTCCCTCCTGCTCATCCCCCTGTTTCCCCACAGCAGCACAACGAGGGGCCAGCGCTGCTTCCTCCTGCCCACCCCAGCAGAGGATCAGGGAGAAAACCATTTCTCTCCTGCCTCTGCCATTCAGAACAGAGGATGAAGGATCCAGGGATCTGGAGCAGGTCTTGCAAGGAAAGTCTGCAACAAGGTAGAGCAATTTAGCTCTTTTTTAAAATAATTTTTTGCTTTTTTTTACAACCCTCTCAAGCTGAATGAAGTGAACAGAGGGGAAAGCTGCACATCTGCCACGAGTGAATAAAAATAGAAGGAGCTGGCATCTGACGTGCCTGCAGCCAGAGGCTGGGACAGGCCAAGGTGTGTCTGCACCCTGGGGGTGTGCGTGACACCCTGATCTCTGCTCTTCCATCTGTCCCCTGGCACAGGGAGAGGAGTGGCTTCCCCAGGGTGGCTGCAGCCTTTATTACCTTGAGTGTTGTGTCCAGCTCTGGCCCCTCAGTTTAGGAGGGACGTTGAGAGGCTCGAGCGTGTCCAGAGGAGGCAACGAGGCTGGAGAGGGGCTGGGAACACAAACCCTGTGAGGAATGACTGAGGGAGATGGGGGTGCTCAGCCTGGAAAAAAGGAGACTCAGAGGTGACCTTGTCACTCTCTGCAGCTCCTGAAGGGTGGCTGTGCTGAGCTGGGGGGACTCAGAGGTGACCTTGTCACTCTCTGCAGCTCCTGAAGGGTGGCTGTGCTGAGCTGGGGTCGGTCTCTTTCTTTGGGCAACACAGACAGAACAAGAGGACACAGTCTCAGGCTGTGCCAAGGGAGATCCAGGCTGGAATTGAGGAGGAAGTTTTTCACAGAAAGAGTGGTCAAACACTGGAATCATCTGCCCGGGGAGGTGGTGGAGTCACCATCCCTGGATTTGTTTAAAAACAGACTGGATGTGGCACTGGGTGCCATGATCTGGTTGAGGTGCTAGAACATGGCTTGGACTCGATGATCTCAAAGGTCTCTTCCAAGCTAGAAACTCTGGGATTGTGATTCTGTGATTCTGCAGCAATTGCTCCATGGCCAGGGCCTTTGGAGAAATACCTGCTGCTTTTCTGATTTCCTCTGCGAGGGTTTAGCTGCTGGGGATGAGGGGAGCTGGCAGAGCCCTGGGAGTGCTCCTGTGCAGAGCCAGAAGTGGGAACTGCTGCTCTGCTTGTTCACTGAGGCTCAGACACAAAACCCCACCTGCATCCTGCAGCCCAAACCCTCACAAACACCTTCTGCCTCAGCTCAGGGACGTGGCTGTGGCCCCTGGATGGAGGGGCACTCAGAGATGTGGAAACACCACTCCTGGATAAATTAAAAACAAAAAGAAGGCAAAGGAGAGCTTTGGTTCTGTAGGCAGGGAATGCAGGAGGAATGAGAGGAGCACTGGGCCAGGCAGGAGATGCTGCAGGACACCAGAGGAGCCCCCAGGGTCTGTGAGCACTGGAATAGAGGACAGCAGTGCTGGGACAGTGCCCAGGACATTCACTGCTCCCCCTGAGAGGGGAGCCCTGCTCTGGAGGTCAGCTTTGGGTGTCCCCCCAGGCTCTGCCGTTGCTGTTAATTCCACTTTGCAGCACTCTCTGAGCTCTCAGCTGCTTTCTGCTGAGTTTTTCACACCTGCAGCTGGTTTTGGCTGCAGAATCCTTGAGTGGGGTCACACCTGCCAAGAGCAAGGCCAGGGCAATGAGCAGGCAGGTGTGGAGATGGGAATTAGGGACAGAAGGGGAGCTGGGTCCTGCCTTGGCAGCTGGAAACGTCTGGGTGAGACGTGGGTGATAAATGAGGGTGGTTTGGGGTGCTGGGCTCCGGGCATTTTGCCTTTTCTGGGCTCCCAGGAGCCCCAAAGGCTGGAATTGTGCATGGGGTGGCACTCACTGGCAACGGCAGCTGATGTTTTTATGATATAATTAAACAGCAATTACTTCCCTTCCTTCCTTCCTTCCTCTTCTGTCTTCCTAGAGCGAGCTGTGAATAGAGCATGGTGAGATCTATTCTTGGTGAAACTCTACAGTTGTGCTTATTATTTTAGCAGACACTTTCTCTGCATGATTCCAAAGTAGGAAACTCAACAGCACATGTTTGAGGCTCCCAAAATATTTATTATTATAATATTTATATATATATATATATAAAATGTATATATAATATTGTAATAATAAATATTATATAATAATTATATAATATATTATATAATTAATATTATTAAATAATATTATTATTCTATTATCCATTGTTTATTAATGTAAAATCATTATTTATTTTTAATTTATTCTTTATTATTTTTATATATTTAATATTATTATATTTATTATAATAATAAATAATAATTATTATTATAAGTGTGGATATGTATATATGAAAGGAACAGGAAAAACATCCTCAGGGCCCCTGGAGCAGAGCCAGCTTTCTGGAAGGGCCTGTCCCACGCTGATACTCCAACAAAGCCACCTTTGGTTTGTGGCTGCACAGCTGGAAGGGCAAAGGGAGGAAACAGAGCCCTTGAACATCTGCTCGGGGTTTTGTTCATCCCTAGCACTGAAAATTCCCAGTGGCTCCTCCAGAGGGAAGATGGTTGGTAGTTCTTCTCTCAGCTCAGCCCTGAGTGCTGAGTGAACTCTTATTTTCTAAACTGGGCCTCACTGGCACGTGGGGAGGAAGGAAGAAAAGCATTTCAGTTCAGTCTCTGAAGGAAAAATGTCTGTGCCACGACTCAAAAACACGACTGTCCTGGACAGGTTTAGTGAATGTGAGAAGAAACTTTTCTTTTTGGTCCTTTAAACATTCTTGTTTCATGTCTGAAAGGGGTTTTTGTAGCGTTTGCCTTTCTATCCAAGCATTGGTTCCCTGTGGCTTTTGAGCTGAGCAGCATTTCAGGGGAGCCTTGGCTGTGGCCCTGTGTGTCCCTGAGGATTTGGGATTTCTCTGCCCCACTGAAATTCCTGCCCCTGTGCACCAGCAGAGTCAAAGGGCTTGGGTGCATCTGTGAATTTATTTTATTTGGCTGCCCAGGTTGGGCTCTGTGTGTCCCTGAGGATTTGGGATTTCTCTGCCCCACTGAAATTCCTGCCCCTGTGCACCAGCAGAGTCAAAGGGCTTGGGTGCATCTGTGAATTTATTGTATTGACTGCACAGGTTGGGCTCTGTGTGTCCCTGAGGATCTGGGATTTCTCTGCCCCACTGAAATTCCTGCCCCTGTGCACCAGCAGCATCAAAGGGCTTGGGTGCATCTGTGAGTTCATTTTACTGGCTGCCCAGGTTGGTGGGAGTGGCGGTGGAACAGCAGCAGGACAGTGCTCCCAGCTCTCATCACACCTTCAGTCAGAGCGAGCAGAAATAAACAGAGTGGGGATTGTTCAATCAGACAGGGCTGAGCGCTGCTAATCCAGCACTAAGATTCCTCATTCTTTAATGACAGTCACACGCTGCAGGTACCATGGATACATCTCATTACAGCTGGGACAAATCCATTTGTTTGCTCTGCTGTAATTTACCAAATTGGCAGATTCCAGTGGAGGACAGAAATTATAGGTTGGGCAGACGTGCTGTTTATGGCATTGTCCATGGAAATGCAAAGTGCAGCAGAATGAAAATGGGACAATTTTTAGCCTGGTGGAAACGATGAAATTCAGGGTGAAAATGACTGATTTAAACTCTTCTTTAAGGAAATTGAAACTTTTTTCCTCATCAAGGTTTTGTTTTGAGAAGCTTTCCTTCGCTGATGCTTTCTTGCCTTTTCTTTAACAATAAAAAAGGAGTAAATGAAAGCTGGAGCCAAAATAATTTCAGGGGAAAATGTTAAAATTTCACTGGAATACTTTTGGAAGAAGCATTTTGGCATTTTCAAAAATAACTTAAATGTGAAATTTGGCAGAACACTTGAAATTTCCCATCACTGTTATGGTGGAATCAGCGTGTTAATTCTCTGTACAATTCTTATTAAAAATTTTGACTGGCCAGGTTTGATTTTGTCGAAATACGAAGAGAAAGATACAAATACAAAATGATGTCATCCCCTCTGAGACTTCCTTGCTTTTCTAACCCTTCCAGACTTGGTATTTAACTTCCATTTCCCTGCTTCCCCCTCACCCACAGCTGCAGTTTGGCACCAGGAGGAGGAAAAAAAAAAATTAAATTAAAAATGTAGGGGAGATAAAACTTGTAAAATCCGTTGATGGAAATGGTTAGAATCCCGAGAATAACTCGGCACAGAACGCTCCTGAGCGCAGGAAGCAGGATCCAAGGGGAGCAGTGGCAGGTGCTGGGATCAGAGCAGGGATGGAACGCTGCAGGAGCTCCGGGGAGCCGAGGGCACGGGGGGAACATGAAAGGAGTGGAACGGGCAGAGCTTGGCTGACAGACACAGAGCAGCACACGAGTGTTTGAAGGATGGAAGCACCACAGAGGCAGTGGCATTCTGAATGCTAAAAAAGGGATTTTTCATGAAGTAATGGCCGTGGCTTCACGCAGCACTTGAGGAAAATGGGAGAGCCCCCAGCTCTGAAGCACCATGGGAGGAGCTTTTCACTTCTGTTTTCTGGCAGGTTGAATGCTCTGGATGTCGTTTGTTGCTCAGTTTTGGGGGAAAACAAATGGGGCTGCCACATCAATCAGCTTTTTAATTATTTTTTTATTGTGGACTCTGTGCCTCCATTAATTCCAAAGAAAGCCATTTGGGGGGGAAGACCCAAAAGACTCTCAGACAATCCTTTATCTTCAGCAGGGCAGCACTGAACCCCTCCTGGAGGAGCTGCACTGGAGATGCACAGGAGCACCTGAATGACAGGATTTACCTTGGGGTGGAGATGGAAACAACCCCCCTCAGCCCTGTTCAGCAGGGAGAACACACCAGCAGCACCTTTTGAGCTGAAGGGGTCCTCCCAAGCCTCGAGGACTTGGCCTTAAACTGAGATCAGCATAATCTGCACTCTGTAGAGTTTCCAGGGACGGGTTAATCCCCCCGACACGGTTATTCTGTTTATTGAGCCATCCATAAAACCAGAGAAAGCCCTGAATGTCCTGCTGGACTTGTTTTCGTTGTCAGAAGTGTTGCATCTGATTTTTGTGTGTATGATGGACGTGCAGCTCCTCCAGGAACAGCTCCTTTTAGCAGGACGTTTTCAGAGGCTGGATAAGAGGAAAACTTGCATGACTTCAATGGTTGAATTGGTAACAATTTGGCAACTGAAGGAGAACAGCACTTCACTGTGAAAACGCTTCTGTAACCATTAGCAACTCTGATTTGGTGTCAGGATTAACTGTTGCTTAAAATTGGAATGGCTTGTCCTTGGAGATGCTGGTAATAGATAGCAGGTGTCTCTGGGGGCCAACCATGCCTGTCTCCACGCTGTGCCTGCTTTAGAGGTGCATTGTCACAGGCATATTTTATGGAAATCCTTTTGCCAGGATTTTCTTTCCTTGGGAAGCTGAGAAGCCTTGGGAATTCAATGTAAACGATAACTCTCTGCTGCTGTGGGATGCAACAGGTGCATCTGGGATTGCTCTCATGTGGTTGTTTCTAATTGATGGCAAATCACAGCCCAGCTGTCCCAACTGTCTCTAGGAGTCACAAGACTTTGTTATTCATTCCATTCTATTCTTGTCTAACCATCTAATGATTCCTTTCTCTCTGTTCTTTTAGTATAGCTTTAGTTTAGCAGTTTTAATATAATTTATATGATACTGTAATAAATCAACCTTCTAGAAAATGAAGTCAAGATTCTCGTCTCTTCCCTTGTCCCAGCTACCCTGCAAAAACCACAGTGCGTTTCTCTGACGTGGTGAATACTGCACACACAAAACCTGCAGCAGGAGAGAGACAGAGAGACAGAAATACAAACAAACACCTGATCCTGCACTGAGTGTCCCAGGCACTGACAGAACAGGGGGCTCATTACTGAGGATGGTTTGATGGAGGTGCAAACTGCCTGAAGTCCCCCGGGGAGCCCCAGGAGAGAGGGATGAGTGGAAACTGGGGGAATGGGGATTCAAGGAAAAGGCAAATCCCCACAGGCACGCAGCAGAAATGCAGCTCTGTCGCCAGACTTGTGCAGCGTTCCATGGAAGGGGCTGGTTCCTTCAGGGGGAGCCAGGAAGGTTTTGCCACTAAATTCACCGGGAGCAGAATTTGCTGCATTTACAGTTCAGGGCAGGGCTCCCACCCAAAGGATAAAGCAGCAAATTCAAGAACTGCTGGGAGCAGGGCTGCAGGAAAACGGGAGTTCCTCTGTGTGGAGGGGAACACTCCTGGAACCAGAAGCAGCAGGGGCTGGCTCAAGGAGCTCTGGCACTGCAGTCCTTGAGATTTCTCTTTTTCTTTCGTGGAGCACAGAAAAGCTGAGAGTGCGGAAGCAGTTGGGCAAGGAGACCAACTTAATGAAAAATTATTTGCCACAGATAAGACTTCGAGTCCTTTTCATTAGTGTGTCTGCAGCTATCCTATCTCTTCTTAACAGAAGTCTCTCACCTCCTTAACTTTCACTGGGAAATAATTTTTTTGGAGGAGAGGCAGCTTTTCAAAATGAACTTAGGACAAAGATTTTAGTTTTTAATGCCCCAGCTTCCCCATTGAGCAGCTGAGGACATAATTTGTTTGCTAAAAGCTATATTTTCCTCCTTGAAAATTGAGTGTTTGGCTTCATTTTGGCTGGTGTTTTCATCCACAAGTGGAAAGACTTCCACTGGAAGCTTTAGGGACAAAACCAGAAGTATTTAGAAGTTCTCTTGGAAAATGGTATGGGTGGCTTGGCCAGGAGTCTTATAATGCAATTAAGACAACTTGTTCAGGCAGAGAATTATAAATGCTGATCCCTTCATGGTTGTGTTGAATAGCTGTGATATTGTCCTGAGGTCAGTGGTGGAGTTTCAGCTGAATGTTTACTTCCACCCTTCACATTTTTTTCAGAATGAAACTTTCCAGAAATAGAGAGAGATGTCTAAAACATGTTCTCTTTAAAACTCTATATATAACACACATGGAAGTGTATTTATAGCCTTACAAACGCATCTGGAAATAACTATTGTCCTGAAAACAGCCTGATTTTGATTTATTCGGGGTGCCTAATAACCAGGCAGATGCATCCACACCCTGTTGGGAAAGCACCAGGAATTTATCCAATCTATCATCTGCCCTTGCCAGGCTGAGACAAGGGCGAGCTGGGGTGGAAATAGGTGTGGACCTTGAAGCTACCTGTCCTTATTTCTGTGGGTCAGGACAAATCCAGGGGGAGAAGCACCTTCCTGGCAGGTCTGGTGTTCGTGGAGCCAAAATTCCCCTGTGCCTGAGCAATAATTGTGGCCATGGGAGCAGAAACAGCAATGGGAGCTGGGGGGGACCAGGGAGCTGCCAGCAGGAGAGAGAGGGGGCAAAGGAAGCAGAACATCTGCCCCAGTGTCACCTGCAGGGGCAGAAAAGGAGAAGGGATCTCGTTTCCTGCAGCAGGGCACCCAAACTTCATCATGCACAAAGTGATGGAAGTGTGGGAAAGGGGAAAGGAAAAGGGATGGTGCTCTTGGTGATGTTGCTGGAAACGTCTGGCCGGTGTTCCCTATGGGAAGGTCACGGCTCAGGGCCTGGATTAGTGGCTGAACAAAGGCAGGGACCCTTGGTTCCTCCTCTCAGCTCTGCTTCCAACCAGCTGAGCGTGTTTGCCCCAATGTTTGGTGTTCTTTCACTTTTTACTTTCACCTGCCTTGTGTTAGTCCCTCGGGGAGGGGTTGATTCAGGTGGCCTCAGCCTTGGCTGGGCCTGGAAAGTGTTTTTCTAAGACAAAAAATAGCTCATCATTAAGAAATCTGAGGAAATGATGTGGTAAAATTACTTACCCTGAAAGATCTGTCCAAATATCAGGGTAATATGGACAAGTGAGATAAAACTTTTTCAGAGCATGGGATAGATTTTTGGGAAGGGAAGGAAAGGGTTTTGCTGAAGTCCTGTTTTCCATCCTGTAACTCCACAGCTGGCAGGAGCTTGGCCATCAGTCTCATGAGATGATGGAAAAAAGAGTCACAGGTATGGCCAGCTGCAACCTGTGAAGTGAAATCCTTAAATAAACCTGTGAAGTGAAATTCTTAAAAAAAACTTTGGATTATGAAATTTACCACAGATTCTCCTTTTTTTTTTTTTTTTTTTCCCCTTTAGGGGTTTTATTACCTGGGAACCCTAAAGGGGGACAGAGTTTCTGGTGCAGATGAGAAGCAAGGATTGAAATTCCAGTGGTTTCCTGCAAGCTGAAGGCTCTGCAGTGTGACTCCAGCCCGTGGTGAGCCAGCGCAGCCCAGGGTGAGTTCTGCATCTTCCCAGGCCAGCACGTGGTGCCTTCTTAACCATCCAAGCTATTAGCAAAATAAGAAGGAAAGAAAAGTTTAAGTTATGAAAGAAAATGGGCTTTGGATTCCTATTAATGATAAAATTAATTTTATACCCAGACCATTGGACAATGGCCCCCTGGAGAACAATGAAGAGAGTGAGAATCCCGCAGACAGTGAATGTTGAAAGCTGCATAATAGTCTTATCATTTCTGTACAGCCTTGCTTGAGACAGCTGTAATTAATTACAAGAAAATGACAAATGGTCAAGGCTGTGCTGAAGGCAGTGGCCCTGGTACTTGACATTGTAATGCAACTGGGGAAAAGCTTGTCAAATCAAGGTTGTGTTAATTTATTAGGCAGCCATTTGTGTCAAGTCGAATAAAAGGGAGAAAAAAATAAGAGGTGAAAAGCTACTGCAAATATGAAGCATTTGGGTGGGTTTTCATCCACTGTAGGTTTTTAGAATGCAGTAATTTCATTCATCTGACTTCTGCTTCCTTGTCCCTCACACAGCGAGCCACTGCTGGAAATCCAGCCAGCAGTTTTAGGTTCTTGTACCCTACAGAGGCAGATCTCACTTTGGGCTTCCACTCCAACAAACCACAGGTCTTTCCCACTCTGTCTCGTTCAGCTCCTGTCAAAAGCTGTTTCAAAATTCTCCCCTCATCTACTGGGAGCCCTCATTCCCAGCAGCAGAGTCCTGTGGTGAAACTCTTGGGTTTCACCAGGGAAAAAGGAATTTCAGCTCAGGGAAAGGAATTTCAGCTCAGGAAAAGGGAATTTCAGCTCAGGGAAGGGGGATTTCAGTCCTGGCTGGGCTCCTGACTTCTTGTGTGCATTTTGCTTTCTTCTGTCTTGCTTCTTCCAGCCATAATTCCTAGAAACACAACTTTCTTTTAGCCCTTCAGGTCCCAACAGTGCTTTCAACAGAGTTCAACCTAAGCAAAAGATTAATATCTGCAAGTAAACTGAAACTTGCTGTTTGCTTCCAGCATCAGACACTGCCCAAATGGGTTTGTGCAGGAAATGGGCCCTAAAAAGCTCCAAACGACATCCTGGTGTCAGGAAAATGAATCCACAACCATCAGAGGTTGATGTCCAAAAAGGAGACAGAGGAGTCCTTTGACTTTATTGGAATAAAGGGAGAGGCCATGGGGCATTCCTCTGGGATCTCTCCAATTTTTGGAGGCCACAACCTCCCTTTTTATCCCAATTTCCCAGCCACATTTCCCTTCTCTCTTTCCCCATTTCTCAGGTACTTGAGAGGTTCAGACTTCCCAGAACACCTGATCCCAAAGATTCCCCTCTAATGTACAACCCTCCCTTTTCATTTTTAATTCTCATGGAATTCTCGTGGCTGTCACAGGGTGTGAGGGTGGCTGTCCCCAGGTGTGGCTGTCAGAGGGTGTGAGGGTGGCTGTCCCCAGGTGTGGCTGTCACAGGGCGTGAGGGTGGCTGTCCCCAGGTGTGGCTGTCCCCAGGTGTGGCTGTCACAGGGTGTGAGGGTGGCTGTCACCAGCCCCTCACTCCTGCTTGCATTCATTAAATTCCGCCTGCAACTGAAATAACCCCTCCTCCAAAAATCAGGACTTTTTCTGCCTGATCAGTTGATTGCTGAGACGTGTGTGGTTTTGCAGCGCGGGTCTGATCAGAGGCACCTCTGGCTGAATGTGAAGCGTTCGTCTGCTGAGATGCAGCTCTGAGCAGGGCTACAAATCTGTTTACATCCAGATGTCTAATGGATGCTTGGCATTTGAAAATTGTTGGAGGTGTGAATTGCCAATTTCATATCCTTGTGCCAGTCTTTGTGTTCAGAGGATTCATCTCCCACGTAAACATGGCCTGGTTTGAGGGGCTGTATTTTACATATTTATGTGGGTTTATATCTATATCTATATCTATATCTATATCTATATCTATATCTATATCTATCTATATCTATCTATATATCTATATCTATATCTATATCTATATTTTTATTAAATTATATATCTTTATATAGTGTTTATATTTTATAAGATATAAACATATAATATATAAATATATAAAATTATATATAATATATATAATATATATTATATGTCATATAAAATATAAAAATATACAATTATATATAATGGATATATATTTAATATATAATATATAATATATAATATATGTAGTATAAAATATAAAAATATACAATTTTATATAATGGATATATATTTAATATATAATATATAATATATATTATATATTATATGTAGCATAAAATATAAAAATATACAATTATATATAATAGATATATATTTAATATATAATAAGTATATGATAAAAATTATAAATATAAAATATATACATCAGTGCTATACTAATGTATTTATCTATTTATAAATAGGTTAATATATTTTATATATTTATATATAAATAGATAGATAAATATGTTATAATATATGTTATGTATATTTATATATAATATATCTTATTTTATATATTATATATAATAATATTTTTATAGAGCTATATTTATCTCTTCCATAAATGTGTGTGCTATGGTGCTGGTGGCTGAAGGCTGTGTGTGGGTTGCTCGGGGCAAACCAAGCAGGATGACCTGGTGGTGAAAGGGCAGGGATGGTAAGCAGGGCACTCACTCTGCACAGGGATATCAGCCCGGCTGGGAGAGGCACCTCCACCCCAGGGCTGCCCCTGACCAGCTGCACACCTGCGCTGAGGCTGGCTCCCTCAGCCCACCTTCTCTGGCTGAAGAAGATCAGTCTGTGGTTTTATTTTGCTGTTGCTGAGGCTCAAGACACGGAGATGTGTCTGAAGTCTTTCAGTGCCACCCGTGGCAAGTGCTTCAAAAGGGAAGGGAACAAGCAGATGGCTCTCATTAGCACCAGAGCGCTTTAATCTTTTGCACGTTTTAAATTTCATTTTCCTTTCAGGGTTTGCGAGTAAATTGGTACAAAATTAAGGCTTCACCGGAGCAATTGAATTTCACACATTTCAATCCATGAAAGGAGAGGTGGACTCTGTCCAAGTGGTGACAGCTGATGTGATCCTGGCCCCACGGTCATCCCTGGTGATCCAGGAGTGCGTGGAATGCAGCCAGGCACCAACATCTGCAGCAAACCCCAACTCCCAGTCACCTGCTGGGGTGGAGTTAGAGACAGAAATGAGACCAGATATATTCTTGTTTGTGCAATGAAAGAAGTTTTTTATATTTTTTATATATATTATATATATATTTTATATATATATATATATAATATTTATCTTTATTTTTAATATTTTATATATATTATTTATATATTTATTTTATATATTTATTTTTATAATATATATTATATATTTCATTATTTAATTATATATTTTATTTATATATTTTTATTTTTATATTTTATATATTTTTATATATATTCTCTGGTACCACATGAGGATGAAGGGGCCCCCAGCACCTGAGCACAGTTTCTGCAGGTGGTGCTGGGGTATAGCTCCAGATTTTTGACTCCAAAGCTGCCCTTGGCCAGGTGAACAGGGCATCAAAAACGTGCTTTTTGCAGGAGCAGGAGCAGTGCATCCCCCTGGTGCCCTGGGCAAGGAAAGGAGCCAGCTCAGGGGGGTGACAGTGACAGCCACAGGGCCACAGCCCTTCAGATTGCTCTAGAAAAGTTAATAATACTTAATTTATTTTTTTAAAGGGCTTGTGTTGAACCTGTGCTCACGTTCAGCCCGAAGTGGCATTCAGCTGTTAGGGCTGCTGCAGAAATTGCACTTCAGACAGCATTTGTCACACGAGTGGCTCCCTGAGAACAGGGGTGGCAGGCCAGGGAGGCAATGAGCAGAGCTCAGCAGTGCCTCTCTGTCAAAATCCCAGTCCTTCCTCTTCCCCAGCAGTTGTGACCTTCAGGAAACAGTTCCCCTCCCGTGCAGGGCTTGCCCCTGCCTTTCTCCCAGCCTGGCACTAAGCAGTGCCCTGCAGCCCTGTAACTTGATGGGCCCACCTTTGTGCTGTGTCCTTTCCTGTCCCACCTTTGTGCTGTGTCCTTTCCCAGCCCACCTTTGTGCTCTGTCCTTTCCCAGCCCACCTTTGTGCTGTGTCCTTTCCTGTTCCACCTTTGTGCTGTCTCCTTTCCTGTCCCACCTTTGTGCTGTGTCCTTTCCCAGCCCACCTTTGTGCTCTGTCCTTTCCCAGCCCACCTTTGTGCTGTGTCCTTTCCTGTCCCACCTTTGTGCTGTGTCCCTTCCCAGCCCACCTTTGTGCTCTGTCCTTTCCCAGCCCACCTTTGTGCTGTGTCCTTTCCCAGCCCACCTTTGTGCTGTGTCCTTTCCTGTCCCACCTTTGTGCTGTGTCCTTTCCCAGCCCACCTTTGTGCTGTGTCCTTTCCCAGCCCACCTTTGTGCTGTGTCCTTTCCTGTCCCACCTTTGTGCTGTCTCCTTTCCTGTCCCACCTTTTTGCTGTCTCCTTTCCTGTCCCACCTTTGTGCTGTGTCCTTTCCTGTCCCACCTTTGTGCTCTGTCCTTTCCTGTCCCACCTTTGTGCTGTGTCCTTTCCCAGCCCCCTCGGAGCACCAGCTCTGCTTTGTGCTGGAGGCTGTGATTACCCTCTGCAGATGGAAATGTTCTGTTGCCTCAGTCAGAGGCGTTCACTCCGTCCAGAGAAGTTATTGTTTGGAGGCCGAAATGTCTCCAGTTCATATCCTGGCTCTTGTTTCCATTATTGTGTGTGTGTGGTATTAATTTCTGTCTTTGAGGGAAGCAGAAATCCATCCAGTGCCATGAGAAGAGGGCAGAAATGAAAGGGAATGTCTGAGGACATCTCTCCTGGCATAGCTTTTCATCTTGGCAACAGCACATGCTGAGGGGCTCCATTTAAATTCATTAAAAACTTCTTTAAAATGTTGGGAGGTGTCCCAAATTCTATCTGGGATAACTTAGTTTTCTTCACTAGGACAGGGCTAGTGTTTACCCCTTGTTTACCTATTTTAAAAAAAAAATAAATGAGATAATATCAGGGAACCCAAAAACCCACCATGGTGCACATAAGATATGAGAGAATTAACTTGCTCTGGTGGGGCCTCTTCTAGAGGTTTCATCCAAACAGAAACAGAATTTTGCTGCAGGAGCTGTTAAACAGGAACCGGGAAAGAGTCAAGGCAAGTTCCAAAAGAGCTGCCATGATTTATATCCACTTAGGGAAATGCATTACAGTCATCATTGCCTTTTACCTCAGCCATGGTGTAGAAAATTACCTTCCACCGTCACAATTTATAAAATACTCTTGGAATGTTTATCAGCAGCGCACGATCATAACAAGAGCAGCAAATGGCAGGATTCTTTTAACAGCTCTTCAGGAGACTCAAGAAATCTGCACTAGAGGTAGCCAGTAATTGGCAGAGATGGGAAAAAATTGGAATAAAGTTGTTGAAGTTACTCTCTCCTAATAAAAACTCCATTAGATGAGGAACTCGAAACTTCCTGCAGAGGGTAACGCCTGTCAAGTAGGTGTGAACACTCGAGAGAAGTGTGAGACAGGTCCCAGCCCTGCTCAGATTGCCAGACTGAGCAGCTGCAGACGCTCAGCAGTCCAGTCCCCGCTCTTCCCTGAGCAGACCCCCCTTGCCATCCCTCAGCCCTACTGGGAAAAAGATTTCCCCATTTTGTTCCCCCCAGTAACTTTTGCGCTTACGAGTTTGCAAATTTGGCCTCGAAAGTTCCAGCTCTGCAATACCAACCTTGTTTGGCATCCTTCAGCCACCCCCAGCCCCTCTGAGCTGCGTTAGTGCTCAGCTGTCAGCGAGCCAGAGCCCGGGCTGGGGGCAGAGAGCACCCCTGGCCACCCTCCCCTGCTCTGGGACAGCAGCCAGGTAATTTATTTCAAGTACAACTATTTCAGCCAGCTGCACGGTGGCACTTGGCTGCCCTTGCAGGGCCTCCTTGGCATTTGCTTTAGCCGTGGGTGAGTTAAGCATTCCGAGTGTGTGGAGGTAGCTGCTATCCCTAAGGCTGTACATGGAATTAAGATATCCAACACCCTGGCAACAAGGAATTCAGCACAGGAGGCTCAGCCAGCCCAGCCTGACCCTTCCTGCTCAGCCAGAGCCTTTGTGCTGCTGCTGGAGTGCACAATGTGTGCTGGTGGCACAAATGCCTGGCCACCCCCAGCTCCCAGCTCAGGCTGGAGCAGCTGCCTGAATATTCTCTGTTCTTCCTTGCTCTGTGCAAGGACAGGGCCAGAGGAAGCAAAGATTCCTGTTCTGGAATTATGGGAATATTCTCTGTTCTCCCTTGCTCTGTGCATGGACAGGGTCAGAGGAAGCAAAGATTCCTGTTCTGGAATTATGGGAATATTCTCTGTTCTCCCTTGCTCTGTGCATGGACAGGGTCAGAGGAAGCAAAGATTCCTGTTTTATAATTATGGGAATATTCTCTGTTCTCTCTTGCTCTGTGCAAGGACAGGGCCAGAGGAAGCAAAGATTCCTGTTCTGGAATTATGGGAATATTCTCTGTTCTCCCTTGCTCTGTGCAAGGACAGGGCCAGAGGAAGCAAAGATTCCTGTTTTATAATTATGGGAATATTCTCTGTTCTCCCTTGCTCTGTGCAAGGACAGGGCCAGAGGAAGCAAAGATTCCTGTTCTGGAATTATGGGAATATTCTCTGTTCTCCCTTGCTCTGTGCAAGGACAGGGCCAGAGGAAGCAAAGATTCCTGTTCTGGAATTATGGGATTCATGACAAGGGCTCCTACCTTTCAAAGTGCACCACAGCACTGGAATTATTTAAGCAAGTGTTCCCCCAATTTCTCTTTTTCCTTAGAAGAAATTGATGTATTCAAGGTCAGGACTCAAGCTGCATTGATTTCATGCCAGGGGATTTAGTCTTTAGGTGATGGATTGTGTGGTGAACTGATACATTTTTTAAAAATTAGTAAAACTTCTGGTGGTGCTTTAATTGTTGGCATTTTCTGAGGGGTGGCTGCATCACAGCTCCGTGTCCTGGGGCTGCTTCCCTGTGCAGGCAGCAAAGCCCTGGCCAGCAGCCTCCCATCGTGCTTGGGAGCTTTTGTGGATGTTTGCAAGGACTCTGCAGGTGCTGAGCCAGGGCTCAGCTGGTTCCAGTCGCTGCTGAGCAGCTGTCACCCTCCAGGGGTGTCCCTGAGAGCCTTTCCCTGGCACTCCGAGCTCTGCATGGCCTGCCCCACCTGGGCTGAGCTTTGCACCTCAGTTTTGGGCACTGGGAGGATTTGTGCGAGACAAAGCAGGGCCAAACAGAGCCTCAGTGCTGCTCCAGCCTCAGCTGGAGGAAGAGAATCTCCTGCAGGTTCTTTGGGTGGCTGCATCCTCACGTGGAGATAAAGCAGGGGTGTGGTGGTGGCCCTTGGGAAGCAAAATCCCATTGTCCTCCTCGCCTCCTCCCTGCTCAGCATTCACTGCTGAGACTCCAATAAGATCCCATCAGTCGTGGCTTTGCAGTCCTGCTTAAGGAAAAAAAAAAAAATTGAGATTTCATTAAAGAATGCTGGGCAATGAATGGATTGGGTAAAACTCAGTGAGATGAACTGGGCTGTACTTTAGGTGGCAGTCATCTTTAAAGCAATCAGCAATGTCAGGATGGATGGAATAGAAGCACTGGAGAGATGTCACCACTGGGAATGAGACAGAGGCTTCCATGTAGAGAGAGGGATGTAGATATTTGCTTTAGTCATGTTCAAATGAGAATCTCAGGTTCCATTTTTCATAACATCATCGGGCAGATTTTGAAGGCTGACGTTATTTTTCAGAAAAGGCTCACACCTCCTCTTCTGGAGGTGAGCAGACAAGAAACCCTTCTGCAGCCTGTTCCTGTTAATTGTAATATTATTCACACGCTCTTGTAATTATTTCAGGATCTGTTCCAAATATTTTTTAGCTGGAACCTGATGATAATGAACTTCCAAGGCCTGTTTTCCTCCAGCTTGCAGTGTCATGCTAAATGGACTGCAACAAGAAGTGTTGCTGTGCCGGGGCTGTGCTAGTGCCAGATCATAATTTGCAAATGTGTTTTTTGGGAGCTGCTGATATTTCTCACCACCTCCTTGCAGAGTGAGCAGAACACTTCCCACTGCTGAAATTTGAGAGTGAGAACTTTCCAGGCTGATCTTGCTGACAGTGACCGGTAAAGCAAGGTTTGAAAAGGGCTGGGGAGCCAGGGGTAGTGCAGCTCCCTTTTGCTCTCTGGCAGCCCCTTGAAAAGGCACCTGGTATTTTGGAAGGACAGAATATCTGCCTTCTAACAAATAAACTCCCCCTTTGGCACCTCAGTTTCCCCAGAGAAAGTGTCTCCAGACCAGCAGGTGTGTAATCTCAATATTACTGCATTATTTAATGCTTGCCTAGCCACTGTGTGTGTGTCTGTATTTACCATTTTTCCCTCTGTTGGCTAAAATGAAGACAGAAATGGGGAAGAGTAGAAGGAGGCAGTCCAAGGATTGGAGCACTGAGAGAAGCTGATTCAGATTTAAGATTTTTCAAGGCAGATGAAATCCAGGAGCCGAACTGTGAGCTGGAGCTGCCCTGCTGCAGCCAGGGCAGGGCAAGGGACGCTCAGGGATGCTCAGGGATAGTAAGGGATGCTCAGGATGCTCAGGGATGCTCAGGGATAGTAAGGGATGCTCAGGATGCTCAGGGATTGTAAGGGATGCTCAGGGATGCTCAGGGATCCTCAGGATGCTCAGGGATGCTCAGGATGCTCAGGGATTGTAAGGAATGCTCAGGGATGTTCAGGGATTGTAAGGGTTGCTCAGGATGCTCAGGGATGCTCAGGGATGTTCAGGATGCTCAGGGATGCTCAGGATCTTCAGGATGCTCAGGATGCTCAAGGATGCTCAGGATGCTCAGGGTGCTCAGGATGCTCAGGGATGCTCAGGATCTTCAGGATGCTCAGGGATGCTCAGGATGCTCAGGATGCTCAGGATGCTCAGGGATGCTCAGGATGCTCAGGGATGCTCAGGGTGCTCAGGATGCTCAGGATGCTCAGGATGTTCAGGATGCTCAGGGATGCTCAGGGTGCTCAGGATGCTCAGGATGTTCAGGATGCTCAGGATGCTCAGGATGCTCAGGGATGCTCAGGATGCTCAGGGTGCTCATGGTGCTCAGGATGCTCATGGTGCTCAGGATGCTCATGGTGCTCAGGATGTTCAGGATGCTCAGGATGCTCAGGATGCTCAGGGATGCTCAGGATGTTCAGGATGCTCAGGATGCTCAGGATGTTCAGGATGCTCATGGTGCTCAGGGATGCTCAGGATGCTCAGGATGCTCAGGATGCTCAGGATGCTCAGGGATGCTCAGGGATGCTCAGGGTGCTCAGGGTGCTCAGGATGCTCAGGATGCTCAGGATGTTCAGGATGCTCAGGATCTTCAGGATGCTCAGGGATGCTCAGGATGCTCAGGGATGCTCAGGATGCTCAGGGATGCTCAGGATGCTCAGGATGCTCAGGATGCTCAGGATGCTCATGGTGCTCAGGATGTTCAGGATGCTCAGGATGCTCAGCCCCAGCTCCTCAGGACCAGGGCACAGAGCCCTGGGCACAGAGGATGCCCAGGCTGGGCTTCACCACGAGTTCAACTGGCAGCACTGCAGGAGCTCAGGTTTCTGCAAGGACGAGGAGGATCCTGGAAACCATCTGCACAGGAGCATCCCAAATTCATTTGGAGGCAGGGTAGTTATCTGGAATGTGGTTATTTTGGTCCTTTTGAGGTGGTTGAAATCTTGCACATTTCCCAAAAAAAAAAAAAAATTAAATTGGGAGCCAGCCACACACACAAGAAAACAACTTGATTTAGTCTGGTGATATTTGCAAGGTAATAAAAGCAGCAACATTCTTAGGTGAAGTGATATAATTAACATATTCTTTCTGTGTGTTTTTTTCTTGTAATGCTTTGGGTTGCTTGATGGCAAAATTATGAGAGGAAGGTTTATTCTTGTTCTTCAAGGGCAACAGTCTGCTGGAGTGAAACCATGCCATCATTTTTTTCTCCCCCTTATCAGACATTTTATTGTTCAAGAAAAAATGTTTCAGTGGGGAAACAAAAAAGTAACATGGGGTGAATGAAGAATGTGCTTGCTGTTTGTGGAGATAAACATCACACAGACAGAAGGGGAATTAAAGACTCTCATCACAAATGTCATTTTTTTACGACAGTGGAAATGCTTTCACCACCATAGTAGAAACTCCTGACATCAAATATTAGAACACTCCCTCAAAAATAATTTCCGGTCACTTTTCAGCAGTTGTGTGTGATCTGATGGCTCTCAGCACGTGGGCCAGAAATGCTCTTTATTGTCACTAACAGCACCTTTCCCATGAGCTGTTCCTGTGGATGCTCACTGCCCGTCCCTGCAACGGAGCCATGCTTTGGGATCCACCCTCCTGCATTTCAGAGTTCCACCAGGAAAAGCAGGAAAAGCAGATTGACAGCTCTTGTTTTCAGCTCTATTCTTGGAGAGGAGCTACGTGAGGAGGATGAGTCGTTTCAGAGACTCTGCCAGCAAATGCTAGATCCTCTTCTGGGTCACGAATTCTTGTCACCTTGTGTATTAATAGGATGTGCCAAGGATTCTTCCTGAGTCTCCTTGCTTGCAGTCAGTCACATGGGTAACAGAAGCACAAAGAGCTGAGCATCTGTGACCCATATGCTGGGGAGGAGAGGGATGAGGACACGGTGCTGGAGTCAGGAGCTCCCTGGGCTGGGCAGAAATGTCCCTGCAGAGCTCCAGGAGCCAGCGGGGAATGCAGGGTGGGGATCACTGCAGGGGCTGGGGGTTGGCTCAGGCACCACGTGCTGCCCTCACACCTAACTGTGCTGCGGGAGCTTTGGGCAAACCTCAAACCTGCTTCTCTCCCACTTCAACAAGCAGAGATTCCTGAAAGCTTTCAGCAGGTGTCTGGGCCGTGGCCACAGCAGCCAGCTCCAGGCTCGGTGCTCCCACGTGTTGGTGCAAGAGTTTGAGGCTGTTTATGCTGGACAAGAGGAGAGCTCATTCCCTGGCTGTGTTTGCTGGCCCTGTGAGGGGTGAGGGGGCAGAAAGTCCCACTCAGCCCTGGGGGACTGGCAGTGCCAGCTCTGGGCATCCCCTGGCTGCCAGCACCTGGGGCTCATTTCGGGCTGCCAGAATGTTCTGTACCCACTGAGAGACACAGCAGGGACACCCAGGAGGAAAATCCTGTGAGCACAGGCCTGGGGCTTTGAGATGTGAGGCTGTGGTTGAGCCACTTTACAAATTCATGAACAGCAGGGTCTGCTGGGGCAGAGATCCCCTGTGCTGGAGTGTGAGTTTTCTCTTGGTGCTGCCGAGCAAGGGGACAGAGTCCCCACTGTCCCCCACCGAGTTTTACCCTTTCAAACTGTGGAATAGCCAAGGTGGTGCTCTCTCAGCCCTTGGCACCAGCAGGATTTCCCAGCCCCGCTGCCCGTGGCAGAGCTCCGGCGTCAGGACGGGATTGCCCTGGTGCAATGATCCTGCTGGGGCACATCCACCTTGGAATGCCCTGCCTGGCCCTGCTCAGCAGCAGCAAGGAGCAGTCTTGCAGATTTATTGATCGCTCCCTGGCAAACACCACCTGAAACACAGCCCCGAGGAAGGAGGGAGCCCTGGCGTGCCCGTGGATGGCAGTATGTAACAGTTAGCTTTTGAATTAAATGGTAAAGAAACAAATGAATAATTAGCAGATAGATAATGGGAATTAGCCCTTGTGTTATACATTAAATTCTGTTCCAGTTATTGGGCTGTAGTGCTCTGTTGCAAAGTGCTAAGCTGAAATCCATGCCCTAATTATTTGCAGTGATGTGAGTGTCTCAGCTTTTGTACTAAATGAATGTAGGTGAAGATAAAAACCTATTACAAAAAGCCAGGATTCTAATGTAAGATAGGCCAGTGCTAATTAGTGGCTAATCATTGTGTTAGAGTAATTATATTATGTGCTTTCAAAGCCTTGGTTAGTGCCAAGCTGAACACTAGCATATAATTTGTCAGAGAGGAGTTAATTTTTCTTGTTATCATAACAAGAGAAATTTTCCCTTTTTTCCTCAATATTTTTCAGGAGTGTATGATTTCCCCACCATTCCATAGGTTTTCCCTCTCTTGTTAGTCTTGGGGAGCTGCTGAACAAAGGCTTTTGGGGTCTGGTTGAGGGCAGGTTTCCTCCTCTGCTGCACTAATGGGAGCGAGCACCACCAGATCACTGCAGTGCACGTGATCATTACAGGTTTTCAACATTATTATTTTCACTTCTGGCCTCCTTGCTGGAGCCAGAGCCTTTCTCAGGCAGGTACAATGGCAAGGAGTCAGTTTTTTGCCTGAAAACCTCCCAGGCCTTCTCTTGTCCCGTGTTTAAAACGCACCCGGCATCCTTAAACACCCGAAATAAATGCAGCCATGAGAGCTGATAGCACTGCAAGTCAACTCAGTATTTTTAAATAACTGTTTACCACGATAGCAATTATGGGAAGATGGATGGTTTGGATCTCTAGAGCAAGCAAATAGTTAGAAATAGCTATATTCTTTGCTTAACTTCTGTTCCCATTATTCCACAGACATGTGGAATATATCATTAATTTTAAAGAGGGAAATAAAACCAAATTGAAGGGCCTAGATTCAAAGGCAGCACCTAAGCATCTCCATTTATTCTCTCTGTAATGGCTTGAAAATCTGTGTTGAGCTTCCTATGACAGAGCTGGCAGAAGAGTGCTTCCAATTAAATACAGATTTTGTATGGATCAGATTTAGAAACTTTTACTAGTTGAAGGTGCCTGTTAAACTTTGTGGGGACAAATGGTTCTTGGATCCCTAAAAGTTACACTATGTCTGCTTTTTATATATTTATACAGGCAGTTCTTTCTGTCTGGCTCACCTAATATAAAACCTTTTTTTTTTTTTTCTTCTTATTCAAAAATAATGATTTGATTTAGTTTAATTTATTTCCCATAAAATCCTTCTGTCTTTGACACACTGAATCCACTTCCTGATTTAGACCTCTGTGATCCTGCAGACTTGGCTGGGTTTTGGTACATTTTTTCCAGCTACATCTATATCTGAAAAGCAGCTCTTTTTTTCTGAAGATTTCGGGGCAGGTTTTTTGCATGTTTCTCGTGATGTCTAATTGGAAATAATCTTCAAAGGAGCTCAGTATCTGCCATTTCTTTACGAGGAGCTGCTCCCTTATTGCAGCACCTGAAAAGATGAAGAGCCCTTTGAGAGTGCTGGCCCAGCTGTGGGTGCTGATCTCATCTCAGGTCGGGTTTGTTGTTTTCCAGGCTGCAGCGTGTGAGATAATTGAGATAATTACCTGTCCCTGGTACTAGCAGTGAGGGAGAGGCAGCTTGGCCACCCTGAGTGTCCCCTGGTGAGCTCAGTGTCACCTGGACCTGCTCCACACAGGAGCTGGCCTGCCTTGGAGTGGCCAAGGAGCGCTGTGGACAAAGTGCTTCACCCACAGCACAAAGGGGTTAATTGTAGGAATTAGAGCTCGTGGATTTGCTAGGGTGAGGGGGGAAAGGCAGGATTTGTACCCAAACAGGCTGATGGAGCAGCCAAGGAGCTGTTGCTGGAGAACCCTGAGGCTTGATTTACCTTTATCCACTCAGCATGATGGATTCCTTTGGATCTGCCTCTTCCTGGATGATGTGGGTTTGTGGAGGAATCTGCTCTCCTAGCTCTGAGTGCAAAGGCAGCTGCTGCCTTTCCTGATTTATGGAGAGCACCAGTCCACACCGATGTCCCAAAGGTGGCCCTTCCTCGCTGTGGGAGGTTTCCAGGGTGACCTGGAAAGCTGCAGAGGGAGCTGCTGCTAATGGCTGTCCTAAAGATGTCACTGGAGGTGGCTGCTGTGACAGGCAGCGTTAGAGCTGTCTGTTTATATCTAATATTAATGCCTCCACTTTGGCAGAGCCGGGGCAGAATCCAGGCTGTCAGCAAAAATGTCCCTCTTCTTCATGTGCTGGATGTAAAGAGCTGTCTGCACCTGCCAGGGGAGCCTCATTACCAGGGAAAATCCTCTCTGGTGAAGGCCCACACCAACCAGACCTGCAGAGGGAATCTCACCCCTTTTTCTGTTCGTGTTCTGAGCAAACCTCGCCACAGAGACCCCACAAAGTTCCTGCAGAGGCATCAGAACCAGTGCTGTGGCCAGGGTGTGATGAGGCTCAGGGGCTGAAGTTTGATTTTTCAGGAGGCAAACACTCCCCACTGACTGTGTGGCCCCATTACCAGGGAAAATCCTCTTTGTTGGAGGCCCACACCAACCAGACCTGCAGAGGGAATCTCACCCCTTTTTTTGTGTTTGTTCTGAGCAAACCTCACCACAGAGACCCCACAAAGCTCCTGCAGACACATCAGAACCAGCCTCTGCGTTGTGGCCTGGGTGTGACGAGGCTCAGGGGCAGAAGTTTGATTTTTTTAGGAGGCAAACACTGAGGGTGTGGCCCCATGAGCTCACACTCAGGCCTTCAGGGCTGCCTCTGCCAGCTGGGCCCTGCTGATTGCAGAGATCCCAGCAAAACCTGAAGGGATTTTTGTGAAAACAAAGGCAGGCCCCGAGCAGGGATGGGAGAGGCTGGGTTATAGCCCTGACCTGCTGGAAATTCTCAGACAATCCTTCCCCACTCTGAGTTTCCATCTCCTGCCTCGCAGTGTTTGCCCGCCTGGATTGCCAGGCCCTGCAGGGCAAGGATTGGCTCTCATAATGTTTGCTCTGCCTTTCATAATAGAGTCTGGCTCTCAGGTGGCTGCTATTAATCATGAATTATGTATTAATGGTAATGCTGTGCAGCCAGCTCACAAAATCTGAGGATGAGCGGCGGAGATGAGGCTTGCAGGCTGTGTTTTACAGTGTGTGACTCTGCTGGAAGGGGCAGAGCTGGGGGATTCTCGGGCAGGAACAGCACAGGGGGAAGGCAGGAAAAGGGGCTTCATGTTTTACGTAGGCAGTTTCTGTGCTCTGTGACCTGGGGAGGGATGGAAGGTGAGTTAATCCACCGTGCAAGGTCATTTTAATAGTGATGGAGGAGTGGGAAAGAGGAGGTTTACCCTGAGGTGGAGCTCGGAGGAGCTGCTCCAGAGTCAGCTCTTGTGGGTCTGCTGGGGAGCTGCTGGCACAAGCAGGGCAGGGCAGCTCAGGAGTGGCACAGAAATGGCTCTGGCACATATGGGAAGTTCTGGGGGGAGACAAAATGCAGATTAGTGTCTGGAGTTTGTCACAGATACCCAAATAAGGGAAGAGAGAGGACACGCAACACAAAGGAAAGGAGAAACCTGCTCCTTGCTGCAGATCCCTGAGCTCCGTGGGTAACTGCATCAGCATTCTGATTTGGGTTTGGGTCTGAGTCTCAAATGGAATGGAACTAATGTTTTCATTCATTCCATTCCCTACCATGGAATTAATGAAAACATTGTAAACAAGGAAAAACGTAAAAACGAGCAAAGATGAAAACATCTGATCAACATCAAAGCAGAAGCAAGGCAAGCTGCAAATAACAATATCAGCAAGCACATTAACAGGATCAGCCTTCCCTGGAAGAGGGGTCCTCTTTCATTCTGCCAAAAGTCCCTGGCAGAAGATTTCCACCCGGGCTGAGTGTCCCCGGGCAGGGACTGAGCCTCTGGCCCAGAGCCTGTCCAGGATTTCCCCTGGAAGGGAGCAGGAGCCCCTCAGGCTGATCAAGTGCAGGAGGATGGAACAAAGTATTGGAAAAGTTTGGAAACCCACAGTCAGCCCCGAGAGCCTGCGTGTTCCCGTGGTTCAGTTAACAAAACCTCGGCAAGGTGTGAAGGAACACCCTGAGGCCATGAGAGCCCTGGAATCCCTGCCCTCTGCCCCAGCCACGGGCTGTTAGTGCAAAAACCACCCCCAGAGCACTGCCAAAGACATCCCTGGCGCTGGGAGATTTACAACCAGGCTGCTAAAGCTTAGGGGAGATGCTGTGCCTCGAAATGTTGGCAGAAAGGGGCTCTGGATATGACCTGCTGCTCATCCAGGGCTTTTGGTTCCTTTTTTTCCCTGCTAATAGGAAGGTGATGATGGCAGTGGCTCGCTCAGGAGCAGGAGGCAGCTGCAGCCCATGGCTGTCACCAACATATTTTATGAAAATCCTTTTGCCAGGATTTTCTTCTCCTGAGAAGCTGAGCAGCCTCAGGAAGGAAATGCAAACAAGAACTCTCTGCTGCTGTGGGATGCAGCAGGTGCTGCCTTGGTTGGTCCATGGAGGTGTTTCTAATGAATGACCAATCAAGGATGCAGCTGGCTCAGACTCTGCTCAGTCACAGCCTTTGTTATTCATTCCTTTCTGTTCCTGCCCAGCCTTCTGATGGATCCTTTCTCTCTGTTCTTTCAGTTTTAGTTTAGCATTTTAATATAATATCTATCATAATATAGTAAATCAGCCTTCTGGAACATGGAGTCAAGATCCTCATCTCTCCCCTCGTCCTGGCTGCCTGCAAACACCACACATGGCCATCCCTCCAACCAAGCTGTTGTGTCCTGAACTTCGCCCAGGCTCTGGCTGGTTGCTTGACCACGGGCCCAGGAGAGGACAAACCCCACAATGTGATGTGGTGGCCCCTTGAAAATCCATCTGAGTGCCAGCTGCGGTGGAACGGGCAAAGGGAGCTGTGCCACAACCAGAGCAGCCAGAGGAAAGTGCTCGTGCTGCCCTGCAGTGGCCGTGCCCCATCCCTGCTGGGGTTTGCCACCACACCTGGACAGGGACACAGACCTGGAAGGCAGAGAAAGTGCTCAGAGGCAAAATGTGGCTCAGGGAGAGGGAGAAACTAGGGCAGAGCTGGAGCTGGGATAGGTGAGATGTGTGGAACTGTGCAGGAGATGCAGAGAGGGGGAAGAGCTGTTCTCTATTTCTCTTGGTGACACAAGGCACAGGTCTCCAGCGACACTCTGGTCACCAACTGACCTGCAAAGATCAGGAAAAAAACCCCAGATCATTTCTAATCTCAAAAATGTGGCTCAAAAACGTGGTTTTCATGCTCTGCTGCGGGGATGGAGACAAGGCTGGCTGGATAACGATGACAACTGGCAGGGCTGGGACAAACTGGGACAAACTGGGACAAACTGGGAGGCTCCTCCCTGGCAGGATTTGGGGCGCTGGAGGGGCAGGACACACCTGGACCCTGTTGCCCGAGGGAAGCAGCGCTAACCCCGGTGCTGCAGCCAGCGGATGGCACTGTTGCTGCAAGGAAACTAGGAAAAAAAAAAAAAAAAAGGAAAAAAGGGAAAAAAAAAAAGAAAAAAAAAAGCCACTTAACACTCCAGAACTGTTTGGATGGAAGTTTTCCGTTGAAAACGGTGCTGCCGATGTGGAAACGTTTCACGGCACATGTCTGTTCTCCATGAATTTTTAATGGAGAAAAATGTAAATTAATCAGTTTGACTTTATAATTGCAGTATAGCTTGGTTTTCCTTATTGTACTGGATTGCTTTAGTAATTTGTATGGGTCCACAATTCCAATATAATTCTTAATTTAATAGTTTGTTTTTGTTGTTTTTTTTTTTTATCCTGGCGATTCAAAATCTCAAAAAATAACGTGCAGAACGTTATATATATAACGTGCTGCAGGGGCACAT
Organism: Motacilla alba alba; assembly: GCF_015832195.1. Lineage (NCBI taxonomy): Eukaryota > Metazoa > Chordata > Aves > Passeriformes > Motacillidae > Motacilla > Motacilla alba. Next base: position 12,558,420 of record NC_052030.1, on the reverse strand, counting down.
CTCATCATCCTCCTCACTCCGTGGTGCCAGGCCCGGTGCCACCATATCCTGGGGGCTCTGTGGGCTGCCCAGGGCAGGAATTGCAGGGTGTTGTTGGTTTTTAACAATAAATGGTTGGTTTTAACAGTAAATGTGAGCAAGAGCAGCCCTGATGCTGTGCTGGAGGAGTGAGGGGGCTCCCAGAGCATCCACGGGATCTGGCAGGCAAAGGAAAGGGAACTGGTCAAGTTGGAGAGGGAACACCTTCCCTCTGCTGTCTTCCAGGAGTAAAAAACAGCCCCAAATTTATTTCTATCATCTGGGGTGGCCAGCGTGCAGAGCATGGGGCTCAGGCTGAGTTATTTGCAGCCAGCCCAAATCCCCCATCCTGCAAAAGCTCCCAGAGCTACTCCAGAGCAGAGCAGAGGCTCTGGGGTGACTCTGACAAGGACAGGGATGGGGCTGCAGCAGTGCCCAGAAACGCTCTCCTGTCCCTGCTGGGGGTGAGCAGTGGCCAGGCAGGGCAGGCTCTGTGCCCCGAGTGCCTCTGACAGGGATGGGACAGGGATGGGACAGGACAGGGATGGGACAGGGATGGGACAGGGATGGGGCTGCAGCAGTGCCCAGAAAGGCTCTCCTGTTCTCCCCGGGGGTGAGCAGTGGCCAGGCAGGGCAGGCTCTGTGCCCCGAGTGCCTGGCACTGCAGCTCCTCCCCAGGGCTGCTGAGAGCTGCTCTTGAGCACCCTGCTGGCATCCCGCTCCCAGCCAGGTCAGGGGGAATTCCAGGGAAGAATTCCCGGCAAGTGTGGACATAAATGGTGTTTGAGATCAGGGTGTGCAGAAGGAGCTCTGGCAGTCCCAGAGGAGCAGCACAATTCCTGTGCTCCCCTCAGGGATGCAGAGCTGTGCTCTTGTTCCTCTGAGGGCTGCTGAGAGCCCTTGCAGGCAGGAGAAGCACATCCTTTCTTGGTTTTGTCTGACACAGTTCCTTTGGTGGCCGTGTCAACAGTGCAGACAGGACCAACCCCTGTCACCACCTCTGTCAGCTCCTGAACTGCTCTGCAGAGCCCCAAACCAGGGAGAGAAATTCACACTGTAATATTAATAACTGAGGGGGCCTTTAGCCTTTAATAATTAACCAAGTGCTAACTGTAGCTGCATGTTCCTTCTCCTGACTCCAATTACAGACCCGTTTGGCCCAGGCTCAGCTGAGGCAAGTGGCTGAGCAGCAGTGTTCTAACAGAGACCCAGAGCTGAGAGAAATCGTTCTCCTTTGGCCCACACAGTAGATTAAATAAAGCTTTGGGCTCCAGCACTGGAGAAGCCAAAGCATCAGGTGCTACAGAAGGACAAAGCACTTCCGTACCCCAGCCTCTCCAAACCAGGGACTGCTGTGACATCAGAGCCACTCCTGGAGGCAAGTCAGCCCACCTGGTCCAAGGTAAAATGCAATGTTCCTCCCAGGAGGTGACAGCTGCTCGTACCCTTGCCACTTCTCCCCAGCGCTGAGCTGAGTGGGAGGCTCCTGCTCGTATTTTCTGTCTGAAATAGAGTTGCTAGTGCAGCTTTAACGAGAAGTTTAGCATTTGGAAAACCTGCTATGATCTTTGCAAGGTGATTTACAAGCCTTGAATAAATGTTGTGAGTGTTTTGCTGCACCACGGTGCTGTTCTGGCAGTGCTCCTGCTCCCCCAGACACTGCTGCTGGCAGAGAGGCCAATTTAGCAGGCAGAGCCTCAGTGCTCCTCAAACCCTGCTTCCAAAGGGCTCTTATGCAACCAGAAGGGAAGGGAACCAGTCAATTCCAAACTGTGGTTACCTAGCAGCTAAAGCTGAGTGATGGAGCTGCCATGGCTTCTGCCTCTGGTTGTGCAATTCCTTTCCTTTCTCCTTTTTCCTTTCCCCTTTCTTTTCCTCTTTTCCCCTCTCCTTTCCCCTTTTTCCTTTCCTCTTTTTCCCTCTCCTTTCTCCTTTCTCTTTTTTCCTTTCCTTTCCCCTTTTCTTTTCTCCTTTCCTTTCCTTTCCTTTCCTTTCCCCTTTTTCCTTTCCCTTTTCCTTTCCTTTCCCTCCCAACCCAATAAAAACAACCAGGCTTTGTTATTTTTATTAAACCCAGCTCCCATCCATGTTCAGATTAGCCCAGGCAATCACAGCACCCTGCCCAGAACGAACCAGAAGAGGCCTGGCACGGTGCTGGATCTTGTCCCACCGTGGATGTTTTTATAGCCAGCTCTCTCAGAGTTATTTACCCCATCCCTCTTTCCTGATCTTGTCCCACCGTGGGTGTTTTCATAGCCAGCTCTCTCAGAGTTATCCCATCCCTCTTTGCTGATCTTGTCCCACCGTGGATGTTTTCATAGCCAGCTCTCTCAGTTCTCCCATCCCTCTTTCCTGATCTTGTCCCACCGTGGGTGTTTTCATAGCCAGCTCTCTCAGAGTTATCCCATCCCTCTTTGCTGATCTTGTCCCACCGTGGGTGTTTTCATAGCCAGCTCTCTCAGAGTTATTTACCCCATTCCTCTTTGCTGATCTTGTCCCACCGTGGGTGTTTTCATAGCCAGCTCTCTCAGAGTTCTCCCATCCCTCTTTGCTGATCTTGTCCCACCGTGGATGTTTTCATAGCCAGCTCTCTCAGTTCCCCCATCCCTCTTTCCTGATCCCTGGTGCAGGGCTGTGGCCGCTGCTGGGCTCTTTCCCAGCTGCCTGTCAGCAATTAATGAGCCCCTCGGGGGAATTCCTGATTTCCAGATTGTTTTCTTAGCGCTTAAACAGGAGGAGTTGGGAGGTGGGAACAGAGCAGGGACAGGAGTGAGAAATTCTCCTGAATTAGCCCTGAGTGATGAGGGGTTGGAAATGGGATCTTCACCTGGGTGCAGGGGAAAGTGGAATTTCCCTTCCTTGGCAAGCATGGAATTTTCAGCCAAAAGCTGAAATCAGGTATTTTATCCCTGATATTTGGATTTTAATTGTGTTTTATAGATAAATGTCTGTATTCCATGGCCAGCCTGTCTCAGTCTGCCTCTGCCTGCAGGGTTCGTTCAGGGTCAGGCTGTGCCTCCCGCGAGGATCCCTGCTCACGACCAGAGCCTGGGAAATAAATTGTGTTTGCCAAATGTCCTGGAAAGATTTGGGCTGGGAGAGCAAGGAAAAAAGCAAATAAACCACAGTTCTCAAAGGCATAATTGCAGCATTTCGGAATTAGCATATACTTCATTTTGGTGGCTCTGTTTTTCAGTGAGAAAACAGCATTTTCTGCAGAAATGTTGCTTGGAACTGAAATTTCCATTGGAAATTTGGCTCTGGTGGAAAAATCTCTGATGGATCTGTGCTTGGTCCTTCTCTGTGCTTCTTAAACAAGAACTGAAATCCAGTTTCAACAACACAGAGCATTGCTGGCTGGCTCGATCTATAAATAAAAATAAGAAGTACAATTGCAATCCCACTTCTGTTCTGTGGAAATACAAAAACTATTGGAATGAAAATGAAGATTCTGGGAAGGGTTAAGGTTTGAGGATGATCTGATGATTCCAAGAGGACATTAAACATTTTTAGCACTGGTACAGAAAGCCCAAAGAAAAGTTTTAAAATGTTTTAATTGAAAGAATTCCAGCAAGCTGTAGTTAGGAGAAGTGGGTATTCATATTTATAGGAAACATCAGAATAAAGACAGGATTGCTCCACACATTTTGGTAAAGATAATTTTTGGGTTCTCCAAGCCTGCTCACCCATCTGTGATCTCTTCAAATGCCATTAATTGAAAATACTGCAGTGAGAAAAAAAAACAAAACAAAAAAAAAACCCAACAAAAAAAAAATTGTTTTAAGGGCAAAAGCAGAAGTTGTTTGTGAAAGTGCTGCAGCAGAAGAAATCTGCCTCTCCAGGAGTGCAGGAGAAAATGAAGCTGAAGCTCAGAGGTCCCCAGGCTGCTCCTGAATGTCACTTCACACAGCCCCCCCTGCTCCCCCAGCCCTGGAGATCCCAGAGAGGCAGAAACTGCAGCTGGGCTCCACAGGGAGCCAAATCCCTTGGAATGTTCCAGCTGCAGAAATCCCAGCAGAATCCTGGTTGCTCTCTGGGAGCGTGGACAGCAGAGCTCAAGTCCCTGCTTTATGTCCAGGTTCATTTTTATCTCCAATTTCAGGTTTCTCTCATGTTCACAGCCCCAGGAAAGGGAAAACCAGGTGAGCTTTTGTTCCATGAATTGTAATCCCAGCCCAGGCTCAGCCAGTTTTCCCCTAAAACTCATCAAAACCAGCCTTTTGTTTCTGAAAATGCCTTTTGTAAGAAAATGCTCAACCAGCTTCACTCTGGGTGCTGTGGCATTAACTGTAAATAATAATTATCAGGAGAGGATTTAAAATACCTTCACAGGTTCTGGTTGGGATAAAGACCTAGATTAAACTTGCCTGAAACACTGGAAAGCAGTACTTAAATCCTCTGATGTGCTTTGCTGTGTCTGCTTCCTGGCCATGAAAACCCTGGAGAAGAAGGGGATTAGCAGAAAATGCAAACCAGAGGGGGGAAAATCGTTTTTTGGGAGAAATTTGAAATTCTGACACCAAATTAACCCTTGGTGAGAGCAGAGCTTTCTTTAACTTTGGGATGTTTTGCCTCAACTTTCATCCACAGCTTTTCAAAAGCCACAAGAAGGGGCAGGTCACCGCCGTGGAAAGCCAGCAGGCATTTTGAAGATAATCAAAGAAGAATAATCCATGAACAAGTCCCAGAAAAATGCTTAGGAGGCGGAGAGTTCATTTTTTAAACTGATCTCTTCTCCCTGCAGAATCTTGCTCCCACCTTATCAATATTTTAGGAAAGAAAGAGAAACCTTGTGCAGCTGCAGAAGCAATTTGGAGGGATTAAAAATTTATCCTGTTTTGAGCAAAGCTTTCAGCAGGTGCTGGAATCACTCAATCACAGGTGGGTGACCTGCCCGTGGCTGGAACTGGACTGGAGGTCCTGGGAATTCTCCTGTCAGAATTCCAGACACAGTGGTCACACACTTTTCCTGGAAAAGCAAAAAAAAAATCAAGTCTAGGATGGAAAAGTGACTTTTTTTCCTGCTGGTTTCTTTCACTCGGTGATGGGATAGAGTCAAGCAGGTTATGCCAGGCTTTGAATTTGGCTCAGTAATTAAACTGGCTGATTAACATCAGCTGAAACTCCGAATTTGGGCTCTGCAGGAAATTTGGACAATTCCACGTTGATTTTCACTCTAGAGTAGAAGGAGCCATGTGGATTAGAAATTTCCAAAACATCCCCCTCACCAAGGATTTCATTGAAGTGAAGAAAATGAGAATAGGAAACCTCCAGCTGACACACAGAAATCAACCCAAAACTTTAATTCCTAAAAGCCTTTAAAACATATGTTTGGGTTTTTTTGTTTTTTTTCCATTGCTAAAGGAAACCTAATCAAAACATTTCCTTTCCTTTTCCAGTGGAATTTCACTGTGGTTATGATGTTGGATGGAACATTTTGCTGAAGCAAACCAGGTGTGGAGACACCACCTGGGAGCTGGGGAGGCTTTTTCCTAAATGTCCTTGGTCTGTGTGGCACTGGGGCAGCTGGGTGACAAATCCCTGTGGCCAAGGACAGGGCTGTGGGATTTTCCCTGCTCTGAAGAGAACAAGCTGGGTGTGGCAGAGCTGGGGTGGGCAGAGTGACCCCATCCCTCTGTTTGCAGAGCTGCCCCTCACTGCCACCCAGCAGAACTAATTGCTTTTATCAACACAAATCATTAGGGCAAAGAATAATCAGCTTTTCTGCCCGGGCGTGGTGAGAGCTGGTGTGTGACAGAGCTGTGACGGGTTACAGCAGGGCAGGGAGCAGACTGGAGGGGAAATGTGGGCACAGATCCTGCTGGGACATGGAAAAGTGCAAATTGGAGCTTCCTGCTGGGAAACAGCCTGGAAACCATTTGCACCCCCCTGGTCATGGTCCTTGGAGCCCTCTGGGAGCTCGGGCTGGGCTTTAGGGTCTGGAGGAGCCTTTTGGGGGAGAGGTTCTCAGGGGGAGGATGGCCCAGCAGGGAGGAATCAGTGTGGCACAGAACATTTGGGGCACCAGGAGAGCCAGGGACAGCCCTGGGATGTGCCCAGGCACCCAGGAGAGTTCCCATCCTCAGGGGACAAACTGTCCCACGGTGACCATCAGCTTTGATTGTGTCCCAGTACAATCCAGGGTTTGTTGGAAACAATTCCCAGCTCACTTTGGGCTCAAGGGGAAGGAAATCCCCTCCCTAAACCCCTGTCTGGGAGCACAAATGCTCTGCTGGCCATGGGAGTGCTCTGCTGTTCCACACATCCAAACTGCAGAGGGACCCAGCCTGGGGAGAAAAAACCCACTAAGGGGGGAAAATACAAAATATCTTCTTCAGACCCAGGATTCCAACCTTGGCCCTCAGTGCTGGGCAGGTTTCTGCAGCATTTGTCACAGGTAATACTGGCAGCCTATTCCTGGCTGAGCTGGAAATAATTGCTGCCAGAATGCCATCGTGGTGCTGATGAATATTTCTCCAACAGAAGAGAAACAGCATGTTGATTCTTGAACCACAGAAAGCTATAATTGTCATTTAAAATCTGGCACGTTGTTTAAAATACTGAATTCTTTATCTTTCAGAATCTTTATAATTATACAGCTAAACCATCACTCTGAATACATTTGCAAGTGTTGTTCCATTTTTAAGATCTTCCCCAATTTAAATATCAAGGCCCGAGAGAAAAATGAAATTAAAAAATCCTACCTGCACAGAAAGCAAAGCCCATTCTGTTTCAAAGCTATTCATTCCTGTTATAGTTACAGAAAAAAAGAAGAGTTATAAAATTATAACATTATTTGAAATGTCTTTTCTCACACAATAGCAAATGTTCCTGCTCCTCCTCTCACTATAAAACCACCATATCAAATACCTTTTTCCCTGAAATTACAGAAGTGCTGGGGAAAAAAAACCCACAGAATATTAAAACTTCTCAGCTTCAGAGATGCCAAACTGTTATCGAGGGCTGTGAGAGGGCCTAAATTGTCAGAAATATTGAAAGGAGGGGGGAAAACCCCAAGCTTTGACATGAACAAGATGACAGCAGCCTTTGGCTCTTGTTCACAGCCCAGAATTTCAGCAGTGAGAGAACGGGGCTTCCAGCGTGGGGATGGCTCTGACACGGATCAGAGCCTGAGCTCTGGCCTGGCTGTTATTGTGTGCAGTTATGGGAGAGTTGGGACAAAAATAACAAACCCAGGAGCAGGGAGTGTGTGGGACAGGGAAATCCCCGATCCCCGAGCTGGCTCTGTGCTCCTGCCATGTCTGAACGGAAGCAGAGCTCCTGAAAAGGCAGAGCTTTGGATCTGGGGGGCTGCAGGATCCCCCTGCTGCTGATCTCAACAGGGAATGTTCTGCCAGGAGGGAAGAAAGGAACCAGACACCGCTCTCCTCCGGAAAGGGTGGGGGCTCCGTGCTTCCAAACGGGATTTCAGGCGTGGAGGTGTTGTCAGAACTTGAGGGTTGATGAAATAATTGAGATAATTTCCATTTGATTTCCACCAGAACAGCCAGGAGCCAAAGAGCAGTGGGGAGAACACCTGCAGATGTTCCTTCAGGTCTTTCTCCTGAGCTGATTTCTGACTCCATGGGTTATCTAGAACCCAGTGGTGAAAAGGTGACAGGCAAAACATGTTGGGCACCTCTTGCAGTTGTAAATAATTGAGACTCTGGTGAATATTTGCATCTCAAATCAAAAATTCCTGGGTTTGAAAAGCTTCCTCAGTGCAGCAACGCTTTAGTGATGCTGAGGTGATCAATAACAACGGGCAAGCTCTGTATTCAGTGACTCCTGAGCAAGGAAACTCATAGCCCAAGGAATACCCTAAGGAATACCCCAAAGAATACCCCAAGGAATACCCCAAGGAGTATCCCAAGAAATATCCCAAGGAATATCCCAAGAAATATCCCAAGGAATATCCCAAGAAATATCCCAAGGAATATCCCAAGAAATACCCTAAGAAATATCCCAAGGAATACCCCAAGGAGTATCCCAAGGACTATCCCAAGGACTATCCCAAGGAATACTCCAAGAAATACCCCAAGGAATCTCCCAAGGGATATCCCAAAGGATATCCCAAGGTGTATCCCAAGAAATATCCCAAGAAATATCCCAAGGAGTATCCCAAGGACTATCCCAATAAACATCCCAAGGACTATCCCCAAGGACTATCCCAAGGATCCCCCAAGGAGTCTCCCCAGTGCTGTTTGTGTGCTCCTGGCACCTCCTGTGCATTTTGGCAGCTGGAGGCAGAGAATCTGAACACCAGCACACTCTGCTCAGACAGCAGCTGCCTGCTCGTGCTGCTGGTGCATGAGAGCAGCCTGTGGGAAGGAGCTGAGCTGGAACAGCCCTGCAGTGGCATGCTTGATTGCTGGGGAGAGCAGATGTAATGATTTTGGACAGCAACTGTCAGGGTTAAGAAAGTTATTTGTTCCATTGGTTTATGGCACAGACTGGTAGTATTTTATTGTCAAACAGAATTAGTTTTATATCAAGAAGAGTGATTACTTGGGTTCACTGTGTTTGAGATTAAACTTGATGATTTCATGTCCATTATTGATTTAGGCTTTACATTCGGAGGAGTAGCAGTTTATATTTTACTTAAGGGGATTTGATCACAGCAGATGGAATCTTCAATGGTTTCTGCAAATAAATTAGTAAAGTTGCTGTGCCTTTTACTGTAACTGCAGAAGGAAAGCGAAAAGGGGTTTAGCTCAACTAAAAACTGCAAAAAGAGATGGCAAAAATGCTGCTGAGCTTTTGCAGGGGGCAGGGGACGTGGTGACACCTCAGAATGGGGCACAGAAAAGCAGGAGCCACTCAGGGGACGCTCAGCCAGTGGCACAGGGCAGGGCCCGGTGATCCGGGACTGCCAAAGCCTCAGTGCACTTCATCTGCTCTAATTTATCCTGAAATTGCACCCAAGGAGAGAGGGACATCCAGGGCACATCCCCTGGAGGATCATCCCCCATCCCTCTGGACATCAGAGGAGGGCCAGATGTGCGTGGGAGCTGTAGAGGCCAATGTGCAAAGTGAGCAGTACCTGTCCCTAAAACCCCTCCTGACACCCCTAAAGCAGGCAGGTTGGAGCCCAGCCAGGGTGTGGGTCCTGCTCTCAGTCTGCAGCCAAGGACAGACAGATGGTTTGTGAGGACAGGGAGGTGTCAGGGCAGCGGGGGCAGAGCCAGCCTGGCTCAGCATCCCCAGGGATGGACGCTGTGGGGGTTCCCCCTGCACCTCACCCCGAGCCCCCGGGCAGCTCAGAGCACTCCTGCCAGCTTTGCCAGAGCTGGCACCGCCAGGCTGGCAGCACTGCAGCTCCCCTGGCCTCCCCAAGCTCGGCTTTGCTGGGCTCTGCTCAGAGGGGTGGGCTGGATGCTGAAGCTCTCACCCCGGGTGGGGTTTGGGAGCCCTGAGCTGTCCTCACTGCCTCCCCTGGCCACCCTCCTGGCTTGTGCCCTGCCCTGTGACCCAGGCACTGCTCAAATGCCCATTTTTAAAGATATTTGGACTCCCCTGGCAGCACTGGGCACAGATGGTCACCTGCAGGGTGACAGGGCCTTGCCCTTGGCAGCTTCACCCCACAGCTGCCCCAGAAGCCCTCAGCCTGCAGCCAAGGCTGGCCCGAAATGGGAAGCGCTGGGCTGTGGCTCAGGGCTGTGCTCAGCCCCAGCTCCCGGGAGCTCTCCTGCCTCCAGCCAGGCCCAAGCATGGCCTGCTGCTGTGGGATGGTGACTGAGGAACAAATCGTGTCTGAGCTCTGCTCCTGCCCTCTGCAGCAGAGTTAAACTCCCCCAGCTGCCAGCAGGGAGGGCAGCTGCTGCTGCAGGGCTCGGGTAATGATGTCTTCCCTTCTGTACCTGGGGTCACCCCCAGCTCTGGGCTCTCTGCAGCGTTTGCCTCATTAGGGACACAGCAAAGCCCAGCTCTGCCTCGCCCGCAGGGTCCCCGAGGGTCAGCTGTTTACTGCCTCATTTTTTTCTCACTTTCAATTAGTGCCCTTTGCCTTTTGTCCTTTTGCTGACAGACACGGAGGGAAACCTGGCTCCGTTCCTTCTCTCCTTGCCCTGCAGCACCACAGACACGGTTAAGGGCTCTCCTGAGAGCCTGAGGGGCTGGGGGCTCAGCAGAGCAGCTCTCAGCTCCCTGCACCTGCCGGGTGCTGCAGGCCCTGGGTCACCTCCAGGCCAGGGAATGACCTTGGGGACATCCAGGACTGGAAGCAGCTCTCCAGGTGTGGTATCTCCAGTGCTGAGCAGCTTTTCCAGACTTTAGAGAGCTGTCTCCATTCCAGGAGAGAGAGAAAAAATGAGGAGGAAGCAGATGCATGGCTTTGGAACCATCAGACACACTCGCTGAGATGGGTGTTAAAGGCTGCTGCCAAGAGCATGGTTTTGTTTTTATTATTTTTTGCTAACACAGGAGTTTGTTCATCATTTGAGTTTCTCTGTCCAGTGAACTGGCTCGTGTTTAATGGCTCACTAAGCTGTGCCTGCAGTGATGACAGAGCATGTGTTTTCTAACTCAGGGGGATGGACAAGTGCCCTTCTTTGCAGGAAAGAGAGCAAAGCTGGTGCTGCACAGCGCTTGGGGTGAGGGCTGCTCAGGATGGGGACAGTGTGGCAGGTGTCTGTCCTGTGCCCTGAGCAGCTCCTCTTGCTGCAGAGCTGGATCCAAACCCTGCCAGTGTCACCGAGCTGTGCCACCTGATGGGCAGGGCAGGAGAGCCCCACGAGCCCTGCAGTGTCCAGCACACAGCCCTGGCTGGGGTTGTGTGACTCTGGGACTCTGCAGCCTCCAGGAGCCAGACCCGCTGGGACTGTTCCCCTGCTCCTGTCTCAGTCCAGCTCCTAACGAGGCCAGTGGGACTTTCAGCTGAGACAGCCTCCAGGATCTGGCTTGTTTAATTTGTGACAAATACCATGCAGGTCTCCTGCCTGCCAGATCCTCAGGGCTCCCTTTTTGGGAAGCAAAACCCACTTGTGTTTGTTGGGCTGTTTCTTTCCCAGATGAGCGCAGGGAATTATTCCCAGGCAGTTCAAATGTACCCCTGGCCAGGTGTTTGGGGCAGTTCAGTGTGTGTGTGCACGTGTTTGTGTGGGCATAAAACAGAACTAAAGTCTGCTTCTCTGTGAAAGATCCCTGATCTTTTCTGTGAAGGATTTTTGATCTCTGGGTGTGAGTAAAGGCACTGGCAGCCCTCAGATGCTGCTAAGGGGAGGGGTGTCCCAGAAATGTCCCCAAACAGGGACAACCAGAACTGCCAGGACACCAAAAGTGTCATTTATAAAAACATTTCTTATTTTTTAGGGTCTAGAACACTGTTTAGGGTGTTCTAAATAGAAGACTATTCAGGGTTTAGAACACTGTTTATGGAATCTGTGCCCGAAGCACACCACAGAATTGGTTCTCTAAGGCACTTCCTAAATCACACTTTTCAATCCATTTGGCCCACTGACTTTATACAAAACCACATTTCAATACATTAGAAATTACAGCGGTGCTGATGAAATCATCCAGGTGATGTTAAATTGCTCCCATCAGTGCACAGGCAGCCCCTGGCTTTGGGACAGCCCCATCTCAGGTGTGAGCAGCTGAAAGCAGCAGAAGGATGCAGGAGGCGCCTCCCGGGGCTGATTCCCAGGGCCTGGAGGAGGCCCAGCTCCCGAGCTAGCAGGGGGCTCTGGCTTTCTGGCTCTGCCACAATTTCCAACACCTGCAGCGAAAACCTGAGGCTGAAGTTCCCTTTTTTAGCGTTAGCAAGATGCTTTCCTGCAGCTCTCATGAGGTCACTGAAGAATTTTGAGGCTCTTGTCTAATGGGAGCTTCAGAGAATTCAGAGGACTGAATCCAATCTCTGACCTGCGGTGGTTCCCACTGGAGCTCCAGGGCCAGGTTTGGTTTGTGCCCCTTGCCTTGAATCTGGACGTGCTCTTCGCAAGGCTCTGCTCGTGTGGGACGTTCACTCTCGGTGCAGGGGAGGGAGGACAGGGCTGGAGCAAACCTTGGGCCGTGCAATGCAGGATTCGTGCTGCTTTGGGGAAGGGGACACACGAAAATCCTCACTGCTGGCTCCTGTTCCCCTGGCAGGGACACATCACCCTCAGCCCGGCCAGCAGCGCACCCTGACCAGCATCAACACCAAATGGTTTAAAAAAAAAAACAACCACATGAACATTATTTTTATTTCTCCAGCAAAATCTGTTTCTTTCAGTCTTTCGTTTGCTTCTCTTCTGAAGACTCAAGTCTTTATTTCAGACATCTGCCTATAGAAAATAAGTATTTTTTAAAGGGCACATTAAAAGATGAAAACTGAAGCTTGAATAACTTAATCAGCATACAAATTACACAGATATAAAAGTTCTGTTTCATTGTCTTAACTTACAGTTTATTTTGTACAGAATTCGTTATGTTATACATCTAAGACTTATTATATTGTATAAATATCTGGGGTGTGATGTATATACATATCCAGTGTTATAATTCAGCAGTTAATGTATGCATTTCACAATACACTCTCGTGTATTTCAATGTAGTGCACATGATTGATATTCCATAGAAGAGCGCATCCACCAGGAAAAACCTGCTTTTCCTTCCTGGGGTTTTCACCCCACCTCGCACCACAAGGGCTCCTCATTCTGCAGTGGACTCCTGGCACTGTCTATGGCTCTCAGGGCTTTTGTACATTCCCCAGGATGAGTGAAGGACCAGCAGCTCCAGACATGAACGGGGCGTGGGAGGAGAGCAGGGCAGGGTCCCCAAGGGTGGGGAAGGGGCACAGGGAGCCCCAAGAGCAGGACAGGATCCCTATGGGGTCCCTAAGGGGTGGAGAAGGGAGACAGGGAGCCCCAAGAGCAGGACAGGGTCCCTAAGGGGTCCCTAAAGATCGGGAAGGGGCACAGGGAGCCCCAAGAGCAGGACAGGGCTCTGATGGGGTCCCCAAGGGTGGGGAAGGGGCACAGGGAGCCCCAAGAGCAGGACAGGGTCCCTAAGGGGTCCCTAAAGGTGGGGAAGGGGCACAGGGAGCCCCAAGAGCAGGACAGGGTCCCTATGGGGTCCCTAAAGGTGGGGAAGGGGCACAGGGGGCCCCAAGAGCAGGACAGGGTCCCTATGGGGTCCCTAAAGGTGGGGAAGGGGCACAGGGGGCCCTGGCTGGGCACTGTGGGGTGAATGAAACAAAAGGTTGTGCCCACGGGAACTTGCAGCTCTCCCTTCCCTGTCCTGTGCTCCCCTGTCCCAGGTGCCACCCCTGTCCCAGGTGCCCTGGCAGGGCTGGGGCTGCCATAGCTCTGTGTCAAGGTCTGCAGCCCCGTTGCCATTAACCCCTCTCTGCCCGGGGGGCTGCTCTGGGCTCTCCTGGGGGATGCTCTCGGCACACCCCGAGAGCAGCAAAGCCCCCAGAGCCTCTCTGCACTCGCAGCAGGAAGAGACGGTGCTGGTTTGGTATAAATTACAGGTATTGCTTCCCTAGGCACCTACTAATTAATAATTCTAATGAGTCTGAGGGCACAGCTCCTATTTTCAGACATTCTACTTTCTGCATACATACTTACATACATACACGTGTGCCTTTTGATCACTCGGCTACCATTGCTTTGTTCTCTCTAAAGCAGAGACTCTTTCATCCATGTGTAAATGCTGCTCAGTTAACAGCAAAGTGGAATATTATCTATTCCATGAATAAAATATTGTATTTAACAGCAACACTGAAAAATGTTTAGGCGAACGGGAAAAGTGGGGGGAGGAGGTGTTTAAAATAATTATAAATTGAATTTACTTAAATTTCTAGAGTATGCCATAATTTTGAAATTAAAATTTGAGATAGTTAATTGAAAAGGAACCGATCAACTCAGAACTGTTTTGTATCAGATATATTCATGTTGAATATATTTTCCTTTCTTCTTACGAGAAGTAGCATAAAGGCTCAAACCAGGATAAATCAGAATAACTCCACTTTATTGGTGTTATCCCAGTTTTACTGAAAATAGAGAGTTCTCTCTTCCCACTTATTCCCTTTTCTTTTTGTATTGCTTTTTTGCCATGGTTGTATTGCCATTTTCCATGTAAGAGCTTCCATGTGATGACATGTGATGGAAAAGAAAAAGAAAATTTATGAACCTGCAGATCTTTCTTTTTTCCCCCATTGCAAGATTTGAGAAATGAGTCTTTTTGTGGACAGCTGTCCCCAGTTCCAGTGTTTAACTGATCCCAGTTCCAGTCTTTAACTGATCCCAGTTCCATTCTTTAACTGGTTCCCAGTTCCAGTGTTTAACTGATCCCAGTTCCACTGTTTGACTGATCCCAGTCCCACTGTTTGACTGATCCCAGTTCCACTGTTTGACTGATCCCAGTTCCACTGTTTGACTGGTTCCCAGCAGCAGCTGTGCTCCTTCCTGATGGGCAGGAATTGTCATTTAACTCGGGCAGAGGGTGACACCTCTGTGGCTCTAAAACCAGCCCAAATTCAGCCCCTGAGCCACCCAAAACCCCGAAGCCTCACAGAAGTGGAAGGAAAGGTTTCCATAAGGAGATGGAACCTCAGTGGGAGTGGAAGGAAAGGTTCCCATGAGGAAATGGAGCCTCAGTAGGAATGGAAGGAGAGGTTCCCATGAGGAGATGGAGCCCAAAGCAGGAATGGAAGGAAAGGTTTCCATGAGGAGATGGAGCCCAAAGCAGGAGTGGAAGGAAAGGTTCCCATGAGGAAACATTTCTCTCTGAGGCCACGGCCTCGCTGGCTCCCTGAGGGGTTTGCACTCTGGAACAGTCGGGCTCTCTGCCCTCTGCACCTGCCAGCAGAGTTTGGCTCCTCTGATTTCAAGACTGAATCAATTTGTGGTCAGGTTGGGTCAGTATATTGTGCAAACAATAGTCAATAGGGTTTTTTGTTCTGCTCTCTGCTTGGGCCAAATACAAAATAATGCATTGAGAAGTTAAATTCTAAAAAGGGGATTTTATGTTGTTAGTGATAAGGATCATGGTAGGAATTCATCTTTCCTTATTTCCTGGATCATTAAAAGGGGAGAGAACATTTGTTAAACAACCCAGGACTTCATCTGACGCACAAGTGCTGCATCCCTTATGAAACAGAAGCATATCTGTGCTCTATTATTTTCTCTCCTCAAAATTAGATTATAACAGATGCCATCTCCTCCCTGTGCAGCTCAGTGCCAGCAAAAGCAAGTCTCTAATCACTTATATAAGCCTGGTGTCCTCACTTCTAGTCTCAATGTTAAAATTCCTGTATTTTACGGCAGTTATGTTAAATATGTTCCCAGCTGTGGATTAGGACCCAAATGCAGAATTTCCCACAATTTTCTGGTTTCTATATAAATTCAAATCTTGCTCTGATCTACCTCAAAAATGGGAGCTCCAGTATGCAAGGCAGTTGTAATTTGGCTCCTGTGGTTATTGCACAGGATCCATCAGAAGAATATGTGCTTTGCTGGGGGGGTTGAGTATTCTGTAGATTCAGGTTTTTCCTAACTGTAATTTTCAACTTATCTCAGTCATCCTTCAGTAAAAAAACAGACGTGGTGCATATGAAATGGCAGCTTTGAACTTCCAGCATGTTCTCCTTGACAACATTGGACAGTCCCTTGTGTGGCTGCAGTCCCAAAGTGTATTCTCTTCCCTTTTTAATGAAACGTGGTGTAGAGTTTTCTGTGTAATGGCTTCATGGCCAGGGGGGTTTGGACAAGGCCGTTGAGCATGAGCTTCTCTGGCCTGCTGAACTCTGCCACCAATGGATTCATTAGCACAGAGTAACAGTGACTCCAAGCTCTGCTTATTTCCTAGGAAATTCTCCTTCCCACTTGATGCCTTCCAATACCACCTCTGACTTTCCCACTCAGATAATAACATCTGCTGTCAGCCAAGCCACTGCTCCAGCAAAGCATTTCCCTTTCAAATATGTGCTGGGGTTTTTTTACAGGTTATTTTTTTCATATTAACAATGACAAAAGTGAACCCAGGGCTACTCCTTGATTTTTATTTTCCAGGGTTTATTATTATATTTACAGTTCCCTGTAAGAAGACACAACCCTTTCCCAGGAAGAGTTCTAATTCCT